>NC_084735.1:15294586-15324586 GCF_033978785.1 Entelurus aequoreus | reverse complement strand
GTCAGGTCCTGCTTCCTCTCTGCTTTGTAGATCTCGGGTCAAGACAAAATCTTCCTGTGGATTACAATACATCAAAGAAACCGACACCTTCATGTCGCTTCCCATCCTACACAGTGGAGTTTTACAAGCCTTTTGATTGGTAAGATCAAAGACAGCTTTTGTCTGCTCGCCGGGAACTCATTGAAACAAAGTTTTGTGATAACTTAGATACAATTATTCTGACACCTTTTACCCTATGGCTGTCTAAAATGACATCCGACAATGTACAAACGTACAAACGATAGAAAAAGTTGAAGCTAGGTCTAAAATGGTTGCCCGTCTCTCATGCTTTTGTCTGCCGAGGCTTGCCGCGCCTTGGCGGGGATGGAGACCGGAAGTCAACCTGACATGTCACGGTACCTGAGTGGAGTGGGACATTGCGGACTCAGTCGGCTCTTCGCACTTCGGCACTTGCCGATCACTCCAGCAGCACTGAGAGCCAAATTAGCCCGAGACCAGGGCTGTCAAACTGGTTTTCATGGAGAGCCACATTGCCGCTTGTAACAGCGAGCAATATGTGAATTTGCCTATGTATTTGATTATACACATTTTGTATATACAATGTAAAATAGAATATGAAGATTTTACAGTAACAACTGGCTACTCATAAGAATTTTTTTCCTGGTATTTTTTTTATTTTTTAAAAAAAAATTTCAGCGCTCTTATTTTTGTTTCCATTTCTCCTTTTTGGCAACCAGGATGCTTTTTATGCCAGCCCTGTCCTGTGTTTTTGTTCATTTAATACAGCTTACCTGCACTTCGCCTGTCTTTTCTGCATCCTGGGGTCACAACCAAAAACACCCACACCCAACTGTTACACTCTTTCCTTAATTTTTCATCACTTTTTTTTAAATTTAATTTTTTACAACATTTAAGGTCTCTCGTGCTTTTGTCCGCCCAGGTTACTCTCTCTCTCTCTCTCTCTCTCTCTCTCTCTCTCTCTCTCTCTCTCTCTCTCTCTCTCTCTCTCTCTCTCTCTCTCTCTCTCTGTATGTATATATATATATATATATGTATATATATATATATATATATATATATATATATATATATATATATATACATACATACACTCATACTGTATATATATATATATATATATATATATATATATAAATATATATATGTATATATATATATATATACGTTCGTATATATATATATATATATATATACGTTCGTATATATATATGTATATATATATATATGTATGTATATATGTATGTATATATGTATATATATATGTATGTATATATGTGTATATATATATGTATGTGTATATATATATACTGTATCGAGTATATATATATATACACATACTGTATATATATATATACATTTATATATATATATATATATACAGTATGTATATACTGTATATATATATATATATATATATATATATATATATATATATATATATATATATATATATATATATATATATATATATATACATATATATATATACAGTATGTATATACTGTGTATATATATATATATACATATATATACAGTATGTATATATACATATATATATACTGTATGGAGTATATATATACATACATACTGTATATATACTATATATATATGTATACATATATAAATGTATAGATATATATAAGTATACATATATGCGAGGCCATCGCCGCCTGCTCTTGAAGTGAATTTTATTTATATAGCGCTTTTCTCTAGTGACTCAAAGCGCTTTACATAGTGAAACCCAATATCTAAGTTACATTTAAACCAGTGTGGGTGGCACTGGGAGCAGTGTCTTGCCCAAGGACACAACGGCAGTGACTAGGATGGTGGAAGCGGGGATGAAACCTGGAACCCTCAAGTTGCTGGCACGGCCGCTCTACCAACCGAGCGGTACAGCCCTCTTCCTGCTCGACCTTGACGTGGTAGTTTGTGTGGAGTTTGCATGTCCTCTCCGTGACTGCGTGGGTTCTCTCCGGGTACTCCGGCTTCCTCCCACCTCCAAAGACATGCACCTGGAGATAGGCCCCTCCCACCTCCAAAGACATGCACCTGGGGATAGGCCCCTCCTACCTCCAAAGACATGCACCTGGGGATAGGTGGATTGGCAACACTAAATTGGCCCTAGTGTGTGAATGTGAGTGTGAATGTTGTCTGTCTATCTGTGTTGGCCCTGTGATGAGGTGGCGACTTGTCCAGGGTGTACCCCGCCTTCCGCCCGAATGCAGCTGAGATAGACTCCAGCACCCCCCGCGACCCCGAAAGGGACAATCGGTAGAAAACGGATGGATGGATGACGCAGTAAGTTGAACGATGCGGACACGCTTTGTCAGGTTCAAACCCCGATGACATCTATTAAACAGACAAGAAGCAAGGAATTAAACAGAGACAGGATTCAACTTGGCTCACGAGGAGAAACGTCTGGGCTGTACTCTTGCACAGTCTTCCACCACGCTCTGACGAAATGATTGCACGCCTCCTCTTTTATTTGGACTTTCCCTGATTACATAACAACAGCTGTTTCTAAGGGGAGAGGGGGTCGTAAACAGCTGCTGCCCTCGGTCACAAAACAGTTCAAAGAAAAGATGCCTGGGGCTTGCGTCAGGTCCTGCTTCCTCTCCGCTTTTGTAGGTCTTGGGTCAAGACAAGATCTTCCTGTGGATCACAATAGCTCAAAGAAACCGACACCTTCATGTCGCTTCCCGTCGTACACAGTGGTGTTTTACAAGCCTTTTGCTTGGTAAGATCAAAGACAGCTTCTGTCTCCTCGCCGGGAACTTATGGGAACAGAAAATTTTGTGATAACTTAGATACAATTATTCTGACACGTTTGTTACTGAATACTTTCTAACACGCCTTGGAGACTTTGAATGTGTAAGTAAGATGCAACTATAATCCTCTTAATAGTGACTGTGAATAGTTATATCGATATCGGCTGATATCATGTCACGTATCAAATGAACATTATATATCATTCATGAACCCCAAAATAGCGTTTTTTTTCCCCACTCGGAAAGGTCACCGACCTCCACCACAATAAATATTTTGACACGTTCAACGCTGAAGGGTGGAGGAAAAGCTTAAATAACTGAAATGATGTGAATATTGCTGATTTTTTCCCCCTGGCCCTGAACGCATCAATCCACAGGACGCCATCTGTGCCTGGTCTGACACAAGCTTTTTTTTTATTTGTATATATATATAAACCTTTATTTATAAATTGCAACATTACAAACAATTGAGAAATAATAATAATCAAAATAAGTACAAAAACAGTGCCAGGGGGTTGGAAACTCAATAAAGTAACTAAAAATAGAATGATATATATATATATATATATATATATATATATATATATATATATATATATATATATATATATATATACTGTAAAACTATGTTGGTTAAAAAATGAACAGCAGTGAAACATGAAAAAAACAACCTAATTTTGTGTTTGAAAAAAAAACTTGATGGTATAGTCGAGACCTTTTATTATTCCTTAATCTTCATAAGTTAATAGTTATATAATTAATTACATTAATTATTAATTAATTAATTAGTATTTAATAACAATTTTGAAACAGATTTTTTTTAACCTTTTTATGAAATATATAATTATATTGTTTTTATTATCTATAATAATAAATGTTAGTTATTAATGATTATTATAATTGTTAATTTAATATATTTAATAATTTTATAAATAGATTTTTGTATATTTTTGTATTATTTTTTTATTGTTATGAATAGGCTCGGTCAATAATTTAAACATGGACCACAAAATCATCGTTTTCACAGCTTTTTGGGTTTTAACGTAGAGTTCTAATTCTTTTTTAAAGGCACAAAAAACAGGTCGGGTATTGAGAAACTTACATTTATCAATATAAAACTTAGCTAACAGTATAATGAGGTTGCAAAGGTAAAATTCCTTTTCAAATTTATGTATTTATTTATTTTTCATAAAGTGTAACAGGCAGGAAGAGGACCCTTCCGTTCATGTTGATGCGGGATGTCGCCGCTAGATGGCGCGCTTTCCACTCTTGTCGACTCATGTTCCGTCAATGACGTCAGCGCTGAGCGATGAACACGCCCAGATTACACAGGAGCGTGAGTATGAGGTGACTAATAACAAAATGATTAAAAGGAAAGGCGTTGTGATGTTATAATGTGCTTAGGTGTGTCCAAACTGTTGTTATTATTGTCATTGACTTTTTGTAAAACCATTGAGCTCCCATTATTTTTGGCGAATGCTGATGGTACCAGTTAGGGCAGTTGTCCCCAACCACTTGGCCGCGGCCCGGTACCGGTCCGCGGACCGATTGGTACCGGGCCGCGCAAGAAATAAAAAAATAAAAATAAAATTAAAAAATATATTTTTTAATTTTTTTATTTTTTATTAAATCAACATAAAAAACACAATATATACATTATATATCAATATAGATCAATACAGTCTGCACGGATACAGTCCGTAAGCACACATCATTGTATTTCTTTATGAAAAAAATAAATAAAAAAGTCCATTTCTCTGATGATATTATTGTTGATGACTGAAGTGCTGATATCAAACCCCCCGCCCCCCTCCACATCCCACCCCCCGGATTGTAAATAATGTAAATAATTCAATGTATATACTCTGATGATTAACTTGTGTGATGACTGTATTATGCTGATAGTATATATTTGTACCATGAATTGATTAACGTGGACCCCGACTTAAACAAGTTGAAAAACTTATTGGGGTGTCACCATTTAGTGGTCAATTGTACGGAATATGTACTGTACTGTGCAATCTACTAATAAAAGTTTCAATCAATCAATCAATTCTCACGTTGTACGATTCAGTATCGATTCCCATTTTTCAAAAATCTATTTTTTTAATGTATTTTTTTATTTTTTATTAATCAATCCAACGAAACAATACACAGCAATACCATAACAATGCAATCCAATTCCAAAACCAAACCCGACCCAGCAACACTCAGAACTGCAATAAACAGAGCAATTGAGAGGAGACACAAACACGACACAGAACAAACCACAAGTAGTGAAACAAAAATGAATATGATCAACAACAGTATCAATATTAGTTACAATTTCAACATGGCAGTGATTAAAAATCCCTCATTGACATTATCATTAGACATTTATAAAAAAGAACAATAGTGTCACAGTGGCTTACACTTGCATCGCATCTCATAAGCTTGACAACACACTGTGTCCAATATTTTCACAAAGATAAAATAAGTCATATTTTTGGTTCATTTAATAGTTAAAACAAATGTACATTATTGCAATCAGTTGATAAAACATTGTCCTTTACAATTATTAAAGCTTTTTACAAAAATCTACTACTCTGCTTGCATGTCAGCAGACTGGGGTAGATCCTGCTGAAATCTATGTATTGAATGAATAGAGAATCCTTTTGAATCGGGAAAATATCGTTTTTGAATCGAGAATCGTGTTGAATTGTAAAAAAAAAAATCGATTTATAATCGAATCGTGACCCCAAGAATCGATATTGAATCGAATCGTGGGACACCCCAAAGATTTGCAGCCCTAATGTCAATAATTCATAATAACATCGATTGTAATTCATTGTTATTTCTTTTAACAATAAATGTAAAAAAAAAATCTTATTAAATGTCTCAGGGATAAAAAAAAAAGTGTTAAAAACAAGTCAGATATCAAATTATAATAATTGTACTTCCAAAGCTTAAATCTCCAGATCAAGATCAGATTTATCTGCTGCCATAAAGTTTTGTATTTAAAAAAATATATATATATGCAAACCTTGTTTTTTTTTTTTTTTTAGCAAAAAAAAAAAATGCAATAATTCATAACAACATTGATTTTGGATTATTATCATTTTTCAAATAATGACAGTTTAAAAGAAGGTCTCAGTGATCTCAAAGGTCCCCCATACATAAAAGTGTTACAAATAAGTCACATATGAATATATATTATTTTTGCTTTCAACGTTTGAATCTTGGGATCAACTTCAGATCTATCCGTCAATTATCATTTTTTATTATTTTTATTAGACAATGACAGTTTTAAAGTAAAAAAGTTTTGTGTTGTCAACATTGCAACATTTTCTTGTTACATTTCACCTGTTTGCTCTTTTTTTATTATTTGTTTTTGTAATAGTATTTTTTTATTTTATTAATTTTTTAGAGTTTTATATTTTTTAGTTTTTTTTTTTTTTTTAAATGGGCCGTGGGCCTTTAAAGAAATATCTGTGGGCCTCACTTTGGACCCCCCTGTAATATATGAATCTCTGGATCAACTTCAGATCCATCTGTCAATTATCATTTTTTATTTTTTATTTTTTGGCAATCACAGTTTCAAAGTAAAAAAAAGTTTTGTGTTGTCAACATTGCAACATTTTCTTGTTACATTTAACCTGTTTGCTCTTTTATTATTATTTGTTTTTGTAATAGTATTTTTTTTATTTTATAAATTTTTTAGAGTTTTATATTTTTTATGTATTTTTTAGTATTTTTTTAATTTTAAATGGGCCGTGGGCCTTTAAAAAAATATCTGTGGGCCGCACTTTGGACCCCCCTGTAATATATGAATCTCGGGATCAACTTCAGATCTATCCGTCAATTATCATTTTTTATTATTTTTTTTAGGCAATCACAGTTTCAAAGTAAAAAAAAGTTTGCGTTGTCAACATTGCAACATTGTCTTGTTACATTTCACCTGTTTGCTCTTTTATTATTATTTGTTTTTGTTATAGTATTTTTTTATTTAATAAATTTTTTAGAGTTTTATATTTTTTATGTATTTTTTAGTTGTTGTTTTTTAAAAATGGGCCGTGGGCCTTTAAAAAAATATCTGTGGGCCGCACTTAGGACCCCCCTGTAATATATGAATCTCAGGATCAACTTCAGATCTATCTGTCAATTATCATTTTTTATTATTTTTTTCAGGCAATCACAGTTTCAAAGTAAAAAAAAGTTTTGTGTTGTCAACATTGCAACATTGTCTTGTTACATTTCACCTGTTTGCTCTTTTATTATTATTTGTTTTTGTAATAGTATTTTTTTATTTAATTTATTTTTTGGAATTTTTGGAAATTTGGATGTATTTTTTTTTAAATGGGCCGTGGGCCTTTAAAAAAATATCTGAGGGCCGCACTTTGGACCCCCCTGTAATATAGCATGATAATACAGTGTAGCTCTATCCAAAGGCCTGGAAGGTTTTTTAATGATGGAACATTCCAAAACGCCATAAAGAAGGTCAACGAGGCCTCTGATGAATGGTATGAATATTTCTTTAGACCGAGGAACAAGAGTCTTCCATGCAGACTGAGGCCACTTTAGAAAAAGGGCAAGGCGGGTACAAGAGAAGTTGGCAAGCGACCAAAGAGTGCAGGTGTCCGCCCAACAATGTGGTCCGGCATGAGCAGGACCTGACTCTACACACCCAGCACAGAATGGCAAACACACACACACACACACTCGAATGTGTGTGTGTGTGTGTGTGTGTGTGTGTGTGGGGGGGGGGGGGGGGTTGTGGCACATTGTTTATTCATGGCTGCACAAAGACATCCTTCAGCCTTCCTTTACAAAAAAAAAGGATGTGTTAAGGAATTTCAATCCTGAGCTAAAAGAAGCAACATGATGTCACCAACTTTAAATTCTTCATCTATAATTGCTTTGAATTATTTGCATGTTTTATGTACAGATTTGTTGCTAATGTGATGACATGCAGCAAAAAAACCCTACATTTTATGAGTATGAATTGATTGTATATATACATATATATACTGTAAAACTATGTTGGTTAAAAAATGAACAGCAGTGAAACATGAAAAAAAACACCTAATTTTGTGTTTGAAAAAAAACTTGATGGTATAGTCAAGACCTTATATTGTTCCTTAATCTTCATAAGTTAATAGTTATATAATTAATTACATTAATAAATAATTAATTGATTAATATTTAATAACATTTTTTAAATAGATTTTTCATTGTTTTTGTTAACGTTTTTATGAAATATATAACTATATTTGTATTATTATCATCGACAATAATAAATGTTAACTATTAATGATTATTATAATTGTTAATTCAATATATTTAATAATATTTCTAAATAGATGTTTTAATATATATATACTTTTTTATTGTTATGAATTGTATTATAATATTTTGTATTATAATCTATAAGTATAATACATTTTAACTATTAATAATTACAAAATGTTTCATAAATTTTAATAGCGTTGTTATGAATTGTATTATATGTTTTATTAATATCTAAAATATATTTTTATTGATAATTAAAATAATTAATTTTTTGTTATTTTTTAAAATATTTTTAAACACATTTTTCATATTTTTTTAAATACATTTTTATGAATTTCATTAATATATGTTTTATGATTATCTTTAATAATATTAATAATGTATTTAATTAAATTACCATCATTATTAATTATTATATTTGATCATACTTTAAAATAGATTATTCATTATTTTTTTATTAAGGTTGTTCGGAATTGTATTACTTTATTTTTCATTGTTATCTATAATAATAATACTAACAAAGTTGAATTATTAGTAATTACAAATATTCATTAGTTATAAACTGAAAATCAATAATTTTAATCTTAATTTCTTAACTGTCCTTTGCTCTTTTTTTTAGATTTTTTTTGTTTGTTTTCTATCAAGCCACAGGCCAAAAAAGAATATAAGCTATATAAGCTAAATAATAATAAAAAATAAAGAATACAAAATAAATTTATAAAATTATAAAATTATTAAATTATTTAAAAAAAAAAAAAGAAGCTATAAACTAACTTGCAGGCAGCATTGGACTCCCTGCTGAGGGATGGGAATTGACAAGATTTTTCCAGTTCCGATTCCACTTTTGATTCTGCTTGACGATTCAGTTCTTCATCAGTTCTCTTATCGATTCTTATTTGGGGAAAAAAGATAGCAAAAAGGTGGATCAGCATCAATTTAGTTTAGTTTAGAGCTAACATGACCTCACAAAGCCAACAGTGAGGTCTTAAGAAGCACATAGCATAGAAAAACTCATTTGGGAAAAGAAAAAAAATCTGTAGAATTTAACAAAATAAAACCCATGTGGAAAATACACAAGAATGTAACGTTTCGTGACATTCTTTTTAATTTTTAAGAATCTTTGTCATCTGCCTAGAAGATAAAGCTTTGTTAACAATGACATTGGCTCATAACACAACACAAGATATTTCAAGCCTTATTTTGATATAAATGTGATGATTACGGCTTGCAGCTTGAATTGAAAATGTCAGAAAATGATAAAGTCTTAATTTTGCATGTTAATACCACAGATTAGTTTCACATTTGAAGTTAATTGCTGACATGAATAGACTTATGAGTTCCACTTGTGTAATGTAAAAGGATTCCAAGGAATTGATAGACTGGGAACTGCTTCTCAACAAGAATCCTCATAATTGTCCTTGTGAGGATTACACCAAATACAATATTGCAAAAGTTACTTTTAGTGACAATGAAGAAGGTGGAACAAGCATGATGTCATATTTGGATGAAAGTCATTAGCAAACAGGTTAGCAGAGCTAACTGATGGCAAGTGTTGTTTTAGGTTTCACTTAGTCTGAAGTCCTGCTGAAGTTTGTTTGTGTTGAAATCTTTCATCGACGTTTGTTGGCCAAAGGTGTACACATTGTGGATTGCTAACAGGCTATAGCAACATCAAGCTACTTCTACTTATTCTTCTTTCCAAGTTTATGACTCCACCTGTATAATACCTGTGTATTAAATTAAATTAAATTAAATTAAATTAAATTAAATTTAATTTAATTTAATTTAATTTAATTTAATTTAATTTAATTTAATTTTATTTAATTTTATTTAATTTTATTTAATTTTATTTAATTTTATTTAATTTTATTTAATTTTATTTTATTTCAACATCCGTTGCCATAAAGTTTTGTATTTAAAAAAAATATATTGTATTCCCTTTGTTCCTAAAGATAACCTTATTTTTATGGCAAACACACAAAATATGCAAAATTTTACTAAAAATATTTTTTTTCAAAATGTGAAGTAATTGGATTCTTAAATATGCCAATAATTCAGAACAACATTGATTTTAATTCATTGTTATTTTTTGACCAATGACAGTTTTTACCAAAAAAAATCATATTAAATGTGTCTCGGGGATCCAAAAAAAGCCTACTCATAAAAGTTAAAAAAATAAGTAATCTATCAAATTATAATATTTGTACTTCCAAACGCTTAAATCTCCAGATCAACATCAGATGTATCCGCTGCCATAAAGTTTTCTATTTAAAAAATATTTGATGCCCTTTTTTTCCCAAAGAAAACCTTGTTTTTATGGCAAACACATAAAATATGCAATATTTTTTCAAAATTTTACATTTGATGTGTAGTCATTGGAGCCTTAAATATGTCAATAAATGATAATACAATTGATTTTAATTCATTGTTATTTTTTGAACAATGACAGTTTAAATAAATCATATTAAATGTCTCAGGGATAAAAAATTTTAAAAAAGTGTTAAAAATAGGTCAGATATCAAATTATAATATTTGTACTTCTAACGCTTGCCATAAAGTTTTGTATTTAAAAAAATATTTTATGCCCTTTTTTCCCCCAAAGAAACCCCTGTTTTTATGGCAAACACACAAAATATGCAATATTTTCCCTAAAACATATTTTCAAAATGTAATATATGATGTGAAGTAATTAGATCCTTAAATATGCCAGTAATTCATAACAACATTGATTTTAATTCTTTATTATTATTTTTTGAACAATGAGAGTTTAAAAAAATCATATTAAATGTCTTAGGGATAATAAAAATAAAAAAAAGTGTTAAAAATAAGTCAGATATCAAATTATAATATTTGTACTTCCAACGCTTAAATCTCCTGATCAACATCAGATGTATTAAATGTATATTTTGAATTTAATTAAATAAATAAATAAAAATAATAATAAAAATAATTTACTTTAATTTAATTTAATTCCTTAACACATCTTTTTTTTTTTTTTAAAGGAAGACTGCGTGTGGGCAAAATATGTGTGTTTAAAAATTCAGTCTTTTAAAATTCAGGGTCAAAAAATTCAGTTTAGAAATATTTGAGAACCACATCCAGTACACAGGGGCGGTATAGCTCGGTTGGTAGAGTGGCCGTGCCATCAACCTGAGGGTTGCAGGTTCGATCCCCGCTTCCGCCATCCTAGTCACTGCCGTTGTGTCCTTGGGCAAGACACTTTACCCACCTGCTCTCAGTGCCACCCACACTGGTTTAAATGTAACTTAGATATTGGGGTTTCACTATGTAAAGCGCTTTGAGTCACTAGAGAAAAGCGCTATATAAATAGAATTCACTTCACATTGAGGTGCAAAGTTTGCAATCGCGTGACACCAGTATAATACAAATATAAGACAACGAATATTTCTACACATATTTTTTCCGCATTAAATATTTTTACACTGAATTTTTACCCACTGGATTCTAAAACATTGCAGCTTAGCCAGACTTAATTTTTAAACACACACATTTTGCGCACACATGTTTATTCAATTAAATTGCTAGCATATTTTAATATTAAAAAATTCAGTTCACATTGTATTATTTTATTTTATTTCTATATATATAAATTTATGGGGTTATTTTTTTTTGGAGGAGACAAAGGGGCATTTGACATGTGTTTAATTGTATTTCTGGACAGTATATGTCAAAAATCCAATAAACAAATGTTTAAAAAATTTATACATTCACAAAATTCAAACGCAAAAAATCAGTCAGAGAAATTCAGTGTCCCGAAATATATATATATATGTGAATAATAAACAATTCATACTTCTGTTGTTTTTCTTAAGCTATTACCTTTAAATAACTCGTAGATCACTCGTAGATAACATGCCAAGCGGAATTAACTATACCGGAAACCATGTACCCGGAAGTGTAGTTTTAAATGTTATGTTAGTTCACTGCGGTGTACACAATGTTCAGGTATGTAAATAAATGAATAAACGGGGCAAAAATCATTTAAATCAACGATACTTTGATTGTGTTTTGAATTGCTTGGTTACTACGACACAGTCACGGTTTGAATGCGGCTTTATTGTGAAAGGCCGTGCCGGAAATGCCGCGTCCTTAACACGGGCCAAGTCCCAAGTGGTAACGTGTAAAGAAGTGGAGGATGTGGGAGATGTGGAGGATGTTTCTCTGCTGACATATGCACGCCGCCGCTGCCAGGGGACGGCGACCGCAGTCGGGCTGACAAACGACACGTCCCGAAGACGCGGAGAGACATGTAACTCCTCGCCGTGGTAAGTAACTTTCGTCTGGACGCCGTCTTCCCGCCCCTTCTCCACTTTGGCGTTTTGAATTAACTTTATTTCAACTTCTCGTGCCAGGACCACCCAGTAATAAATACAAACGTCAGCAATTTAGTGAGAATTATTTTTTTATCAGCAATATAGTGTATTATATATATATCCACACATATATGTACGCGGTATAGTGCTGCCATTTTGTTTTTAATTTAAACACACGTGTGACGTCATCACACACCTGTAACGCCAACGAACAGGAAAGGGGACATTTATTAATGACACACCCTGAGGGCATGCTGCTGTGTTGCATATTAATGCGTTCGGGCATGCGCCGGCATGCTTGTGTGGCACTTGCAAAGTTCCAGTGGCTTTCAAAGGTTTTTTTTTTTTTTTTTTTGAGGAGCCAAAGCTGGCGTGCAGGGGTCTTTTGTGCGTGTTTGCGCTGCTGTGTAGCAACCCACTCACGCACTCCGGAGGCCCAATGAGAAGACGTCAAGTGTCCTTTTAATGCTGCGCCCTACACAAAAGTCCCCATGCAGACTAACCTGTTTAGATTGCATCCCCTGGTATGCTGACGTCATGTTTTTTTTAATAACAAACATTTCCAGAAACGGGACAAAAACAAGGGAAGTGTCACTCTGGTTGTGGTTATGTTTTACATTAAGGAACATCACGTAGTTACATTTGCACAGTTTGACATGTCTGAAAAGGAGTAGGAAGAAGCAAGGCTTTTATTTAAAGGGGGGCTGTGTCCACCAAAAACCTCCAAGTATATATGTAGTGTAGTGTCAGTCAAAATAACATGAAATATTTACGTATTTTGATCATTTTCCCTTCAACAGCAACACTACTAATCGTGGGAGAAATGATGATCCAGAAACGTATATTTTTGATCCTGAATATAAGTTTTACAGGCTGTGTGCGTAACAGATCCAGCTTTAGTAAATCACTAAACATCATGTAGTAGTATTAATAAGTATGGGTGTCAATTTTTTTTTTTTGATTTTTGAATAAATCACGATTCTTATAACGATTCTTAAAAAACAAGGGGAGTGTCACTCTGGTTGTGGTTATGATTTACATTAAGGAACATCATGTGGTTACATTTGCACAGTTTGACATGTCTGAAAAGGAGTAGAAAGAAGCAAGGCTTTTATTTAAAGGAGGACTGCGTCCACCAAAAACCTCCAAGTATATACAGTGGGGCAAAAAAGTATTTAGTCCCCACTGTATGTAGTGTAGTATCCGACACAGTCATAATAACATGTGATATTTTACGTATTTTGCTCATTTCCCCTTCAACAGCAACACTACTAATCATGGAAGAAATGATGATCCAGAAACGTATATTTTCAGTCCTGAATATAAGGAGGATGATCTACAAGTTTTACAGGCTGTGTGCGTAACAGATCTAGCTTTAGTAACTCACTAAACATAGAATTTCGAATGAATCGCCATTCTTGTAACGATTCTTAAAAAACAAGGGGAGTGTCACTCTGGTTGTGGTTATGATGTACATTAAGGAACATCATGTGTTTTTTTTCTGTTCTCCCCCTTGTAAGAATATATTGACTGCATAACCGAGTGTGTGTAAAATTCTGCCTGTATGAAAATATTCATGTTCAGTTACACATTTAACAGTGTTTACATTTAAAAATGCTAAGAAACAGATATTACATGTAAAAAAAAAAAAAAGTATTATATTATTAGAACATTTAAACTTTTGTTCCCATTACATTCTGCATTTTTGCTCTTTTTTGCCATTTTTACTGTTGCTTTTTCTCCCTTTGTAAGAATATATTAACTGCTTAACCGAGTGTGTGTAAAATTCTGCCTGTACGAAAATATTCATGTTCAGTTACACATTTAACAGTGTTTACATTTAAAAATGCTAAGAAACAGATATTGCATAAAAAGAAAAAAAATAAGTATAATATTATTAGAACATTTCAACTTTTTTTTCCCATTACATTCTGCAATTTTTGCTGTTTTTCTTCATTTTTACTGTTGTTTTTTCCCCTCGTAAGAATATATTAACTGCATAACCGAGTGTGTGTAAAATTCTGCCTGTATGAAAATATTCATGTTCAGTTACATATTTAACAGTGTTTATATTTAAAAATGCTAAGAAACAGATATTGCATATAAAGAAAAAAAATAAGTATAATATTATTAGAACATTTCAACTTTTTTTCCCATTACATTCTGCAATTTTTGCTCTTTTTCTTCATTTTTACTGTTGTTTTTTCTCCTTGTAAGAATATATTAACTGCATAACCGAGTGTGTGTAAAATTCTGCCTGTATGAAAATATTCATGTTCAATTACACATTTAACAGTGTTTATATTTAAAAATGCTAAGAAACCGATATTGCATATAAAGAAAAAAAATAAGTATAATATTATTAGAACATTTCAACTTTTTTTCCCATTACATTCTGCATTTTTTGCTCTTTTTCTTCATTTTTACTGTTGTTTTTTCCCCTTGTAAGAATATACTGTAATATTAACTGTATAACCGAGTGTGTGTAAAATTCTGCCTGTATGACCATATTAATGTTCAGTTACACATTTAACAGTGTTTATTATTGCTGTTGTCATGTTTAAAAAAATGTTTTAAGTTAATATCATTTTTTATTTTTTAATTAACTAACTAAACCAACAGAACTCGGTCTGCAGGTTGCAGGAGGCCCCAGGCTGCACTTGGGACACCCCTGCTTTAAAGTAATTTAACTTAAGTGTGTTTTTTTGGGAGGGCGGGGGCATCGAATCGCTGCAAAATGTTGTTGAGAATCTTAATCATAGGAAAAGTCGGGCGTGCAGAAAAAAAAAGTCAGTCCCAGAATATTCCAGTGGGACAGAACTGCAAGCTTTTTTCACCACAGCGCCATCTGCTGGCTGGATGCAAGCTGTCAGAAAATTGTATTTGTCTGATGTAGAATATACCCATAAGTGCATTTTTTGTATTCTCTAACCCCGTCTTTGAAAGTTTGTGGCATGTCCCACACTAATTAAAGCTCAGCTTGGTGTCTTTGCCCAAAAGCGAGTCAGGATTTAAGATGCACATAAAGTCCTCGCCTCCCCAGCGGCTCAGGACTATCGGATGTAGAGTCTGAAAGGTGTGACGGACGGCCAGTCAAAGGCGGTTTTGTCCTCCGTTTTGTAACCTCGGGACACGGCGAGGAGCTCTGGCGGCGGTCCAGGCGGGCTGCTTGTGGAAATAAGAGTGTCCTGTGAATAATCTGAGAGAAACGCTCCAGAAGTTAAATGTTTGTTTTTGTATGTGTCGTCCGCAGCCATGAGGAGACGCTGCTCACGTAACCTCGGCGTGCTCGCCAAGGCCTTCCTGCTGCTCTGGCTGCTGTGGCTGGGTTATCTCCTGCTGGCGCGCTCCCCCTTCCCCTCCTCGGCGCGCGACGACCACGCCAGGGACCTGGAGCACCAACGTCGGGCGGAAAGACGGGAGGATGATGACGACGACGACGGGCGGCTGTTGTCCGAGCCGCTGTACGCCAGGCCGCCCGCCGACAACGGCGCCCCCGGGGAGTGGGGCCGGGCGGCGCACCTCGACCTCAGTCCGGAGGAAAAGAAGCAGGAGGAGGACAGCGTGGAGCGTTACGCCATCAACATCTTTGTCAGCGACAAGATTTCCTTCCACCGACACATCAAAGACAACAGGATGCCTGAGTGAGTGCCCAAAACCAATCAGATCTCACTTTCATTTTCACTCTCAACCAGGTGTACAATTTCATCCCATTCTGGAGTGACGATTCGATTCAAACCGATGGCTATAATATACAGTATATAATAGAACTTTTTCAAAGCAGGTTAGAACCTGGCCTAAAAACATCTTTTAAAAAATGTATTTTAGTAAATTTTTTTAATTGGGCTACTCAACTACTTAACGACAAGGGCTGCAGTTTCAATAGTCCAAGGGCTCAGGGGCCGACATGGAAAAGTGGATGTTTTGTCAAAAAAGTGGAGATGCTGCTCCGTTATTGATTGAATGTCATTAAAACAGTTAGCTCCATCTTTTGACACTTTTTCCACTCCCGTCCTTGCACGCTACAACAAAGATGACGAGGAGAAGCCGCTGCCGAAGGTGAGCCACGTAAATAATCTTGAAGTAAGGGTCAGAAAGCGACTTAAAGATGGTCTGTAAAACATCATCTATGCAACATTTTGACAAAGAACCACCATTACATGTTATGTAAACTACAAGGGAAGTGTTTTAATTGTAGAAAAAAATCATAACATCACCCTATAGTGCGCCTTTTGTACGAAAATAGACCTGAATAGACCCACTCATTGGCAGAGCACCTTATAATCCGGTGCGCCCTATGGTCGGAAAAATACGATATACAGTCCAGAAATACAATTAAACAATGTCAAATGTTCTTCTCCCCCCCAAACAAGTGTGTGTATGTGTGTGTATGTGTATATATATATATATATATATATATATATATATATTAGGGTTGCAACAACTAATTGATTATAAAATTAGTTGGCGATTAATTTAGTCATCGATTCGTTGGATCTACGCTATGCGCATGCGCAGTGGCAATTAAATTTTTTTTTTGAATTTAAAAAAACATTTTTTTTTTTTTTTTTTTAAATAAACCTTTATTTATAAACTGCAACATGTACAAAAAGCTGAGAAACAATAATAAAAATAAGTATGGTGCCAGTATGCTGTTTTTTTTCTCAATAAAATACTGGAAAGTATAGAAATGTAGTTTGTCTCTTTTATCCGATTATTAATCGATTAATCGAAGTAATAATCAACCGATTAATCGATTATCAAATTAATCGTTAGTTGCAGCCCTAATATATATATATATATATACCGTATTTTTCGGACTATAAGTCACAGTTTTTTTCATAGTTTGGCCGGGGGTGCGACTTATACTCAGGAGCGACTTATGTGTGAAATTATTAACACGTTACCGTAAAATATCAAATAATATTATTTAGCTCATTCACGTAAGAGACTAGACGTATAAGATTTCATGGGATTTAGCGATTAGAAGTGACAGATTGTTTGGTAAATGTATAGCATGTTCTATATGTTATAGTTATTTGAATGACTCTTGCCATAATATGTTACGTTAACATACCAGGCACCTTCTCAGTTGGTTATTTATGCCTCATATAACGTACACTTATTCAGCCTGTTGTTCACTATTCTTTATTTATTTTAAATTGCCTTTCAAATGTCTATTCTTGGTGTTGGCTTTTATCAAATACATTTCCCCCAAAAATGCGACTTATACTCCAGTGCGACTTATATATGTTTTTTCCCTTCTTTATTATGCATTTTCGGCCAGTGCGACTTATACTCCAGAGCGACTTATACTCCCAAAAATACGGTACATATATTTTTTAGTTTATTAGTGGGGCTTATTACACTTACTTTTTTCTGGAAGGGCTTATTACACTTATTTTAAAATAAAATAACTATAATAGTAATAAGCCCCACTCGATATATATATGTATTTATTTATTTTTTTATTTATTAGTGGGGCTTATTACACTTTTTTTCTTCTTCATATGCAATATCTGTTTTTTTAGCATTTTTAAGTGAAAAATATCAAAAGTTTGCATACTTTGACTTGACTGTTAAAGTGACAGCATGCTGAGTTGTCAGTGAGGTACGAAGCTTGTGTATTACAGTAGATGTGAGAGGTTTGACTCCTATTTATTTTTGCTGGCCAAACCACATGGTGTTGTTGGAGAAGAAAAAAGCTTGGACTGTAGACGTCATCTTTGTGGGCCAACCTGCTTTGTGTTTTATATTGATCTTAAAATGTAAACAGCATGGTTTTTTTTTACATTAGTTGTATATTTTTTTCATGTCACAAATGTATTACTTTAATAAAACAGTTCATGTGAGTTACTTGTTTGGGGTGAAATAGAACATTTGACATGTTTAATTGTATTTCTGGACTGTATATCGTATTTATCGGACCATAGGGCGCACCGGGTTACAAGGCGCACTGTGGATGAGCGGGTCTATTTTCATACAAAAGACACACCAGATTATAACTACAAAAAAAAAAAAAAACCTGCATCAGGCAAATATTGACATGAAGCCACAAATAACTGCACTCCTGAATGTCCCCAACAGTGCAGCAATACACACAAGCAGACAAAAGGCTCATCAATTATCTACCTTTCACTTACTTTTCAATCAGGGTTCAATTTGAGATCGGTCTCTTTTACATGTTTTAGGAAACCAGCCCATACTTCCTGAAACTTAACAAAACAAATGTTCAATGTCAGCCTACTTTTCTCCAATTTAAGGAAACAAAGAACATCTTTAATCTTAACGGGTGTGGCGGGGAGGAGCTTCCAATTTAGCACAACCAGTAGTTAATGCTACCAAGTTCTTTTTGGATTTGCTAAGAGAAGATGAAAAAAGGGCCACTCCAAATAGTTCTAACTTTTGGAATACTATCATTCTTGTGTTCATATCGAATCCAAGGGTCGCTGATCCTTGCCCGTTTGGGGATCATGGGCTCGATGGCTGAAAGGTGTGCATTCATTAAAGCACGTGCAAACTTGATAGCGCACGCAAAGCTGATCCAAGTTCTAGAGATGTGGTATTTGTGAACGAATCAAGTCTTTTGAACGTCTCTTTTAAGTGAACGATGAGAACCGATTTTTGTTTTTAATGTCAAGCAGACATAGCGTCAGCAATTGCCCACGCTGCTAGAAAACGGGTCATTTCCTTAATTCCGGACGATAAGCCGCTACTTTTTTCCCTACACTTTGAGCCCTGTGGCTTATAAAACGGATTGGCTAATTTTATGGATTTTTCAAAATGCAAATAGTTTTCAGAAAAATCAAGCAAATACACTGAAATGGTGTAACAAAATAGTAAAATCACATTGAACACTTAACAATAATCTCTTAAAATGAAGGTGCAAAAATGAGGAATACGTAAGAAATGTTTAATAAAGTGTAAGAAAATAGTGTGAATATGTAAACAAAGGGAAACCCGAGAAGAACTATTTTCTGCGGGTTTAGTGCCAGGAAGTTGCATCTGTGCTCTAAAGCAGTGGTCCCCAACCACCGGGCCGCGGCCCCTTTGGTACCGGGCTGCACAAGAAATGTAAAAATTATTTTTTATTAAGTCAACATAAAAAACAAAATATATAAATTATATATCAATATAGATCAATACAGTCTGCAGGGATACAGTCCGTAAGCACGCATGATTGTATTTCTTTATAAAAAATAAAAAAACGGTCCATGGGACAAATTTTTAAATGTTGACCGGTCCGCAGCTACAAAAAGGTTGGGGACCACTGCTCTAAAGGGTGAGTGTGCGGTCTTGGTGGGGACGAGCGCCTTGCATCATTTACAGACCACATTGATCTGACTATGGTCCCCTTTTTTTATTTATTTATTTATTTATTTATTTATTTATTTTTAGTTCCAGGAAGTTGCATCTGTGCTCTAAAGGGTGAGCGCGTGGTCTTGGTGGGGAGGAGCACCTTGCATCATGTACAGACCACATTGTTCTGACTATGGTCCCTTTTTTTAAATTTATTTATTTTTATTTTTATTTTTTTAGTTCCAGGAAGTTGCATCTGTGCTCTAAAGGGTGAGCGCGTGGTCTTGGTGGGGACGAGCACCTTGCATCATTTACAGACCACATTGTTCTGACTATGGTCCCTTTTTTTAAAAATGTTTTATTTTTTAAGTGCCAGGAAGTTGCATCTGTGCTCTAAAGGGTGAGCGTGCGGTCTTGGTGGGGACGAGCGCCTTACCTCATTTACAGACCACAAAGTCTGACTATGGTCCCTTTTTTAATTTTTTTATTAGTGCCAGGAAGTTGCATCTGTGCTCTAAAGGGTGAGTGTGCAGTCTTGGTGGGGACGAGCGCCTTGCATCATTTACAGACCACATTGGTCTGACTATGGTCCCTTTTTTAAAATGTTCTTATTTTTTTTAGTGCCAGGATGTTGCATCTGTGCCCTAAAGGGTGAGCGCGTGGTCTTGGTGGGGACGAGCACCTTGCATCGTTTACAGACCACATTGTTCTGACTATGGTCCCTTTTTTTTGTTTTTGTTTTTTTTAATCCAAAAAAGTGCCCTATTGTCCATGTGACTTTTCTTCTTTTATCCCCAATTTCTTCATTTTGACTTTCTCGTCTCCCTCCATGCAAAGAATCAACTGCCAGACAACCAAACTTGATAGTTGATACCGTTACCAGATTGGCTTTTTTCATGCAACCAACCTTGCTTCCATACTTACACTTTTACTTCCAACCTCAAACGTATTTTTTACTGATATTGATTACATGTCTATGGTGATATATATTGGTGTCGTTTTATCGGCAAGCCCTGTTTGGAATTGTATTTACCGTATTTTTCGGACTATAAGTCGCACCGGCCGAAAATGCATAATAAAGAAGGAAAAAAACATGTTGCACTGGAGTATAAGTCGCATTTTTTTGGGAAATGTATTTGATAAAAGCCAACACCAAGAATAGACATTTTAAAGGCCTACTGAAAGCCACTACTACCGACCACGTAGTCTGATAGTTTATATATCAATGATGAAATCTTAACATTGCAACACATGCCAATACGGCCGGGTTCACTTATAAAGTGCAATTTTAAATTTCCTGTGAAACTTCCGGCTGAAAACGTCTCGGTATGATGACGTATGCGCGTGACGTAGCCAGTGAAACAGGAGTATCGGTAGCCCATTAAAGCCAATACAAAAAGCTCTGTTTTCATTTCATAATTCCCCAGTATTCTGGACATCTGTGTTGGTGAATCTTTTGCAATTTGTTTAATGAACAATGGAGACTGCAAAGAAGAAAGTTGTAGGTGGGGTCGGTGTATTAGCGGCTGGCTGCAGCAACACAACAAGGAGGACTTACTTGGATAGCAGACGCGCTAGCCAATGCTAGCCGCCAACCGCATCTGTGATCGGGTGAAGTCCTTCGTCGCGCCGTCGATCGCTGGAACGCAGGTGAGCACGGGTGTTGATGAGCAGATGAGGGCTGGCTGGCGTAGGTGGAGCGCTAATGTTTTTATTATAGCTCTGTGAGGTCCGGTTGCTAAGTTGCTAAGTTAGCTTCAGCGTTGTTAGCAACAGCATTTTTAAGCTTTGCCAGGCTGAGAATTATTAACCGTGTAGTTACATGTACATGGTTTAATAGTATTGTTGATCTTCTGTCTATCCTTCCAGTCAGGGATTTATTTATTTTGTTTCTATCTGCATTTAAGCACGATGCTATCACGTTAGCTCCGTAGCTAAAGAGCTTCGCCGATGTATTGTCGTGGAGATAAAAGTCACTGTGAATGTCCATTTCGCGTTCTCGACTCTCATTTTCAAGAGGATATAGTATCCGAGGTGGTTTAAAATACAAATCCGTGATCCACAATAGAAAAAGGAGAAAGTGTGGAATCCAATGAGCCAGCTTGTACCCAAGTTACGGTCAGAGCGAAAAAAGATGTGTCTTGCACTGCATTCTAGTCCGTCACTCTGTTTCCTCATCCACAAATCTTTCATTAATGGGGTAATCGTCGCTTTCTCGGTCTGAATCGCTCTAGCTGCGTTGAAAACAATAGGAAAATATGAAGAGGCGAACAACTGACTACGTCACGCTACTTCCGGTAGGGGCAAGGCTTTTTTTTATCAGAGATACCAAAAGTTGCAAACTTTATCGTCGTTGTTCTCTACTAAATCCTTTCAGCAAAAATATGGCAATATCGCGAAATGATCAAGTATGACACATAGAATGGATCTGCTATCCCTGTTTAAATAAAAAAAATTCATTTCAGTAGGCCTTTAATAATTTCACACATAAGTCGCTCCTGAGTTTAAGTCGCACCCCCGGCCAAACTATGAAAAAAAACTGCGACTTATAGTCAGAAAAATACGGTAAATTAATTTTTCTGACATTCATCCTCCGCCGTATAATTGTGTCACTCATGTGGCGCTGGTGGATGGATTGCTCCTGTCTGACACAAGTCATTCAAGCTTTGCCAGCTAAAGAAAGATCTTCCCGGGAGGGGCCAGGAACTCCTTTTCATTTTTGTTCCCTCAGCTTTTTGCTTTGATCTGGTTTGTCTCCTTCCAAGTCCGCATTCTCCGAGAGCGTTACTGTGGTGTGATGCTGCCTGCTGCTTGGCTTTTATGATCTCCCCTAATGGCTGCCATCTGGATGAAGACCTAGCTCACCCTCTAATGCCATCCGCTGTTTGTCCACAGATGCCAAAGAAAGAAGTTTGACTACCGCCGCCTGCCCACCACCTCAGTGGTCATCGCCTTCTACAACGAGGCCTGGTCCACCTTGCTCAGGACCATCCACAGTGTCCTGGAGAGCACACCCGCCATCCTGCTGAAGGAGATCATCCTCATCGACGACTACAGTGACCGAGGTGGGACCAGCACACTTTATTTTCACCACACTTACGCCTTTTACTTACCGTAGTCATTACCTGATGATTATCTATACATATCTATCTATCTATCTATCTATCTATCTATCTATCTATCTATCTATCTATCTATCTATCTATCTATACTGTGTATACTGTGTATATATATATATATATATATATATATCACTCTTTCTCTGTCGCCATCTATCTCTCTCTATCTAGCTCTCTATCTCTATCTGCATCTATCTCTCTCTATCTAGCTCTCTCTCTCTCTAACTCTATCTCTCTATGTATCTCTTTCTCTCTCTATCTATCGCTCTCTCTCTCTATGTATCTCTCTCTCTATGTATCTCTCTCTTTCTATGTATCTCTCTCTAGCTTTCTCTCTCTAGCTTTCTCTCTCTATGTATCTCTTTCATCTCTCTATCTCTCTCTCTATGTATCGCTCTCTCTCTCTCTCTGTATCTCTCTCAATCTATCTCTATCTGCATCTATCTCTCTCTAGCTCTCTCTCTCTATGTATCTCTCTCTCGATCTGTCTCTCTATCTATCTATCTCTATCAATCTCTCTCTCTATATAGATATCTCTTTCTATGTATCTCTCTCTCTATATATATCTCTTTCTATGTATCTCTCTCTATGTATATCTCTTTCTATGTATCTCTCTCTCTATATATATCTCTTTCTATGTATCTCTCTCTATGTATATCTCTTTCTATGTATCTCTCTCTAGCTCTCTCTCTATGTATCGCTCTCGATCTATCTCTCTATTTATCTCTCTCATCTAAATCTCTCTCTCTAGCTCTCTCTATGTATCTCTCTCTTTCTATGTATCTCTCTCTCTATCTCTATTCATCTCTCAATGTATCTCTCTCTCCCTCTATGTATCTCTCTCTTTAGCTCTCTCTCTCTCTCTCTCTATGTATCTCTCTCTAGCTCTTTCTCTCAATGTATCTCTCTCTCTATGTCTCTCTCTCTCTCTCTCTCTCTCTATGTATCTCTCTCTAGCTCTTTCTCTGTCTGTATCTCTCTCTCTCTAGCCCTCTCTCTGTCTATGTATCTCTCTCTCTAGCTCTCTCTATATCTCTCTCTCTCTCTCTCTCTCTCTAGCTCTCTCTCTATGTAGCTCTCTCGATCTATGTATCTCTCTCGCTCTCTATGTATCTCTTTCTTTCTATGAATCTCTCTCTCTCTCTCTAGCTCTCTCTCTTTATGTAGCTCTCTCTTTCTATGTATCTCTCTCTCTCTCTCTATGTATCTCTCTCTAGCGCTTTCTCTCAATGTATCTCTCTCTCTAGCTCTCTATGTATCTCTCTCTCCAGCTCTCTCTATGTATCTCTCTCTCTAGCTCTCTCTCTATGTATCTCTCTTTCTATGTATCTCTCGCTCTCATCTCTCTCTCTCTCTCTCTCTCTCTCTCTATGTATCTCTCTCGATCTATCAATATCTCTCTCTTTCTATGTATCTCTCTCTTTCTATGTATCTCTCTCTCTCTATGTATCTCTTTCTCTGGCTCTCTCGATGTATCTCTCTCGATCTATCAATCTCTCTCTCTATCTCTATGTATCTCTCTCTTTCTATGTATCTCGCTCTCTCTCTCTATGTATCTCTCTCTCTCTAGCTCTCTCTCTCTAGCTCTCTCTCTATGTATCTCTCTCTAGCTCTCTCTCTATCTATCTCTCTCTATGTATCTCTCTCTCTCTCTCTCTCTATGTATCTCTCTCTAGCTCTTTCTCTCTATGTATCTCCCTCTCTAGCTCTCTCTATGTATCTCTCTATCTCTATGTATCTCTCTCTTTCTATGTATCTCTCTCTCTCTCTCTCTCTCTCTCTCTAGCTCTCTATCTCTTTATCTATCTATCCATCTCTATCTATCTACCTATCTATATCTCTCTCTATATCTCTATCTCTATCGCTCTCTCTCTAAAAAAGAAATAAAGTAAATCCAATTAATCCGTTCCAAACATTCAAAGATATAAACACAAAACAAGTTGCTTTGTCAGCTATAACACAAAGCTAACATGTTTTGTTCAGCTAGCTTAGCATAGATTGAACTACTTTGGGTCACTTTTTTAGCATGAATGTATCAAAGTGGCTCCCAAATACTTTTTTATGTAAATATTTGGACACCCCTGCGTTAAAGGAGGCCAGTAGTCAGTATTCACTCTCCTCCATGGCATCATATACTGTATCGCTCCAAGATCATCGCTGCGTGTCGACATTTCCATCCATCCATCCATCTTCTTCCGTTTAGCCGAAGTCGGGCTGCGGAGGCAGCAAGATAATATAAATATAAAGGTTGAAAGACGATGAGGAGGTTTACGTGGGTCAAGCACGTTGTTGGTGCAGATGTTAGATTGAGGTGTCACTTGTGTAACACTGGGGGGGGAAATCCCTCATAAGAAGCCAAACATACTGTAAGAGGAAGAGGAAGAAGGATTTAAATACGGAACATCCGCAAAAGCTCACTTTTTCCACGCTTTGTTGTGACAACCTTAGTCCAAAGTGGAATGATCTGCACAATTCTACGTAAAACTCCCCAAAATGACAACTTGAACACACTTTTTCCCCACGCATTTGGTGCCCTCACAAACGATCAGAAATCACAAAAGTCCTTAACTTTAACAACCATATTGCTACAATAATAAACATTTAAAAAAAGTGAAAATCCACCCGCATTTATCGGCGGAGACGATGAAGACACAGGAACAGAGAAGGGGTTGGTCCGTAATTTTCTCCACTGTGAAATAAGTCTGCTCTGGCATGTTTTCCAGAAAAGTCTGGTCTCATCACAATTAAAACTTGCTGTGTTTGTCAATTCTTCCATACTTGTGAGCTCCCTTCATGGACTCCACGCAAACAGTCTTTTTCTTTTTTTAAGTCCTTTTTCTGTTAAATTTTTTGGACTCATTTTGAGTTAGCAAAATGGAGGGAAAGAATGTGAAAAAACACAGGAAAAAAAGACACACATGCAGAGAAGTGACTGGTGCAATGTGCAGCAAGTCACGTCCCCACTAAAACGCTGTGCCCTGCTTTTTGCTTTTAGGCGGAACACAAAATGAATGAATAAAGTGTGAATATTTGATTCAGAATGGATAACTTCTGCTCCACTGATGCTACCATTAATTGATTGAATGTTTGTCACAGGCTACCTGAAATCCCAGCTAGCGGAGTACATCAGTAAACTGCAGCGCGTCCGGCTCATCCGCACCAAAAAGCGTGAGGGCCTGGTCCGGGCCCGTCTCATCGGCGCCACCTACGCCACAGGTGACGTACTCACCTTCCTCGACTGCCACTGCGAGTGCGTCCCCGGCTGGGTGGAGCCCCTGCTGGAAAGGTTAGTCCTTGCATGCGTCAAAACGCCAGGCGGGGGGAGTTTACGCTTCGTTGCTCATGGATCTGTGTTTTTTTTTTTTTAAGGATCGGCGAGAACCCCAGCACCATCGTGTGCCCCGTCATCGACACCATCGACTGGAACACCTTCGAGTTCTACATGCAGACGGACGAGCCCATGATCGGAGGATTCGACTGGAGGCTCACCTTCCAGTGGCACGCCGTCCCCGAGGTGGAGCGCAAGAGGCGAAAGATGCGCATCGACCCCATCAGGTGACTCGGGTCTTACCCGAACGCACTCATGAAGCCTGGTGAAGAAAGAAGCTTCTTCCTACTCCTTTTCGATCCTGTTGGATTGCAATCTATTTGTGGTTGTGAGCTTGTGTTATCTCAACACACGGGGCGGCAAGCCCGTACACTATTATTAAATTATATGTATCTGCAATCATTAGAAAATAGTTTTGAGTTAACTATAAATACATTGCGATTAATTTTGATTAAATATTTTATTAGTTTGACAGATGTATTTACAGTGTTTCCCACACATTCATTTATTTGTGGCGGCCCGCCACGAAAGAATTACGTCCGCCACAAATAAAAAAAAAAAATAAATAAAATATTATTTTTTATTTTTTTTATTTTATTTTTTTGTGTGTCCTGTCCAGCTTCTCAGGCTAATCATATAGTTGATGTAGATGCCCATATAGGCTGTTCAGATTTACTTTACAAAAGAGAAGTGTAGGATACTTCTCTTGTTGCCTTATTTGTATTTGACCACTACTGTTTTCTGTTTATTTGTTACTGACTGTGGCAGGACACCTCTGCCTCTGTTTCACTTTATGTTGCTGGTAAATAATATGGTTGTAGTAGTAGGCTAAAGTTGAATTATTTAGTATGCACTAATTAAAGGGGCAGAGCTTTAAGAGACATTTTAGCTTTTATATTTTATAAGATATATTTTTTGTAAGAACCACAATTAATAAATATATTTCAGTGAATAACTTATTGTTCAAATCTGTATATAAATATGTGCATAAAGTGTTGTAATTATATTGTAAAATGGATGGACGTTTAAAACAAAACTATTATTAATTAGTAAGTATACATTTTTTGAGCCTTTTAGAGAAAATCATATTGTAGTAATTTATGCAAATTACTCGATGATGTCATGGTGGCCACGCCCATAGCCACGCCCCCACCGCCACAGGTATCTTGGCAGTTTATGGGAAACACTGATTTATTATATTGTATTATATATCTGCTATTATATTTTTGTTATATAATTATATTTTATAATTATGTTCTTATTACTATTATATTATATGATATATACTATAATTTACTAAACATAATTATACATGTGATATCATAATTTTGAAAAACTTTAAATGGGAACATCCTTACATGCTACCATTGATTTTTCATGGATTCTAATGAGAGCCAGAAGAACAAGAAATGGTGCGTTCGTGTAAAAAGGACATTTGTATTTCCATATTTCATAGCTCAGTCCTCATAACGTTTTTGATCTACGCTTCTGTCTCCAGGTCCCCAACTATGGCAGGCGGGTTGTTCGCGGTTAGCAAGGCGTACTTCGAGCACCTAGGCACCTACGACACGGGCATGGAGGTGTGGGGCGGAGAGAACCTGGAGCTTTCCTTTCGGGTCAGTTGGCTTTTCACAGAAAGGAAAAATCGAGTGACATATTTTGCAAGATAAAATTAATATTGTTTCCCAAAAAAGGCTAAACAAACGTCTGCCCCCTTGGTTTATTTACATATATTATTCTGCCCTTCCTGAATGTTAGTTTGGCAAAAATGTTACGTTAAGATGTGGATGTTGTTGGTCGCGACCCCAGCATGCAGAGACAGCAGGTAAAATGTATTCAATAACAAAAATAAATAAGTAGTGCACGTTTTGGTACGAAGAAAAACAAGAAGCATCTGGGATAGGTGATGAATCCAGCACTGATAGTGGCAAAAGGACGACAACAGGAAATGAAAACAAAAACACCATGAAGGAATAATGGTCATGAGAGACCATGACACAGTGCTTTTAAATTACAGATATAAAACATTCAACTTGAGATTGTTTATTGTTGGTCTCCACAGTGAAGTTAGTAAACGTCAGTAAACGTTTGGGAACTGAGGAGACACATTTTTGAAGCTTCTCAGGTGGAATTCTTTCCCATTCTTGCTTGATGTACAGCTTAAGTTGTTCAACAGTCCGGGGGTCTCCGTTGTGCTATTTTAGGCTTCATAATGCGCCACACATTTTCAATGGGAGACAGGTCTGGACTACAGGCAGGCCAGTCTAGTACCCGCACTCTTTTACTATGAAGCCACGTTGATGTAACACGTGGCTTGGCATTGTCTTGCTGAAATAAGCAGGGGCGTCCATGGTAACGTTGCTTGGATGGCAACATATGTTGCTCCAAAACCTGTATGTACCTTTCAGCATTAATGGCGCTTTCACAGATGTGTAAGTTACCCATGTCTTGGGCACTAATACACCCCCATACCATCACACATGCTGGCTTTTACACTTTGCGCCTATAACAATCCGGATGGTTCTTTTCCTCTTTGGTCCGGAGGACACGACGTCCACAGTTTCCAAAAACAATTTGAAATGTGGACTCGTCAGACCACAGAACACTTTTCCACTTTGTATCAGTCCATCTTAGATGAGCTCAGGCCCAGCGAAACCGACGGCGTTTCTGGGTGTTGTTGATAAACGGTTTTCGCCTTGCATAGGAGAGTTTTAACTTGCACTTACAGATGTAGCGACCAACTGTAGTTACTGACAGTGGGTTTCTGAAGTGTTCCTGAGCCCATGTGGTGATATCCTTTACACACTGGTGTCACTTGTTGATGCAGTACAGCCTGAGGGATCGAAGGTCACGGGCTTAGCTGCTTACGAGCAGTGATTTCTCCAGATTCTCTGAACCCTTTGATATTATGGACCGTAGATGGTGAAATCCCTAAATTCCTTGCAATAGCTGGTTGAGAAAGGTTTTTCTTAAACTGTTCAACAATTTGCTCACGCATTTGTTGACAAAGTGGTGACCCTCGCCCCATCCTTGTTTGTGAATGACTGAGCATTTCATGGAATCTACTTTTATACCCAATCATGGCACCCACCTGTTCCCAATTTGCCTGCACACCTGTGGGATGTTCCAAATAAGTGTTTGATGAGCATTCCTCAACTTTATCAGTATTTATTGCCACCTTTCCCAACTTCTTTGTCACGTGTTGCTGGCATCAAATTCTAAAGTTAATGATTATTTGCAAAAAAAAAAAAAAGTTTATCAGTTTGAACGTCAACTATGTTGTCTTTGTAGCATATTCAACTGAATATGGGTTGAAAATGATTTGCAAATCATTGTATTCCGTTTATATTTACATCTAACACAATTTCCCAACTCATATGGAAACGGGGTTTGTATATATGTGTGTGTATATATATATATATATATATATATATATATATATATATATATATATATATATATATATATATATATATATATATATATATATATATATATATATATATATATAATGTGTGTATATATATATATGTGTGTATAGTTTTTTTAATATTATTTTTTAAAAATATTATTATTAATTTTTGTTTGTTTTGCCAGCAGTAGATATGTTTGCCCTCATGTAGTATCAACATTAATTTCTCTGGTGTTCTCCCCTCCAAAGCCATAAATGCCGGGGCTGAGTTTGAAGTACATTTTCTGAGTCATGTCTTCAAGTTAATGATCTACTTCAAAATATTGTTGTTGTCTTCTGTTGGCCGCTACCGCACACCACATGGGTGCTTTTTTGTTATGATTTATTGGACTGTATTTAAATGTACTTTCATTTTCATCACCTGTTTTGTTAAATACTGCATACCGTACAG
>NC_084735.1:15214586-15289586 GCF_033978785.1 Entelurus aequoreus | reverse complement strand
ATGATGATGATGATGATGATGATGAGTAACCATGTGTCTCAGGAGAAGTACGGCGACATATCGGAGCGCCTGCTGCTGAGGGAGAGGCTGAAGTGCAACACCTTCCACTGGTACCTGAAGAACATCTACCCTGACCTCCACGTTCCTGAGGACAGGGAGGGTTGGCACGGAGCTGTGAGCCTCTTATCTTTTTTTTTCCATGCACACCTCCTCCACTCATCTCTTTTGTCCCATTGTGGTGGAAACTGCAAAAAGCTGCCCTGCCTCTGGTACAGCTAAGGAAAGCCATGCCCTAAAAATCTAAACAATCATGATTATGATCAGTCATGACTTCTTTTGACGGTTGTTGTTATTAACTTTAACTGGTATTCTCAAGACGTGAGCACATCTTGCTGGTTTCTAGGGAAGTTTCAACATAAATTTTTTTTTTTTTAAAATAAAAAAGTGATGATAACCATAGAACCAGACGATTCTGGCTGCTCAGTGCAATATGAGCAGTAAATAATGAACTTCTTTTCATCCATTTTATGTAGCGCATATTAGGGCTGCAGGGCCCAAACAAACACATGTGGACAACTCAGAGTTCACGATTAACATAAGATGCTAGATTTTGGAACCAGGCCGCAATCTTTGTGTGAAGTGAATGCTGAAATGTTATTTATTTGTTTCTCCAAATCTTGCAGGTATACACCTCAGTCATTTATTTTGGTACTTGACACATTGTAAGTGGCTAACATTAGCATGCTACCTTTTTTGTTGTTGCAAATTTTGCAGTTATATATTTTGCTACTTAACGCATGATCCGATGCTAGTATGCTAACATTAGCATGTTAGCATTTTATATTTTTTTGGCTCATTTACTTGATGCATGTTAACGTTAACATGCCAATGTTTTTTTGTTTTTTTTTAGCTAATTTGTAGGTGTACACCTCAGAGTATTATATTTTAGTACTTTGTGCATGTTAACTGTTAGCATGTTGGCAGGTTTGCATTTCAGATTGATGCATTTTGGTACTGATACATGATCAGTATTGGCATGTTAGCCTATCTTTTTTATTTTTTTTAGCTCATTTACCTGTTGCACGTTATCGTTATAATGCTAAAGTTTAACTAAATCGTAGGTGTACACCTCAGAGTATTATATTTTGGTACTTTGTGCATGCTAACTGTTAGCATGTTAGCTTTAAAAAAATGTTTTGCAATATTTGCAGATATGCACTTCAGATTCATACATTTTGGTACTGATACATGATCAGTGTTAGCATTTTAGCTCATTTACCTGTTGCACATTATCGTTATAACGCTAACGTTTTTTAGCTAAATTGTAGGTGTACACCTCAGAGTATTATATTTTAGTACTTTGTGCATGTTAACTGTTAGCATGTTTACAAGAATGTTAGCAGGTTTGTATTTCAGATTCATGCATTTTGGTACTGATACATGATCAGTATTAGCATATTAGCCTTCCAGCTTTTTAAAAAAAAATTTTTTTTAGCTCATTTACCTGTTGCAGGTTATCGTTATAATGCCAAAAGATTTTTGCTAAATCGTAGGTGTACACCTCAGAGTATTATATTTTGGTACTTGACTTATGTTAATTGCTAACTAGCTTTGTTTTAGCTAATTTTGAATGTATCTGCTTAACAGTTGTACTTTTTAATGACTTAGTGGTATCTAGTCGGCGTGTTAACTGTTAGCATTTTAGTTTATCCACATGCAATTTTTATTGAAATTGCATATTATATATATATATATTTTTTTAGCTCATTTACCTGATGCACGTTATCGTTATAATGCTAACGTTTTTTAGCTAAATCGTAGGTGAACACCTCAGAGTATTATATTTTGGTACTTTGTGCATGCTAAGTGTTAGCATGCTAACTAACATGTTAGCTTTAAAAAATGTTTTGCAATATTTGCAGATATGCACTTCAGGGGCCGTACTTATCAAGCTTCTTAGAATTACTCCTAAGAAGTCTGCTAAGAGTTGACTTAAGAGTAAATAAATTCTTCGCTGAAAGCTGCACTTAAAAGTTAGTTATCAAGCGTCTTACTCACACTTTCAGCGAAGTGTAGGACTGAATCTTAAGTGTCACACTCAGAGCTGAATTACGACATTACTATGTGCCGTAAACGGAATTTTAGGTGACGTCATTTCTGTGTCCATAGAAATTACCAAACACGGAATGGAATCCGTTGTCTAAGAATAAAGAAATATCTTGGAAATATTTAAGTGGACAATGGGAGTGTATATTTTGACAATAAACTACAAAATAATACAAAACAAACTAGTCCCCGCCGGCACTCACGCTACCGCTCCCTCTCTTCTATCGCCCACACACTCACTGACGTCACTCACCTCACGGCCACACACATAGGCTACTGTCATAACATTTTCTTTCCAATTCATTAATTAGGCAACTAATTTGAAACTGGTGTGGGTGGCTCTATATATACTAGCCCACTGCAGACACATGCAGAAATCAACAAGGAATCGAAAAGTATTAAATCTGTGACAAAAATAATATCCGCTCTGTCTAAACGATACCGTTTGATCAGCTGCTCGTCATCAAAAAAAAAAAACATTGTTCCGTTCCCTGAACGTTCGCGCACGTCTCTCTCGCCTCAGTGCCATCCCCTGCTAGCAACTCCTAACCACTTAAGACACCTCTGAAGGTCTCTTAAATATCGTGGAGAGTAGGAGTGATTCTTAGACTTAAGAACGTTGATAAAAAAGCTTTTATTCTTAAGTTTGAGAGTAGGACTAAATTTCGCAAATTCTCAGGACTTAAGTGTAAAATGGCACTCTAAGAAGCTTGATAAGTACGGCCCCAGATTCATACATTTTAGGTACTGATGCATGATCAGTGTTAGCATTTTAGCTTTTTTAGCTCATTTACCTGTTGCACGTTGTCGTTATAATGCTAAAGTTTTTTAGCTAAATCGTAGGTGTACACCTCAGAGTATTATATTTTGTTACTTGATGTATGTTAATTGCTAACTAGCTTTGTTTTAGCTAATTTTTTATGTATCTGCTTAACAGTTGTACTTTTTAATGACTTAGCGGTATCTAGTCGGCGTGTTAACTGTTAGCATTTTAGTTTATCCATAGAAATTGCATATTATATATATATATATATATATATATATATATATATATATATATATATATATATATATATATATATATATATATATATATATATATATATATATATATATATATATATATATATTTTAGCTCATTTACCTGTTGCACGTTATCGTTATAATGCTAAAGTTTTTTTAGCTAAATCATAGGTGTAGACCTCAGAGTATTATATTTTGGTACTTTGTGCATGCTAACTGTTAGCATGCTAACTAACATGTTAGCTTTAAAAAATGTTTTGCAATATTTGCAGATATGCACTTCAGATTCATACATTTTGGTACTTATACATGATCAGTGTTAGCATTTTTGCTTTTTTAGCTCATTTACCTGTTGCACGTTGTCGTTATAATGGTAACGTTTTTTAGCTAAATTGTAGGTGTACACCTCAGTATTATATTTTGGTACTTTGTGCATGCTAACTGTTAGCATGCTTACTAACATGTTAGCTTTAAAAAAATGTTTTGCAATATTTGCAGATATGCACTTCAGATTCATACATTTTAGGTACTGATACATGATCAGTGTTAGCATTTTAGCTTTTTTAGCTCATTTACCTGTTGCACGTTGTCGTTATAATAGTAACGTTTTTTAGCTAAATTGTAAGTGTACACCTCAGAGTATTATATTTTGGTACTTGATGTATGTTAATTGCTAACTAGCTTTGTTTTAGCAAATTTTTTATGTATCTGCTTAACAGTTGTACTTTTTAATGACTTAGCGGTATCTAGTCGGCGTGTTAACGGTTAGCATTTTAGTTTATCCACATGCAATTTCTATTGAAAATGCATATTATATATATATTTTTTTGGCTCATTTACCTGTTGCACGTTATCGTTATAATGCTAAACATTTTTAGCTAAATCGTAGGTGTACATCTCAGAGTATTATATTTTGGTACTTGACTTATGTTAATTGCTAACTAGCTTTGTTTTAGCTAATTTTGAATGTATCTGCTTAACAGTTGTACTTTTTAATGACTATATCTAGTCGGCGTGTTAACTGTTAGCATTTTAGTTTATCCATAGAAATTGCATATTATATATATATATATATATTTTAGCTCATTTACCTGTTGCACGTTATCGTTATAATGCTAAAGTTTTTTTAGCTAAATCATAGGTGTAGACCTCAGAGTATTATATTTTGGTACTTTGTGCATGCTAACTGTTAGCATGCTAACTAACATGTTAGCTTTAAAAAATGTTTTGCAATATTTGCAGATATGCACTTCAGATTCATACATTTTGGTACTTATACATGATCAGTGTTAGCATTTTTGCTTTTTTAGCTCATTTACCTGTTGCACGTTGTCGTTATAATGGTAACGTTTTTTAGCTAAATTGTAGGTGTACACCTCAGAGTATTATATTTTGGTACTTTGTGCATGTTAATTGCTAACTAGCTTAGTTTTAGCTCATTTTGAATGTATCTGCTTAACAGTCGTACTTTTTTGTCACTTACCCGGCGTGTTAACTGTTAGCATTTTAGTTTATTCACGTGCAATTTCTACCGAAATTTCATTTTCTATTTTTTTCTGATGTCCTTTGGGTACATTAGGCGGCTTAAAAAAGTATTATGCTGGCTGTCACTGCTGTACCTCACACAGGCTGGGAAATACAAGTTGAAAGTGCAAAAACAGGTTTTTCTAGCAGGAACATCACAAGTTAAAAATATGGACAATGCGCACGGGAGTTCACTTTAGTCTATTCCCACCAGGTGCGCAGCTCGGGAATCAACTCTGAATGTCTGGACTACAACGCCCCGGATCACAGCCCCACAGGCTCCCACCTCTCTCTGTTCGGTTGTCACGGCCAAGGAGGCAACCAGGTACCATATCTACCCGCTGTTTGTGTCCGAGTGGCCACCGACCTCTCCTTGTTCCCGCCGCCGCAGTACTTCGAGTACACGTCCCAGAAGGAAATCCGCTTCAACTCGGTGACCGAGCTGTGCGCCGAGGTGCCGGAGGGACAGTCGTCCATCGGGATGCGCCACTGCCCCCGCGACGGCGAAGCCAAGCTGCCCGGCACCATCTGGGAGTTCCGGGACGTAAGTCTTGTCCCAGTCTCCTCCTTTTTTCCCCCGCCTCCGGTGGTCCTCACGTCCTCTCCCCTGTGAGCAGGACAAGAGCATCTACCACCCGCACTCCAACACCTGCGTCGCCGCCTACCGCAAGCCGGACGGCCACACCGACGTCCAGATGAAGCCTTGCGACCCGGTGGATAAAAACCAGCAGTGGAAGTTCGAGTGGTAGAGCGTAAGGGACCTTCTTTCTCGCCGCACGCCTTTCCATAGGGACTCGCGCCCACTTTTTTAACCGTCCGTCTCCGACCGCCAGGAAGTGCCTGTCGGAGGGACGCACGTGTGTGCCCGCACTCCAAACCAGCAGGGGGCGGCCTTTTTATCCAAGCGCTACAAACACAAACTGGCGCCAGCTTCCTGACTAAACCATGTTGACTTTCTGCACTCCCAAGCCGCCTCCCGCTGGCAGAAAGCGGTATTGCGTTGTTTCTCAACTCCGCAAAGTCCGGCCGGGGGCCTCGTTTATGGAAACGCGGACGGACGCCAGCGGGGTAGAAATCTGCGTACGTAACTTTCACCGCAAATGTACAAAAAAAAAATGTGCCCGCGGATTCATTTGCACTCTTTTTGACCAAGTTTTTCAGACAAAATCTCAAACATACGAACTGTGAAATGCATAACAAAACCTCGATTTCACAAAGTAGAAGCATCCTATTGCATATTTATTTGTTCCATCCCGGAAATCTAGAGCCGTGTTGATACTATACAGGCAACTGTAATTAGGAGTAGGTACTTTTATAGGCGCCGGCCGAGTCCCGTGGGTACTACCGGGTACCGATTTGCGGGGAATCGAACGGGGCCATATTTCCATACGTTTGTTGCACGTGACTCAGCCAAAGTCCCACTAAATAAAGTTGCAATGTTCAACACCAACTAAGTAAGTATGTTTGGTAGAAAACACTCTTCAAAATGCGCTATCTTGACTTGCATTGGTTTTGCCATAGACAGGCTACTATTAGCATTAGCGATTTTACATGGCGATTTCAACACCTCCAAATTTGCTGACGAGAATTACAACTAAGATGAATGTTACAATCAAGAATGCTTGGTAGAAAACACTCTTCCAAAATGCGCTATCTTGACGCTAATTCACATTGGTTTTGCCATAGACAGGCTACTATTAGCATTAGCGATTTTACATGGCGATTTCAACACCTCCAAATTTGCTGACGAGAATTACAACTGAGATGAGTGTTGCAATCAAACAGCTGGTGTGTAACAAGCACGATACTTACAGTGTAAACACTTTGTAGGGCGCAACATAACGTGTTAGCATTAGCGATTTTACATGGCGATTTCAACACCTCCAAATTTGCTGACGAGAATTACAACTAAGATGAGTGTTGCAATCAAACAGCTGGTGTGTAACAAGCACGATACTTACAGTGTAAACACTTTGTAGGGCGCAACATAACGTGTTAGCATTAGCGATTTTACATGGCGATTTCAACACCTCCAAATTTGCTGACGAGCACTTCAACTAAGATGTGTGTTGCAATCAAGAATGCTTGGTAGAAAACACTCTTCAAAATGCGCTATCTTGACTTGCATTGGTTTTGCCATAGACAGGCTACTATTAGCATTAGCAATTTTACATGGCGATTTCAACACCTCCAAATTTGCTGACGAGAATTACAACTAAGATGAATGTTACAATCAAGAATGCTTGGTAGAAAACACTCTTCCAAAATGCGCTATCTTGACGCTAATTCACATTGGTTTTGCCATAGACAGGCTACTATTAGCATTAGCGATTTTACATGGCGATTTCAACACCTCCAAATTTGCTGACGAGCACTACAACTAAGATGAGTGTTGCAATCAAACAGCTGGTGTGTAACAAGCACGATACTTACAGTGTAAACACTTTGTAGGGCGCAACATAACGTGTTAGCATTAACGATTTTACATGGCGATTTCAACACCTCCAAATTTGCTAACGAGCACTACAGCTAAGATGAGTGTTGCAATCAAACAGCTGGTGTGTAACAAGCACGATACTTACAGTGTAAACACTTTGTAGGGCGCAACATAACGTATTTGGAGGTGTTGACATCGCCACGCAAATTTGCTGACGAGCACTACAACTAAGATGAGTGTTGCAATCAAACAGCTGGTGTGTAACAAGCACGATTCTTACAGTGTAAACACTTTGTAGGGCGCAACATAACGTGTTAGCATTAACGATTTTACATGGCGATTTCAACACCTCCAAATTTGCTAACGAGCACTACAGCTAAGATGAGTGTTGCAATCAAACAGCTGGTGTGTAACAAGCACGATACTTACAGTGTAAACACTTTGTAGGGCGCAACATAACGTGTTAGCATTAGCGATTTTACATGGCGATTTCAACACCTCCAAATTTGCTGACGAGCACTACAACTAAGATGTGTGTTGCAATCAAACAGCTGGTGTGTAACAAGCACGATACTTACAGTGTAAACACTTTGTAGGGCGCAACATAACGTGTTAGCATTAGCGATTTTACATGGCGATTTCAACACCTCCAAATTTGCTGACGAGCACTACAGCTAAGATGAGTGTTGCAATCAAACAGCTGGTGTGTAACAAGCACGATACTTACAGTGTAAACACTTTGTAGGGCGCAACATAACGTGTTAGCATTAGCGATTTTACATGGCGATTTCGACACCTCCAAATTTGCTGACGAGCACTACAACTAAGATGAGTGTTGCAATCAAACAGCTGGTGTGTAACAAGCACGATTCTTACAGTGTAAACACTTTGTAGGGCGCAACATAACGTGTTAGCATTAGCGATTTTACATAGCGATTTCAACACCTCCAAATTTGCTGACGAGCACTACAACTAAGATGTGTGTTGCAATCAAACAGCTGGTGTGTAACAAGCACGATACTTACAGTGTAAACACTTTGTAGGGCGCAACATAACGTGTTAGCATTAGCGATTTTACATGGCGATTTCAACACCTCCAAATTTGCTGACGAGCACTACAACTAAGATGTGTGTTGCAATCAAACAGCTGGTGTGTAACAAGCACGATACTTACAGTGTAAACACTTTGTAGGGCGCAACATAACGTGTTAGCATTAGCGATTTTACATGGCGATTTCAACACCTCCAAATTTGCTGACGAGAATTACAACTAAGATGAGTGTTGCAATCAAACAGCTGGTGTGTAACAAGCACGATACTTACAGTGTAAACACTTTGTAGGGCGCAACATAACGTGTTAGCATTAGCGATTTTACATGGCGATTTCAACACCTCCAAATTTGCTGACGAGCACTACAACTAAGATGTGTGTTGCAATCAAACAGCTGGTGTGTAACAAGCACGATACTTACAGTGTAAACACTTTGTAGGGCGCAACATAACGTGTTAGCATTAGCGATTTTACATGGCGATTTCAACACCTCCAAATTTGCTAACGAGCACTACAGCTAAGATGAGTGTTGCAATCAAACAGCTGGTGTGTAACAAGCACGATACTTACAGTGTAAACACTTTGTAGGGCGCAACATAACGTATTTGCGTGGCGATTTCAACACCTCCAAATTTGCTGACGAGCACTACAACTAAGATGAGTGTTGCAATCAAACAGCTGGTGTGTAACAAGCACAATACTTACAGTGTAAACACGTTGTAGGGCGCAATATAACACATTCAGCTTCCTGGAAAAAGGCTCCTTCCTAGTTTGATGGCCTACACAGTACTGCCATCTAATGTCTTGGAAGTGCAACTGCACATGTGATAATAAAATAAGCAGAGGTATTTATAATCGGCTCATTTTTAAATGTTACAATAAAAAAACACAATTTTATTATCAAACAATTACACAAAAGGTACCTGGAATTGGTACCGAATCGGTTCGAATGTGAACGGTACCTATCCCTGGTTATGAGGAGGTGGGACATTAAACTATTGTTTATTTTACTCATTTTTATTTGAATGGTTAAAATGTATAAAGAAGTAAGGAGGTGCGTTTTTTTTACTTGTATGTGGGTAAAAAGTATTGTTTTAAGACCGCAAAATATGGAATGTAACACAATACATGGCTGAATAAAATCATGTGATGAATTTAGGGAATTATTATTTAATACACTGAGACTTTGGGAATGCGGTTGCAACCCATTATATTATTATTTGTTAGAAGAGTGTTCAAAAACCACATTTGTTGTGCAAATGATATTTAAAATCCTCTTGTCAGAGCTTTCATTTTGCTCATGACGACTTCTTGAGTTCTTCATCCAAGCAAAAGATCTCAGTCACTGTGATTGGTCAAATATTGACATTGTAATTATTATTATTATTATTATATTGATGGTCTAACACATGATCTTTTATAACGGGGGTGTCAAATTTGTTTTTAATTGAGGACCACATTGCAATTATGCCCGCTCGCAACTGTGAACGGACCATAGAGCGCACCGGTATATAAGCCACACCCACTACATTTTCGAAGAAAACAATATTTTTCCATATATTAGCCGCACCGGACGAAAAGCCGCAGATATATACGTTGTGAAATTAGTTATTTACATAGAAACATTTAGTAAATGTTTATCTACATACATTAATTGTTTCCAAACGTTGTCTGTAACACGGCAGTAAAACGGCTGATCAGACAAAACAGAAGTCATCATCATGGACCCACTAGCTGCGCAAGCTAGCTCTCAAATCAGCAAAACAGACTCGATAACTCCACGGTGACGTTTTGGCGAATTTACGAGACTGAAACAATATAAAAAGAATGCCATTGTTAGTTACTAATACTAACACAGACGCATATTAGCTCATGCTAACGACGCTGGCTTGAATACATTACTATAACATGTACAAATATGCATAAAATAGTACTATCGTGGGACAGTTTAGTATGTAAGAATCGTTTTAGTTACATTGTAAAACTTAGAAACGTTGCTCGGAGTTATGAATTAAGAATAATTTCGAGCAGAAACTATCAGGTTCAAACACTGATGACATCTATTAAACAGACAAGAAGCAAGGAATTAAACCGAGACAGAATTCAATTTAGCTCATTGAGGAGAAATGTCTGGGCTGTACTCTTTGTGCAGTCTTCCACCACGCTCTGACGAAAGATTGTGAAGTGAAGTGAATTATATTTATATAGCACTTTTCTCTAGTGACTCAAAGCGCTTTACATAGTGAAACCCAATATCTAAGTTACATTTAAACCAGTGTGGATAAAGTGTCTTGCCCAAGGACACAACGGCAGTGACTAGGATGGCGTAATTGAGGTAATTAGCATGGCCATGTATGGCTGGTTGTGGGAGGACCCCAGGTAGTAGAAGAGTGCTAGGAAATGTGCGCAGCATGCTTTGATAAATCACTTTTTTTTACGCAAGGTTTCACGTTGGAATCCACGCACACTTTTTAAATTATTTTGTTTTACAAAGGAGGCCCGTGGTTGTTACCTCCAAACTGTCACTAAGTTTGTTGTCCAGTGGGCTGGTGTTTGGTGGCAGGAAGGTGCAGCTCTGCACTCTGTGGGACCCCAAGCAGCTGCTTCCTAACAACATCCTGCGAGAGGAAAACCAAAGGAAGTGTCCAAAAAGTGTCCTTTGCTCGTAAGCTGGGCCCAAAAGTCCTGGGTGGAAATGTCACACTTTCTTTTTTTAATCGATGTGAAACATTTTATACTTTTTAAATCACTCTCGAATTTCATGTGACGCATGTTGTGTACAAAAACACATTCAAGGGAAAGAAATAGTTAGATAATTTATTTTTTTAGTACAAAATAACAAATGCATTATAATAAAAGCGGAGGGTTAAAGCCTTTTAAGACCTGCATGCCATTATATTCTTATTAGTGACAGAGCAGGAAGGGGCTTGGATCATGTAAACTTTCTAATAAAGCTTCTTGTCATTCAATAATGGACATTTTACATACAGCAAACGATTTATCTTAGTAAAAACAAAGAAGTAATAAAAGTAGTTGTATTTAATTATTAATTTATGAATTAACAATGGAGGTTAATTGATGTCTATTATAAAAAGCTTTTTTTTTCACAGTGTCATTTTTTGCCTTTGAATTTTGTGAACTGAATCAACTCAAGCTGACAATTTCATTAAATAAAAATGTGTTTAAAAACTCAATGTGTAAAAATTCAGTGTGAAAAAATTATCATTAAAAAAATTCCGTAGAAACTATTTCATTGGGAAAAACTGTGTAAAAAAATCAGTGTTGGGAAAAAATTCAGTACGGAAACATTTGGTGTTAAAGTTTAGTGGGAAACATTTCAGAGTTAAAAATGTTGTGGAAAAAAATGAAGTGGAAAAATAAATCAGTGTTGAAGAAAAATGTAGTGTACTCCACCTTCCGCCCGATTGTAGCTGAGATAGGCTCCAGCGACCCCCCGCGTCCCCGAAGGGAATAAGCGGTAGGAAATGGATGGATGGATGGATAAAATCAGTCTAAAAAATTCAGTGAAAAAAAATCAGTACTGAAAAATTCAGTGGAAAAAAATCAAGTGTAAAAAAAAAAATTCAGTGAAAAAAAAAATCACTCTTAAAAAAAAATTCAATGCGTAAAAAAATTAGTACAGAAAAAATCAGTGATAAAAGTTCAGTGGAAAACTTTTCAATGTTAAAAAAAATATTTGGAAAAAATCAATTTGAACAAAGTTCAGTGGAAAAAAATCAGTGTTGAAATAAATAAATACAAAAAAATCTATGCCGAAAAAATGTAGTGGGGAAAAAAAATCTGGGTCAAAAACATTCAGTGGAAAAAAAATCAATGTCGAAAAAAATCAGCGTTGAAAAAAAATTCAGTGGAAAAATCAGTCTAAAAAAATCAGTACAGAAAAAATCAGTCATTATAAAAACGTCGGTGTTAAAAAATTCAGTGGAAAAAAATCAATCAAAAAATCAATTCTGTGGAAAAAAATCAGTGTCGAAAATATTCAGTGAAAAAAATCAGTACAGAAAAATTCAGTGATTAAAAAAAGTTCAGTGGAAAACATTTGTGTTAATAAATTCAGTGCAGAAAAATGTACTTCAAAGCTCAAGATAAATGAAGACTGCTGAATGGATCCTGTCTCAGAAACAGCCAATGAGGTGTCAGGTTAGAAGTCATGTGACACGGAGGCAACATGTTACAGTGTGTAATGTACTTCATTGTCTACATGTAATGTAATGTCAACTCCAACTACAAAGCCCAAAAGCAGTGAAGTTGTCACGTTGTGTAAATGCTAAATAAAAAGAGAATACAATAAATCCTTTTCAACTTATATTCAATTGAATAGACTGCAAAGACAAGATATTTCATGTTCACACTGACAAACTTTGTTATTTTTTTGCAAATAATCATGAACTTAGAATTTAATGGCAGCAACACATTGCAAAAAAGTTGCCACAGGGGCATTTTTACCACTGTGTTACATGGCCTTTCCTTTTAACAACACTCCGTAAAGGTTTGGGAACTGAGGAGACACATTTTTGAAGTGGAATTCTTTACCATTCTTGCTTGATGTACAGCTTAAGTTGTTCAACAGTCTCCCTTCTCATATTTTAGCCTTCACACATTTTCAATGGGAGACAGGTCTGGACTACAGGCAGGCCAGCTCGGGCTCAACAAAGCTTTTCTGGGTGTTGTTGATAAATGGCTTTGGCTTTGCACAGGAGAGATTTAACTTGCACGTACAGATGTAGCGACCAACTGTAGTTACTGACAGTGGTTCTCTGAAGTGTTCCTGAGCCCATGTGGTGATATCCTTTACACACCGATGTCACTTTTTGATGCAGTACCGCCTGAGCGATCGAAGGTCATGGACATTCAATGTTGGTTTTCGGCCTTGCCGCTTACGTGCAGTGATTTCTCCAGATTCTCTGGAACTTTTGATGATATTACGGAGCGTAGATGGTGAAATCCCTCAATTCCTTGCAATAGCTTGGTTGAGAAATTTTGTTCTTGCACAATTTGCTCAGGCATTTGTCGACAAAGTGGTGACCCTCGCCCCGTCCTTGTTTGTGAATGACTGAGCGTTTCATGGAAGCTGCTTTTATACCCAATCATGGCACCCACCTGTTCCCAATTAGCCTGTTCACCCGTGGGATGTTCCAAATAAGTCTTTGATGAGCATTCCTCAACTTTCTCACTCTTTTTTGCCACTTGTGCCAGCTTTTTTGAAACATGTTGCAGGCATCCAATTCCAAATGAGCTAATATTTGCAAAAAATAACAAAGTTTGTCAGTGTGAATATGAAATATCTTGTCTTTGCAGTCTATTCAATTGAATATAAGTTGAAAAGGATTTGTTGTATTCTCTTTTTATTTAGCATTTACACAACGTGACAACTTCACTGCTCTTGTAGTTTGTACTGGATGTCAACTCCCAACTACATCAATTCAAGATTCTGTCAAAGACAAATGATATTTAATGCCAGTATTTGTCTATAAAGACTTCCAAAAGAGGTGTAATGTAAAGGTTGACATGAAGAATGCTTTTATCTTTAAAATTAAAATAAATATATGGTACAGTATTACTTTTGACAAAGTAAAATATCAAAATAGTCCCCGCATTCTTTGATTTTTCACTGGCAAAAGTTAGGATGCCCATTTCATTTTCGACTTATCTCAAAATTGACTTTTTATCTCATCAAAACTTTTATCTCATTATTATGACTTTATCTCACAATTTAGATTTTTTTAAAAAAATGTATCTCATAATTTGCATTTCCTAACAGGAAGTGAACATGCGTGTTAATAATTGCTATAGAGAAGGGGTAGGATGAAATAAACTCTGATTCTTCCTACTCTTTTCCGGACATGTTGTAATGAGGAAATGTGCAACATTTGATGCATCACATTGAAATAAGAATATAACTTGAAGAAAATAATTATGACCCCAAAAAGGAATACTAATTGTGCTGACGTTGTTGCTCGTATTCCAGTCAATGAACGCCCCCAGAGGTGGAACCGCGCATTACACTTTGCTCAAAAGTTGCAGGAGCACAACTGGAAAATGAAGTCGTTTCTAATTATGCCTTTGAAAAACGTTGATTGGAGGTAAGAGCGTGTTGTACTTCAAATACTTTTTCATGTCAATCACTGACAATATATGTCAACAATCAATTACAATATTTAATAGCATACAATTAATATTAAAACAAGTCTTGTCTATTTCAAGCAGACGGAAAACAATTGGCTCTACTGCAAATGCTTCAAAATAAAAGTCCAACGTATGCCTGGATGTTATTGTCATAGAAGTAGTAACAGACCTCATAAAGGTGGATCCTTAAAACAGTTTCCCAATTGTCTTTTTAGATGTTGTTATGGCGACGAATGAGCAACAAAAAACAACATTGTGACAAATGTTTGTTGCCTTTATTTTGTTTTTAATGAAACCGGAAGCACGGAAGCGTGGACGCTTGAGATCGAGCGAGCCCTCATCAAACTGCACCTGCTTCAAAGTAAAAGTCCAACTTAATAGTCCTATAGGTTTTAAGTGATTCTGTTACGACGATGAATGAAAACAAAACAATCATTGTGACAAATATTCGATGTCTTTCTGTGAACCCGGAGTGGAGTTTGCCCTCATCAAGCAGGCGGAACACTGTTTGCTCTACTGCGCACTCTTCAAAATAAACGTATATTGTATGACTAAGTGTCGTATATGTAATAACTAAAATCCATAAAGCGTGGACGCTTGAAACATTAGTCTTTTAAATTGTGTTATAACGCCGAATGAGCAAAAATAAATAAAAAACAGTGGGACGAATGTTCGTTGTCTTTCTATGAAACCGGAAGTACGGCTCGGAGTCGAGTTTGTTCTCATCAAGCAGGCGGAAGACGGTTTGTTTTACTACCACATGCTTGAAAATAAACGTATATCGTATGACTGTAATAACCAATATCCCACAAAGCGTGGACGCTTGAAATAGATTAGTCTTTTAAATTATGCTATAACGCTTTATGAGCAAAAATAAAAAACAATGTGACGATGGTTTGTTGTCTTTTTATGAAAACGGAAGTAAGGCGAGTTTGCCTTCATCAAGCAGGCGGAAAACAGTTTGCTTTACTACGCATGCTTCAAAATAAACGTCGATCGTATGACTGTAATAACCAAAATCCACAAAGCGTGGACGCTTGAAATAGATTAGTCTTTTAAATTATGCTATAACGCTGCATGAGCAAAAATAAAAAAGTGTGACGATGGTTTGTTGTCTTTATGTAAACGGAAGTAAGGCTCGGAGTCGAGTTTGCCTTCATTAAGCAGGCGGAAAACAATGCTTCAAAATAAAACTACTGTAACCGAGGTTTATAAATGTCGCTTATACTGTATAAAACTACAAAATAACAAACACGGAGGCTCCAGTTTTACACGAGGACCACTTTATTTTCTTTCTTTCAAAACCTCCGCTCCACTATAACGTGTCATCACTTCCGCTCTTAGCACCTTCAAAATAAGAGCTCAAGGCATATACTGTATAACAGCGTATAACAGGAATTTAACACCACAAAGAGGAAAGCCCATAACAATATGTTACGTACCGCCCCTCCTACAAAAAGAAACGTCCTCGTTCCAACACAATAACAGGATAAGTGCAAAAACAACACAGGCATTTAAAACAAAAAATAACAAACACGGAGGCTCCAGTTTTACACGAGGACCACTTTATTTTCTTTATTTCAAAACCTCCGCTCCACTATAACGTGTCATCCTTTCCGCTCTTAGCACCTTCAAAATAAGAGCTCAAGGCATATATTGTATAACAGGAACTTAACATCACAAAGAGGAAAGCCCATAAAAATAGGTTACACTACATTGTATAACTAAATTGTCATATACGTAATAACCCAAATGTATAAAGCGTGGACGCTTGAAACACATAATCCTTTTAAATGATGTTATAACGCCGAATGAGCAAAAAAACAAACAAACAAAAAAACAGTTTGACGAATGTTCGTTGTCTTTAGGCTACCCCGAAACCGGAAGTACGATTTGGCTAGTTCGACGCGAGCTTGTCGAAGTCCATTCCAAGCAAACTTCACAGGCAGCGGCTTCAAAAGTTCCGGGCGGACTCCAAACGTCACACGATAACATTCCAAAGTAAACAAAGTGTCTTCGTCTTGACCTCGCTGTAAAGGTAAAGGACAAAGCGCTGGGCGGTTTGATTTGACCTAGATTTAATTAAAGCTAGCTAAAGTAACCGCCAGGTAACTAATCCCGGTCAATAATTAATCCGCCTTCTTAATCCATTTATTGTCGTCCTGGCCCAATGAAGGAGGAGGAGGAGGAAAGAGGAGTGTCCCACTTGTTGGCGGAGGAACTCTGGGCTTGTTGCTCTTGTTGCTCTGACATGTTTGGCGGCGGCGCGGCCAGAAGTGGCAAAAGTTAGCGGAGCCCTTCGTGAACGAACGGGACGAAGCGATGGCTCCCTGCCGGAGAAAGAGCCGGCTCACTTTCAAGGGGCTCCTGGCAGCCGCCGCCGTGTTGGCGCTATTCTACTACTTCGGGGACTTTTCTCCGGGCGCCAACGTTGCCCTGCAGCGGAAGGCCCACACAGGTGGAGGTGGAGGAGGTGGAGAGGACCTGAGCAGGCCGGTGTACGAGAAGCCCCCCCTGGACCCCGGCGCCCCCGGGGAGATGGGCGCAGCTGTCCGCCTGCAGCTGGACGAGGAGGAGAGGCGGAAGGAGGAGGCGAGCTTGGCCAAGCATCAGATCAACATTTATGTCAGCGACCAGATCTCCGTGCATCGCCGCCTGCCGGAGAGGAGGAACCCGCTGTGAGTCACTACAACCGTCATGACGTCACACTCTTCCTCTTTTATTTCCGGTGTTATATGTAGCTGCTGTTAAAGCTTTCTATCCTTCTTCTTCTTCTTCTACACATTTTGGCACGCTCTACCTTACACATCTTTCACCCGATTCAAACTGTTCAGCCTGTTCGAGAATCGCAAAAATTCCCAGAATTCCAGGTTTTCCGGGACATTTTTCCCATTCGAAATGAATTGACCATTTTTCAAACTTCCATTTCCACATTTTTCAACCTATTCAAACCGTTTCAAACTGTTCAGTCTATTCAGGAATCGCGGGCTTTCCCTTGACAAATTCCAAAAATTCCCAGATTTCCCAGAATTTCAGGTTTTCTGGGACATTTTTCCCCATTCGAAATGAATTGACCATTTTTCAAACTTCCATTTCCACATTTTTCAACCTATTCAAACCGTTTCAAACTGTTCAGCCTACTCAGGAATTGCGGGCTTTCCCTTGACAAATTCCAAAAATTCCCAGATTTCACAGAATTCCAGGTTTTCCGGGACATTTTTCCCATTCAAAATGAATTGACCATTTTTCAAACTTCCATTTCCACATTTTTCAACCTATTCAAACCGTTTCAAACTGTTCAGCCTATTCGGGAATCGCGGGCTTTCCCTTGAAAAATTCCAAAAATTCCCAGATTTCACAGAATTCCAGGTTTTCCGGGACATTTTTCCCATTCAAAATGAATTGACCATTTTTCAAACTTCCATTTCCACATTTTTCAACCTATTCAAACCGTTTCAAACTGTTCAGCCTATTCGGGAATCGCGGGCTTTCCCTTGAAAAATTCCAAAAATTCCCAGATTTCACAGAATTCCAGGTTTTCCGGGACATTTTTCCCATTCAAAATGAATTGGCCATTTGTCAAACTTCCATTTCCACATTTTTCAACCTATTCAAACTGTTCAGTCTATTCGGGAATCACGGGTTTTCCCTTGACAAATTCCAAAAATTCCCAAATTTCCCAGAATTTCAGGTTTTCTGGGACATTTTTCCCCATTCAAAATTAATTGGCCGTTTTTCAAACTTCCATTTCCACATTTTTCAACCTATTCAAACCGTTTCAAACTGTTCAGCCTACTCAGGAATCGCGGGCTTTCCCTTGACAAATTCCAAAAATTCCCAATTTCCCAGAATTTCAGGTTTTCTGGGACATTTTTCCCCATTCAAAATGAATTGGCCGTTTTTCAAACTTCCATTTCCACATTTTTCAACCTATTCAAACCGTTTCAAACTGTTCAGCCTATTCGGGAATCGCGGGCTTTCCCTTGACAAATTCCAAAAATTCCCAAATTTCCCATAATTCCAGGTTTTCCGGGACATTTTTCCCATTCAAAATGAATTGGCCATTTGTCAAACTTCCATTTCCACATTTTTCAACCTATTCAAACCGTTTCAAACTGTTCAGTCTATTCGGGAATCGCGGGCTTTCCCTTGACAAATTCCAAAAATTCCCAAATTTCCCAGAATTTCAGGTTTTCTGGGACATTTTTCCCCATTCAAAATGAATTGGCCGTTTTTCAAACTTCCATTTCCACATTTTTCAACCTATTCAAACTGTTTCAAACTGTTCAGCCTATTCTGGAATCGCGGGCTTTCCCTTGACAAATTCCAAAAATTCCCAAATTTCCCAGAATTTCAGGTATTATGGGACATTTTTCCCATTCAAAATGAATTGACCATTTTTCAAACTTCCATTTCCACATTTTTCAACCTATTCAAACCGTTTCAAACTGTTCAGCCTATTCGGGAATCGCAGGCTTTCCCTTGACAAATTCCAAAAATTCCCAGATTTCACAGAATTTCAGGTTTTCCGGTACATTTTTCCCATTCAAAATGAATTGGCCATTTGTCAAACTTCCATTTCCACATTTTTCAACTTATTCAAACCGTTTCAAACTGTTCAGTCTATTCGGGAATCGCGGGCTTTCCCTTGACAAATTCCAAAAATTCCCAAATTTCCCAGAATTTCAGGTTTTCTGGGACATTTTTCCCCATTCAAAATGAATTGGCCGTTTTTCAAACTTCCATTTCCACATTTTTCAACCTATTCAAACCGTTTCAAACTGTTCAGCCTATTCGGGAATCGCGGGTTTTCCCTTGACAAATTCCAAAAATTCCCAGATTTCCCATAATTCCAGGTTTTCCGGGACATTTTTCCCATTCAAAATGAATTGACCATTTTTCAAACTTCCATTTCCACATTTTTCAACCTATTCAAACCGTTTCAAACTGTTCAGCCTATTCGGGAATCGCGGGCTTTCCCTTGACAAATTCCAAAAATTCCCAAATTTCCCAGAATTTCAGGTTTTATGGGACATTTTTCCCATTCAAAATGAATTGACCATTTTCAAGCTTCCATTTCCACATTTTTCAACCTATTCAAACCGTTTCAAACTGTTCAGCCTATTCAGGAATCGCGGGCTTTCCCTTGACAAATTCCAAAAATTCCCAAATTTCACAGAATTCCAGGTTTTCCGGGACATTTTTCCCATTCAAAATGAATTGACCATTTTTCAAACTTCCATTTCCACATTTTTCAACCTATTCAAACCGTTTCAAACTGTTCAGTCTATTCAGGAATCGCGGGCTTTCCCTTGACAAATTCCAAAAATTCCCAGATTTCCCAGAATTTCAGGTTTTCTGGGACATTTTTCCCCATTCGAAATGAATTGACCATTTTTCAAACTTCCATTTCCACATTTTTCAACCTATTCAAACCGTTTCAAACTGTTCAGCCTATTCAGGAATCGCGGGCTTTCCCTTGACAAATTCCAAAAATTCCCAAATTTCCCAGAATTCCAGGTTTTCTGGGACATTTTTCCCATTCAAAATGAATTGACCATTTTTCAAACATCCATTTCCACATTTTTCAACCTATTCAAACCGTTTCAAACTGTTCAGCCTATTCGGGAATCGCAGGCTTTCCCTTGACAAATTCCAAAAATTCCCAGATTTCACAGAATTCCAGGTTTTCTGGGACATTTTTCCCCATTCAAAATTAATTGGCCGTTTTTCAAACTTCCATTTCCACATTTTTCAACCTATTCAAACCGTTTCAAACTGTTCAGCCTATTCGGGAATCGCAGGCTTTCCCTTGACAAATTCCAAAAATTCCCAATTTCCCAGAATTTCAGGTTTTCTGGGACATTTTTCCCCATTCAAAATGAATTGGCCGTTTTTCAAACTTCCATTTCCACATTTTTCAACCTATTCAAACCGTTTCAAACTGTTCAGCCTATTCGGGAATCGCGGGCTTTCCCTTGACAAATTCCAAAAATTCCCAAATTTCCCAGAATTTCAGGTTTTCTGGGACATTTTTCCCCATTCAAAATGAATTGGCCGTTTTTCAAACTTCCATTTCCACATTTTTCAACCTATTCAAACTGTTTCAAACTGTTCAGCCTATTCTGGAATCGCGGGCTTTCCCTTGACAAATTCCAAAAATTCCCAAATTTCCCAGAATTTCAGGTTTTATGGGACATTTTTCCCATTCAAAATGAATTGACCATTTTCAAGCTTCCATTTCCACATTTTTCAACCTATTCAAACCGTTTCAAACTGTTCAGCCTATTCAGGAATCGCGGGCTTTCCCTTGACAAATTCCAAAAATTCCCAAATTTCACAGAATTCCAGGTTTTCCGGGACATTTTTCCCATTCAAAATGAATTGACCATTTTTCAAACTTCCATTTCCACATTTTTCAACCTATTCAAACCGTTTCAAACTGTTCAGTCTATTCAGGAATCGCGGGCTTTCCCTTGACAAATTCCAAAAATTCCCAGATTTCCCAGAATTTCAGGTTTTCTGGGACATTTTTCCCCATTCGAAATGAATTGACCATTTTTCAAACTTCCATTTCCACATTTTTCAACCTATTCAAACCGTTTCAAACTGTTCAGCCTATTCAGGAATCGCGGGCTTTCCCTTGACAAATTCCAAAAATTCCCAAATTTCCCAGAATTCCAGGTTTTCTGGGACATTTTTCCCATTCAAAATGAATTGACCATTTTTCAAACATCCATTTCCACATTTTTCAACCTATTCAAACCGTTTCAAACTGTTCAGCCTATTCGGGAATCGCAGGCTTTCCCTTGACAAATTCCAAAAATTCCCAGATTTCACAGAATTCCAGGTTTTCTGGGACATTTTTCCCCATTCAAAATTAATTGGCCGTTTTTCAAACTTCCATTTCCACATTTTTCAACCTATTCAAACCGTTTCAAACTGTTCAGCCTATTCGGGAATCGCAGGCTTTCCCTTGACAAATTCCAAAAATTCCCAGATTTCACAGAATTCCAGGTTTTCCGGGACATTTTTCCCATTCAAAATGAATTGGCCATTTGTCAAACTTCCATTTCCACATTTTTCAACCTATTCAAACTGTTCAGTCTATTCGGGAATCGCAGGCTTTCCCTTGACAAATTCCAAAAATTCCCAAATTTCCCAGAATTTCAGGTTTTCTGGGACATTTTTCCCCATTCAAAATTAATTGGCCGTTTTTCAAACTTCCATTTCCACATTTTTCAACCTATTCAAACCGTTTCAAACTGTTCAGCCTATTCGGGAATCGCAGGCTTTCCCTTGACAAATTCCAAAAATTCCCAGATTTCACAGAATTCCAGGTTTTCCGGGACATTTTTCCCATTCAAAATGAATTGGCCATTTGTCAAACTTCCATTTCCACATTTTTCAACCTATTCAAACTGTTCAGTCTATTCGGGAATCGCAGGCTTTCCCTTGACAAATTCCAAAAATTCCCAAATTTCCCAGAATTTCAGGTTTTCTGGGACATTTTTCCCCATTCAAAATTAATTGGCCGTTTTTCAAACTTCCATTTCCACATTTTTCAACCTATTCAAACCGTTTCAAACTGTTCAGCCTACTCAGGAATCGCAGGCTTTCCCTTGACAAATTCCAAAAATTCCCAATTTCCCAGAATTTCAGGTTTTCTGGGACATTTTTCCCCATTCAAAATGAATTGGCCGTTTTTCAAACTTCCATTTCCACATTTTTCAACTTATTCAAACCGTTTCACACTGTTCAGCCTATTCGGGAATCGCGGGCTTTCCCTTGACAAATTCCAAAAATTCCCAGATTTCACAGAATTCCAGGTTTTCCGGGACATTTTTCCCCATTCAAAATGAATTGACTATTTTTCAAACTTCCATTTCCACATTTTTCAACCTATTCAAACTGTTTCAAACTGTTCAGCCTATTCGGGAATCGCGGGCTTTCCCTTGACAAATTCCAAAAATTCCCAAATTTCCCAGAATTCCAGGTTTTCTGGGACATTTTTCCCATTCAAAATTAATTGACAATTTTTCAAACTTCCATTTCCACATTTTTCAACCTATTCAAACCGTTTTCACAAACTGTCGGGAATCGCGGGCTTTCCATTGACAAATTCCAAAAATTCCCTGAATTCCAGGTTTTCCGGGACATTTTTCCCATTCAAAATGAATTGGCCCTTTTTCAAATTTTCCCATTTTTCAACCTATTCAAACCATTCCACCTTCAACACATTCCGCCATCCTGGAAATGTACACTACCCCTTTTCCAAGTTCCAAAAAATTCCACATTTCCTGCTTTTCCAAAGCCCTATTTCCACCCTTTTTTCTGGCGACTACTCCTTCCACATTTTTCAACGCATTTCACCCGTTCCACCGTCAAATCATTCCTCTTGATCGGGACAAAAAACAAATCTGTTTTTTGAACTGGAAAAATTCCCAAAATTCCAGGAATTCCGTAATACCATTTCCCAATTCAACATGTTACTACTTTAACATTTCTACACCAATTTGAAACAATTAAACACCAACCATTTCAACTCATTCTGAACATTAAATTTTTCTTTTTTACCATTTTCACAAAAATTCCCGGTTTCCCCGAAATTCCAGGAATTCCGTAATACCATTTCTCAATTCAACATGTTACTACTTCAACATTTATCCACCAATTTGAAACAATTCAACACCAACACCAACCATTTCAACTCATTCTGAACATTCAACGTTTTTTTTTACCATTTTCACAAAAATTCCCATGTTTCCCGAAATTCCAGGCATTCCGTAATACCATTTCTCAATTCAACATGTTACTACTTCAACATTTCTCCACCAATTTGAAAAATTCCAACACCAACACCAACCATTTCAACTCATTCTGAACATTACATTTTTCTTTCTTACCATTTTCACAAAAATTCCCGGTTTCCCCGAAATTCCAGGAATTCCGTAATCCCATTTCTCAATTCAACATGTTACTACTTCAACATTTCTCCACCAATTTGAAACAATTCAACACCAACACCAACCATTTCAACTCATTCTGAACATTCAAGTTTTTTTTACCATTTTCACAAAAATTCCCACTTTTCCCGAAATTCCAGGCATTCCGTAATACCATTTCTCAATTCAACATGTTACTACTTCAACGTTTCTCCACCAATTTGAAAAATTCCAACACCAACACCAACCATTTCAACTCATTCTGAACATTCAAGTTTTTTTTTTTACCATTTTCACAAAAATTCCCGGTTCCCCGAAATTTCAGGAATTCCATAATACCATTTCTCAATTCAACATGTTACTACTTCAACATTTCTACACCAATTTGAAAAATTCTAACACCAACCATTTCAACTCATTCTGAATATTCAAATTGTTTACCATTTTCCAAAAAATTCCCGCTTTTCCCGAAATTCCCAATTTTTTCTGAAATTCCCATTGAAAGAATGGGACATTCTTAAACCGTTCCAACTTCAAACTATTCAGCCTGTTCAGGAATTGTGTGCTCTACTTAAACAATTCTAAGTAAAAATTCCCAGATTTGACATATTTCCCTTTTTTTTTTTGCATTTTCCCAATTCATAGTGAATTGGCCATTTTTCAAACTTCCACATTTTTCAACCTATTCAAACCATTCCACCTTCAACACATTCCACCATCCTGGAAATTCAAACTTCCCCTTTTTCAAGTTCAAAAAAATTCCAGGATTTTTCAGAATTCCTGCTTTTCCAAAGCCCTATTTCCACCCTTTTTTCTGGCGACTACTCCTTCCACATTTTTCAAGTCATTTCAACCGTTCCACCGTCAAATAATTCCTCTTGATCGGAACAAAAAACAAATTTGTTTTTTGAACTGGAAAAATTCCCGGTTTTCCTGAAATTCCAGGAAATCTGTCACACCATTTCTCAATTCAACATGTTACTACTTCAACATTTCTCCACCAATTTGAAAAGTTCCAACACCAACACCAACCATTTCAACTCATTCTGAACATTCAAGTTTTTTTACCATTTCCCCAAAAATTCCTGCTTTTCCCGAAATTCCCATTTTTTCTGAAATTCCCATTGAAATGAATGGGAAATTCTTCAAACTTCCACCATTTCCAAATTTTTCAACCTATTCAACCCATTCCACCTTCAACATATTCCACCATCCTGGAAATTCAAACATCCCCTTTTCCAACTCCAAAAACGTTTCAGGATTTTCCAGAGTTCCTGCTTTTCCAAAGCCCTATTTCCACCCTTTTTTCTGGCGACTACTCCTTCCACATTTTTCAACGCATTTCAACCGTTCTACCGTCAAATCATTCCTCTTGATCGGGGGGAAAAAAACGAATTTGTTTTTTGAACTGGAAAAATTCCCGGTTTTCCCAAAATTCCAGGAATTCCGTAACACCATTTCTCAATTCAACATGTTACTACTTCAACGTTTCTCCACCAATTTGAAACAATTCAACACCAACACCAACCATTACAACTCATTCTGAACATTCAAGTTTTTTACCATTTTCCCAAACTCCCGCTTTTCCCGAAATTCCCAATTTTTTCTGAAATTCCCATTGAAATGAATGGGACTTTCTTCAAACTTCCACAATTCCCACATTCTTCATCTGATTCAATCCGTTCCAACTTCAAACTATTCAGCCTGTTCAGGAATTGTGTGCCCTACTTCAACAATTCTAACTAAAATTTCCCGGATTTCACATAATTCCCCTTTTTTTTTTGCATTTTCCCAATTCAAAATGAATTGGCCATTTTTCTAACTTCCACCATTTCCACAGTTTTCAACCTATTCAACCCATTCCACCTTCAACATATTCCACCATCCTGGAAATTCAAACTTCCCCTTTTCCAACTTCAAAAACATGTCAGGATTTTCCAGAATTCCTGCTTTTCCAAAGCCCTATTTCCACCCTTTTTTCTGGCGACTACTCCTTGCACATTTTTCAATGCATTTCAACCATTCCCCCGTCAAATCATTCTTCTTGATTGGGGGAAAAAACAAATCAGTTTTTTGAACTGCAAAAATTCCCGAAATTCCAGGAATTCCGTAATACCATTTCCCAATTCAACATGTTACTGCTTCAACATTTCTCCACCAATTTGAAACAATTCAACACCAACACCAACCATTTCAACACATTCTGAACATTCAAGTTTTTTACCATTTTCCCAAACTCCCGCTTTTCCCGAAATTCCCAATTTTTTCTGAAATTCCCATTGAAATGAATAGGACTTTCTTCAAACTTCCACAATTCCCACATTCTTCATCTGATTCAATCAGTTCCAATTTCAAACTATTCAGCCTGTTCAGGAATTGTGTGCCCTACTTCAACAATTCTAAGAAAAAATTCCCGGATTTCACATAATTCCCCTTTTTTTTTTTGCATTTTCCCAATTCAAAATGAATTGGCCATTTTTCTAACTTCCACCATTTCCACATTTTTCAACCTATTCAACCCATTCAACCTTCAACATATTCCACCATCCTGGAAATTCAAACTTCCTCTTTCCAAGTTCAAAAGAATTCCAGAATTCATGCTTTTTCAAAGCCCTATTTCCACCCTTTTTTCTGGCGACTACTCCTTGCACATTTTTCAACGCATTTCAACCGTTCCACCGTCAAATCATTCCTCTTGATCGGGACAAAAAAAACAAAAACAAAATTTTAACTGGAAAAATTCCCGCTTTTCCTGAAATTCCAGGAATTCCGTAATACCATTTCTCAATTCAACATGTTACTACTTCAACATTTCTCCACCAATTTGAAACATTCCAACACCAACCATTTCAACTCATTCTGAACATTCAAGGTGTTTACCATTTTCCCAAAAATTCCCGCTTTTCCCGAAATTCCCATTTTTTTCTGAAATTCCCATTGAAATGAATGGGGCATTCTTCAAACTTCCACAATTTCCAACTTTTTCAACCTATTCAACCCATTCCACCTTCAACACATTCCACCATCCTGGAAATTCAAACTTCCCCTTTTTCAAGTTCAAAAAAATTCCAGGATTTTTCAGAATTCCTGCTTTTCCAAAGCCCTATTTCCACCCTTTTTTCTGGCGACTACTCCTTCCACATTTTTCAAGTCATTTCAACCGTTCCACCGTCAAATCATTCCTCTTGATCGGAACAAAAAAACAAATTTGTTTTTTGAACTGGAAAAATTCCCGGTTTTCCTGAAATTCCAGGAAATCTGTCACACCATTTCTCAATTCAACATGTTACTACTTCAACATTTCTCCACCAATTTGAAAAGTTCCAACACCGACACCAACCATTTCAACTCATTCTGAACATTCAAGTTTTTTTACCATTTCCCCAAAAATTCCTGCTTTTCCCGAAATTCCCATTTTTTTCTGAAATTCCCATTGAAATGAATGGGGCATTCTTCAAACTTCCACCATTTCCAAATTTTTCAACCTATTCAACCCATTCCACCTTCAACACATTCCACCATCCTGGAAATTCAAACGTCCCCTTTTCCAACTTCAAAAACATTCCAGGATTTTCCAGAGTTCCTGCTTTTCCAAAGCCCTATTTCCAACCTTTTTTCTGGCGACTACTCCTTCCACATTTTTAAACACATTTCAACCATTCCACCGTCAAATCCTTCCTCTTGATCGGGGGGAAAAAAACGAATTTGTTTTTTGAACTGGAAAAATTCCCGGTTTTCCCAAAATTCCAGGAATTCCGTAACACCATTTCTCAATTCAACATGTTACTACTTCAACGTTTCTCCACCAATTTGAAAAATTCCAACACCAACCATTTCAACTCATTCTGAACATTCAAGTTTTTTTTACCATTTTCCCAAACTCCCGCTTTTCCCGAAATTCCCAATTTTTTCTGAAATTCCCATTGAAATGAATGGGACTTTCTTCAAACTTCCACAATTCCCACATTCTTCATCTGATTCAATCCGTTCCAACTTCAAACTATTCAGCCTGTTCAGGAATTGTGTGCTCTACTTCAACAATTCTAACTAAAATTTCCCGGATTTCACATAATTCCTTTTTTTTTTTGCATTTTCCCAATTCAAAATGAATTGGCCATTTTTCTAACTTCCACCATTTCCACATTTTTCAACCTATTCAACCCATTCCACCTTCAACATATTCCACCATCCTGGAAATTCAAACTTCCCCTTGTCCAACTTCAAAAACATGTCAGGATTTTCCAGAATTCCTGCTTTTATAAAGCCCTATTTCCACCCTTTTTTCTGGCGACTACTCCTTGCACATTTTTCAATGCATTTAAACCATTCCCCCGTCAAATCATTCTTCTTGATCGGGGGGAAAAAACAAATCAGTTTTTTGAACTGCAAAAATTCCCGAAATTCCAGGAATTCCATAATACCATTTCCCAATTCAACATGTTACTGCTTCAACATTTCTCCACCAATTTGAAACAATTCAACACCAACACCAACCATTACAACTCATTCTGAACATTCAAGTTTTTTACCATTTTCCCAAACTCCCGCTTTTCCTGAAATTCCCAATTTTTTCTGAAATTCCCATTGAAATGAATGGGACTTTCTTCAAACTTCCACAATTCCCACATTCTTCATCTGATTCAATCCGTTCCAATTTCAAACTATTCAGCCTGTTCAGGAATTGTGTGACCTACTTCAACAATTCTAAGAAAAAATTCCCGGATTTCACATAATTCCCCTTTTTTTTTTGCATTTTCCCAATTCAATATGAATTGGCCATTTTTCTAACTTCCACCATTTCCACATTTTTCAACCTATTCAACCCATTCAACCTTCAACATATTCCACCATCCTGGAAATTCAAACTTCCTCTTTCCAAGTTCAAAAGAATTCCAGAATTCATGCTTTTTCAAAGCCCTATTTCCACCCTTTTTTCTGGCGACTACTCCTTGCACATTTTTCAACGCATTTCAACCGTTCCACCGTCAAATCATTCCTCTTGATCGGGACAAAAAAAACACAATTTTTTAACTGGAAAAATTCCCGCTTTTCCTGAAATTCCAGGAATTCCGTAATACCATTTCTCAATTCAACATGTTACTACTTCAACATTTCTCCACCAATTTGAAACATTCCAACACCAACCATTTCAACTCATTCTGAACATTCAAGGTGTTTACCATTTTCCCAAAAATTCCCGCTTTTCCCGAAATTCCCATTTTTTTCTGAAATTCCCATTGAAATGAATGGGGCATTCTTCAAACTTCCACCATTTCCAAATTTTTCAACCTATTCAACCCATTCCACCTTCAACACATTCCACCATCCTGGAAATTCAAACTTCCCCTTTTCCAACTTCAAAAACATTCCAGGATTTTCCAGAGTTCCTGCTTTTCCAAAGCCCTATTTCCAACCTTTTTTCTGGCGACTACTCCTTCCACATTTTTAAACACATTTCAACCATTCCACCGTCAAATCATTCCTCTTGATCGGGGGAAAAAAACTTTGTTTTTTGAACTGAAAAAATTCCCGGTTTTCCCGAAATTCCAGGAATTTTGTAATACCATTTCCCAATTCAACATGTTACTACTTCAACATTTCTCCACCAATTTAAAAAATTCCAACACCAACAATTTCCACTCATTCTGAACATTCAAGTTTTTTTACCATTTTCACAAAAATTCCCTCTTTTCCCGAAATTCCCAATTTTTTCTGAAATTCCCATTGAAACGAATGGGACTTTCTTCAAACTTCCACAATTCCCACATTCAAATCGTTCCCAGGGAAGCTATATTCATTTTTTGTGGGCGTTTCCTCAGTTCTGACGGCACCTTTGAGACACGCTTTCAAAATAAATGTCTGTTTCAAAACACAAAAATCCTGGATTTTGGACCTCAGTATCATCTCGTTAACATAAACACGCTAACAATTGTTTTTCCTGAGGTTTGACTTTAACTTTGGCGTTTCCACGCCTGGCCAGAGGCTCACAGGAAAGAGAGCCGGCCCAAAGAAAAAGCGTTCCAAGTTGTAAAAGTTGTGCGTATGTTTTGTGTGACTTGTTAGTGAATGTGTGGTCCTCCCCGCGGCAGCTGCCTGGACCTGCACTACGACTACACGTCCCTGCCCACCACCTCGGTGGTGATCGCCTTCTACAACGAGGCCTGGTCCACGCTGCTCAGGACCGTCCACAGCGTCCTGGAGACGTCTCCGGACATCCTGCTCAAGGAGCTGGTGCTGGTGGACGACTACAGCGACAGAGGTGACGCACCAACACACAACAGCACCCGAAATTCATATCCGCAAAAAATTCATTCTTGTTTATAAATATCAAAAAAAAAAAATTCATAGTTAGAGCATGAAAACTTTGTTTAACAACCTTGTAAAAAAAATTTTTTTTCTAAAACATTTTTATACCCTTCTAGATTTAAAATAACACTCCTGTAGTCACCTTTACCAACACCCGTATTCAGTGATGCATGCTAGGAGCTAGCTGGCAAAAACACGTTATAGCTAGCTGGCAACTAGTGCGCTAATTGCTTGCTGAGACCTGGAGCTCCAATCGCTGACAACCAGCGTGCTAATCGTTAGCTGACAACTAGCGCGGCGCTAGTAGCCATGCGACAAATAGTGCGTTGATCGTTAGCTGACAACTAGCGCTAGTAGCTAGGTGAAAAATAGTGCGTTAATCGTTAGCTGACAACTAGCGCGGCGCTAGTAGCAAGGTGACAAATAGTGCGCTAATTGTTAGCTGACAACTAGCGCGGCTTTCGTCGCTGGGTGACAAATTGTGCGTTAATCGTTAGCTGACAACTAGCGCTAGTAGCTAGGTGACAAATAGTGCGTTAATCGTTAGCTGACAACTAGCGCGGCGTTCGTCGCTAGGTGACAAATAGTGCGTTAATCGTTAGCTGACAACTAGCGCTAGTAGCTAGGTAACAAATAGTGCATTAATCGTTAGCTGACAACTAGCGCTGGTAGCTAGGTGACAAATAGTGCGTTAATCGTTAGCTGACAACTAGCGCTAGTAGCTAGGTGACACATAGTGCGGGTAATCGTTAGCTGACAACTAGCGCTAGTATCTAGGTGAGAAATTGTGCGTTAATCGTTAGCTGACAACTAGCGCGTCGTTCGTCGCTAGGAGACAAATAGTGCGTTAATCGTTAGCTGACAACTAGCGCGGCGTTCGTCGCTAGGTGACAAATAGTGGGTTAATCGTTAGCTGACAACTAGCGCTAGTAGCTAGGTGACAAATAGTGCGTTAATCCTTAGCTGACAACTAGCGCGGCGTTCGTCGTTAGGTGACAAATAGTGCGTTAATCGTTAGCTGACAACTAGCGCTAGTAGCTAGGTGACAACTAGCGCGGTGCTAGTAGCTAGGTGACAAATAGTGCATTAATTGTTAGCTGACGACTAGCGCGGCGATAGTAGCTAGGTGACAAATAGTGCGTTAATCGTTAGCTGACGACTTGCGCGGCGCTAGTAGCTAGGTGACAAATAGTGCGTTAATCGTTAGCTGACAACTAGCGCGGCGTTCGTCGCTAGGTGACAACTAGTGCGCTAGAAAACTACAGCGCTAATCGCTAGCTGATGACTAACGCGCTAATTGCTAGCTGATAACTAAGGCACTAACCGCTAGCTGACAACAAGCGTGCTAACTGACAACTAGCATGTAATTTTCCCATTGTGGGGACATACAAGTCTCTCCTGTTGTAATTACTAGTTGACAGCTAATGTGCTAATCGCTAGCAAACAAGGGCGCCAGTTGTTGCCTTGGCAACTACAGTGCTAACCAATCTTATATTAGATTAATGTATTTACATTCATGACAGTGTCTTCACTCCAGGTGTTTCAACACATTTGGGTAAAAAATTGTGAGGGTAAAAAAAAAAAAAAAAAAAAGACTCCTCCCCCCCGCCTGCAGCTCACCTGAAGGCGCCGCTGGAGAAGTACCTGTCGGGCCTGAGGAAGGTGCGCCTGGTGCGGGCCACCAAGAGGCAGGGCCTGGTGCGAGCCCGCCTGCTGGGAGCCTCCCTGGCCACGGGCGACGTGCTGACCTTCCTGGACTGCCACTGCGAGTGTCACCAGGGCTGGCTGGAGCCCCTCCTCCAAAGGTAGGGAGGGGCCACCTGACCTCGGCCGTCTCCTCGCTTTTTTTTTAAAAGTCTGCCCTTCGCCCGCCGCCAGGATCAAAGAGGAGCCGTCGGCCGTGGTGTGTCCCGTCATCGACTCCATCAACTGGAACACCTTTGAGTACCTGGGCCACTCAGGTGAGCCCAACATCGGCGGCTTTGACTGGCGGCTGGTCTTCACCTGGCACACCATCCCCCAGTCTGAGAAGACACGCCGCCTTTCGCCTACTGATGTCATCAGGTGCGTCCGCTACTCTTTTATTCCGTTCAGCTCAAATCAAACCTCCGCCTTCGCTCGCTTCGTCCGGTTGCTATGGAAACTAATTTGTCTTTTTTTTGACACGAGTTTACGTAACTGAATAGTTTGTTTGAATGTTGCGAGCTGAATTGTTTGACATCAAATCATGCTGACAGTTTTTCACTGAGAAAAAAAGGCAGTGTGATACAAAATCAGTGTATAAAAATTCAGTGCAATACAAATTCAGTTAGAAAAAAATTCCCTGTTTAAAAATTCAGTATATAAATAAAATCAGTGTTAAAAAAACAACATTATTTTTTTGTGAATTTTTTTACTCTGAATTTTTTACACTTAATTCTTTTACGCTGAATTTTTATACATTGAATCTTTTTACACCAAATTATTATACACTGAATTTTTTTTGCACTGAATTTTTTTACACTGATTTTTTTTTACACTGAATTTTTTATACACCGAAACTTTTACACTGAATTTTTATACACTGAATATTTTTACACTGAATTTTTATAGACTTAATTATTTTACACTGAATTTTTATACACTGAATTTTTTATACACTGAATTTTTATACACTGAATTTTTACACTGATTTCTTTTACAGTTAATTTTTATACACTTAATCTTTTTACACTGAATTTTTTTACACTGAATCTTTTTACACTGAATTTTTATACACTGAATCTTTTTATACTAAATCTTTTTACACTAAATTTTTATACACTGAATTTTTACACTGACATTTTTTACACTGATTTCTTTTACAGTTAATTTTTATACACTTAATCTTTTTACACTGAATTTTTTTACACTGAATCTTTTTACAGTTAATTTTTATACACTTAATCTTTTTACACTGAATTTTTTTACACTGAATCTTTTTACACTGAATTTTTTTATACACTGAATTATTGTACGCAGAATTTTTATACACTGAATCTTTTTACACTGAATTTTTATAGACTTAATTATTTTACACTGAATTTTTATACACTGAATTTTTTATATACTGAATTTTTATACACTGAATCTTTTTAAATTGAATCTTTTTAAACTGAATCTTTTTACACTGAATTTTTATAGACTTAATTATTTTACACTGAATTTTTTATATACTGAATTTTTATACACTGAATCTTTTTACATTGAATCTTTTTAAACTGAATTTTTTACACTGAATCTTTTTACACTAAATCTTTTTACACTGAATTTTTATACACTGAATTTTTTATACACTGAATGTTTTTACATTAAATCTTTTTAAACTGAATTTTTTTACACTAAATCTTTTTACACTGAATTTTTATACACTGAATTTTTACACTGACATTTTTTACACTGATTTTTTTACAGTTAATTTTTATACACTTAATCTTTTTACACTGAATTTTTATACCCTGAATCTTTTTACACTGAATTTTTTTATACACTGAATTATTGTACGCGGAATTTTTATACACTGAATTTTTTATACACTGATTTTTTTACACTGAATCTTTTTACACTGAATTATTTTACACTGAATTTTTATACTCTGATTTTTTTTGCACTGATTTTTTTTACTCTGAATTTTTATACACTGAATTCTTTTACACTGAATCTTTTTACACTGATGTTTTTTACACTGAATTTTTTATACACTGAATTTTTATACACTGACATTTTATTACAATTATTTTTTATACACTGAATTGTTTTACACTGAATTTTTTTACACTGAATCTTTTTACAATTAATTTTTATACACTGAATTTTTATACACTGATATTTTTTACACTGAATTTTTTATACACTGAAACTTTTTACACTGAATTTTTATACACAATTTTTTTACACTGAATTTTTACACACTGAAATTGTATTTGGATCTTTTTTAAAGAGGAACTGTGCATTTCTTTTTGGAATTTTGCCCATCTTTCACAATCATTATGAGAGACATGACGACAGATGTATTTTTTTTAATGCATTTTAAATATTAAATCCATTTCATCAAAGGTTTGCTTACAATGGAGCCTATAAAGCCCCTAAAAAACACCTAAATACCTCCATTAGGTTTTATATACAGGATGTAATGTATAACATTTATAATAATATTTATGTATTTTGATATTCATTTAAAAAACGCATCCCAACGTTCGCTTTTTTCCTTCATCATCACTGATTATCACTCACTGCAGACTTGATGAAAACCAACAAACATAATAAAACATCACTTACTGTACAAGGTCTGCTGTCATTAGGATGCCGACTGCTAGGATGTTTATATATTCCCATTTAGATGACCAATGACAAGCAAAGGGGGGGTGGAACCAAGCTTCTTTTCGCGTCGTTCTCGCCATTCCCGTGTCTAAATTGGCTGTCAAAGTGTACCAACTTGTCGGAATACCTACTCATCCTTTTACTATACAGGTGAGAGGCATGATTTTTTGACCTAGAATAAGGCAAGGAAGCGTCATGTAAACGTAGTAGCTTGTGATCACGGCGCCACTATAAATAGTCTGTCTGCGTTAGCACTTATAATAAAAATATCACTAATACTTGTTAATATTCACTATAAATAGCCTGTGTTAGCACTTATCATAACAATATCACTAATACTTGTTAATATTCACTATAAATAGTCTGTCTGCGTTAGCACTTATAATAAAAATATCACTAATACTTGTTAATATTCACTATAAATAGCCTGTGTTAGCACTTATAATAACAATATCACTAATACTTGTTAATATTCACTATAAATAGTCTGTCTGCGTTAGCACTTATAATAACAATATCACTAATACTTGTTAATATTCACTATGAATAGTCCGTCTGCGTTAGCACTTATAATAACAATATCACTAATACTTGTTAATATTCACTATAAATAGTCTGTGTTAGCACTTATAATATTAATATCACTAATACTTGTTAATATTCACTATAAATAGTCTGTGTTAGCACTTATAATAACAATATCACTAATACTTGTTAATATTCACTATAAATAGTCTGTCTGCGTTAGCACTTATAATAACAATATCACTAATACTTGTTAATATTCACTATAAATAGTCTGTCTGCGTTAGCACTTATAATAACAATATCACTAATACTTGTTAATATTCACTATAAATAGTCTGTGTTAGCACTTATAATAACAATATCACTAATACTTGTTAATATTCACTATAAATAGTCTGTCTGCGTTAGCACTTATAATAAAAATATCACTAATACTTGTTAATGTTCACTATAAATAGTCTGTCTGCGTTAGCACTTATAATAACAATATCACTAATACTTGTTAATATTCACTATAAATAGTCTGCGTTAGCACTTATAATAACAATATCACTAATACTTGTTAATATTCACTATAAATAGTATGTGTTAGCACTTATAATAAAATTATCACTAATACTTGTTAATATTCACTATAAATAGTCTGTCTGCGTTAGCACTTATAATAACAATATCACTAATACTTGTCAATATTCACTATAAATAGTCCGTCTGCGTTAGCACTTATAATAACAATATCACTAATACTTGTTAATATTCACTATAGTCTGTGTTAGCACTTATAATAACAATATCACTAATACTTGTTAATATTCACTATAAATAGTCTGTCTGCGTTAGCACTTATAATAAAAATATCACTAATACTTGTTAATATTCACTATAAATAGTCTGTCTGTGTTAGCACTTATAATAAGAATATCACTAATACTGGTTAATATTCACTATAAATAGTCTGTCTGCGTTAGCACTTATAATAACAATATCACTAATACTTGTTAATATTCACTATAAATAGTCTGTGTTAGCACTTATAATAACAATATCACTAATACTTGTTAATATTCACTATAGTCTGTGTTAGCACTTATAATAACAATATCACTAATACTTGTTAGTATTCACTATAAATAGTCTGTTAGCACTTATAATAAGAATATCACTAATACTGGTTAATATTCACTATAAATAGTCTGTCTGCGTTAGCACTTATAATAACAATATCACTAATACTTGTTAGTATTCACTATAAATAGTCTGTGTTAGCACTTATAATAACAATATCACTAATACTTTAGTATTCACTATAAATAGTCTGTCTGCGTTAGCACTTATAATAACAATATCACTAATACTTGTTAGTATTCACTATAAATAGCCTGTGTTAGCACTTATAATAACAATATCACTAATATTTGTTAGTATTCAAGTCACTAAATGTAAATAGAGTATTGTTGGCACTTTTTGGATGGTTATTTATTGGCTTTTATGGGTGGAATAGACACACACTGACACTACACCCTTCAAAGTGAGTCACCCTACACACTATTTGTTCCACGCCCTCAGGTCTCCGACTATGGCTGGGGGTTTGCTCTCCATCAACAAGAAGTATTTCCACTACCTGGGGACGTACGACACGGGAATGGAGGTGTGGGGAGGAGAGAACCTGGAGATGTCCTTCAGGGTAAGAGGAGTGTTTTGAGTCTCGGGAGATGCATTAGCATTAGCTTATAGCTAGGGCGTTTTGTTTCCCCCCCCGCCTTAGGACAGTGCGGAGAGAATTCTAGATCCACTATGGACTGGACTCTCACACTATTATGGTAGATCCACTATGGACTGGACTCTCACACTATTATGTTAGATCCACTATGGACTGGACTCTCACACTATTATGTTAGATCCACTATGGACTGGACTCTCACACTATTATGTTAGATCCACTATGGACTGGACTTTCACAATATTATGTTAGATCCACTATGGACTGGACTCTCACAATATTATGTTAGATCCACTATGGACTGGACTCTCACACTATTATGTTAGATCCACTATGGACTGGACTCTCACACTATTATGTTAGATCCACTATGGACTGGACTCTCACACTATTATGTTAGATCCACTATGGACTGGACTCTCACACTATTATGTTAGATCCACTATGGACTGGACTTTCACAATATTTTACTAGACCCACTCGACGTCCATTGATTTAGGTCTATGTAAATAAACATTGATTGATTGATTGATTGAGGACAATCATTGAATGGAAGAAAGTAGTCATCAATAACATGACAGAGCGTAGGGCTGGGCGATAAAACGATACCAATATAAATCGCGATAGACATGTAATCCATAGAAATAAAATAAAAAATGCATTGGATAAAACGTTCAATAATTAAAGTGGAAGTACGGAAGCAAGGTTGGTTGCATGAACAAAGGCACTCGCTGTCTGGTAACCGAGCAATGCAGGAAGTGATCAGTGGGCGTGACGCGCCAACAGCCAATCAGGCGGCAGTATCAGCTATCAAGTTTGGTTGTCTGGCGGATGATTCTCTGCATGTATCAAACATTACAGGGAGACAGAACAGGATCAAGCATTACGGGGAGACAGAACAGGATCAAACATTACAGGGAGACAGAACAGGATCAAACATTACAGGGAGACATAACAGGATCAAACATTACAGGGAGACGGAACAGGATGAAACATTACGGGGAGACGGAACAGGATCAAACATTACAGGGAGACAGAACAGGATCAAACATTACAGGGAGACGGAACAGGATCAAACATTACAGGGAGACGGAACAGGATCAAACATTACAGGGAGACGGAACAGGATCAAACATTACGGGGAGACGGAACAGGATCAAACATTACAGGGAGACGGAACAGGATCAAACATTACGGGGAGACGGAACAGGATCAAACATTACGGGGAGACAGAACAGGATCAAACATTACAGGGAGACGGAACAGGATCAAACATTACGGGGAGACAGAACAGGATCAAACATTACAGGGAGACGGAACAGAATCAAACATTACAGGGAGACGGAACAGAATCAAACATTACAGGGAGACGGAACAGGATCAAACATTACAGGGAGACGGAACAGGATCAAACATTACAGGAGACAGAACAGGATCAAACATTGCAGGGAGACGGAACAGGATCAAACATTACGGGGAGACAGAACAGGATCAAACATTACAGGGAGACGGAACAGAATCAAACATTACAGGGAGACGGAACAGGATCAAACATTACAGGGAGACGGAACAGGATCAAACATTACAGGGAGACGGAACAGGATCAAACATTACAGGGAGACAGAACAGGATCAAACATTACGGGGAGACAGAACAGGATCAAACATTACAGGGAGACGGAACAGGATCAAACATTACGGGGAGACGGAACAGGATCAAACATTACGGGGAGACGGAACAGGATCAAACATTACGGGGAGACGGAACAGGATCAAGCATTACGGGGAGACGGAACAGGATCAAACATTACGGGGAGACGGAACAGGATCAAACATTACGGGGAGACAGAACAGGATCAAACATTACAGGGAGACAGAACACAATCAAACATTACAGGGAGACGGAACAGGATCAAACATTACAGGGAGACGGAACAGGATCAAACATTACAGGGAGACGGAACAGGATCAAACATTACAGGGAGACAGAACAGGATCAAACATTACGGGGAGACAGAACAGGATCAAACATTACAGGGAGACGGAACAGGATCAAACATTACGGGGAGACGGAACAGGATCAAACATTACGGGGAGACGGAACAGGATCAAACATTACGGGGAGACGGAACAGGATCAAGCATTACGGGGAGACGGAACAGGATCAAACATTACGGGGAGACGGAACAGGATCAAACATTACGGGGAGACAGAACAGGATCAAACATTACAGGGAGACAGAACACAATCAAACATTACAGGGAGACGGAACAGGATCAAACATTACAGGGAGACGGAACAGGATCAAACATTACAGGGAGACGGAACAGGATCAAACATTACAAGGAGACAGAACCGGATCAAACATTACATGGAGACAGAACAGAATCAAACATTACAAGGAGACAGAACCGGATCAAACATTACATGGAGGCAGAACAGGATCAAACATTACAGGGAGACAGAACAGGATCAAACATTACAGGGAGACGGAACAGGATCAAACATTACGGGGAGACGGAACAGGATCAAACATTACGGGGAGACGGAACAGGATCAAACATTACGGGGAGACAGAACAGGATCAAACATTAAGGAGACGGAACAGGATCAAACATTACGGGGAGACGGAACAGGATCAAACATTACGGGGAGACGGAACAGGATCAAACATTACAGGGAGACAGAACCGGATCAAACATTACAGGGAGACAAAACAGCATCAAACATTGCAGGGAGACAGAACCGGATCAAACATTACAGGGAGACTGAACTGGATCAAACATTACAGGGAGACGGAACCGGATCAAACATTACATGGAGGCAGAACAGGATCAAACATTAGGGAGACAGAACAGTATCAAACACTACAGGGAGGCAGAACAGAATCAAACATTAGGGAGACAGAACAGTATCAAACATTACAGGGAGACAGAACATAATCAAACATTACAAGGAGACAGAACCGGATCAAACATTACATGGAGGCAGAACAGGATCAAACATTACAGGGAGACAGAACAGGATCGCTGATGGGTCTGCCAACTTCTGGCGCCCCTTACAAAAAAGGTGAGATACAGGTAAACAATGGGGGGGATGAGAAAAAAAAAATGGGTCTAATAACACATGAAAACAAGAGGCCACGCTTATGTTGACATTTCCTTTCTGCCTTGACAGCTGAGGGGATTATAATCAGAGGAAGGTTACATTTCAAATAATAATGTTAACTTTATTACATTTTTCTACCCGTCCTTATTTTCCATAGGTCATAAAAAACATCAATTTTTGGTATCGGCTGATATTAAACCCTTCTATCGTGATACAGTTTGCAGCCTAGCCCTGAAAGAGCGTGTCGCTAGCTAACTTGGTGAAGCAGTTAAAAGTTAAAGTACCAATAATAGTCACACACACACTAGGTGTGGTGAAGTTTGTCCTCTGCATTTGACCCATCCCCTTGTTCACCCGCTGGGAGGTGAGGGGAGCAGTGAGCAGCAGCGGTGGCCGCGCCCGGGAATAATTTTTGGTGATTTAACCCCCAATTCCAACCCTTGATAGGATAGGGGTTTGTGTGTATATGCCCATTGTCTTGGGTGTGTTGATATAGTGTCCATAGGCCTGGGGTCGTTCTGCATGCAAACAAAAGTTCGACTCCAGGTGTCATTGATTTTTGTTTTTCCGCGAGCAGACATTACAATGTCTTGTCTGTTCTATTCGTCCATGCTGGCTCTCAGATCCAATTTTTCCCTTTCAACCTGCTTTTCTATGATGTGATCCATCTTGCGATTCAGTTCAGAAATGGCCCCAGGCTGTGATCCCACAGCCCGGCCCAATCCTTCCATTGCGACAAACAGCCTGCTCCTGTTGTTGCAGCGTCAAGGCCATTCGAGGGAGTCAAATCGTAGATTAGGATTTTTATTTTTCCGCGAGCAGACATTACAATGTCTTGTCTGTTCTATTCGTCCATGCCGGCTCTCATATCCAATGTTTCCCTTTCAACCTGCTTTTCCATGATGTGATCCATCTTGCGATTCAGTTCAGAAATGGCCCCAGACTGTGATCCCACAGCCCAGCCCAATCCTTCCATTGCGACGAACAGCCTGCTCCTGTTGTTGCAGCGTCAAGGCCATTCGAGGGAGTCAAATCGTAGATTAGGATTTTTATTTTTCCGCGAGCAGACATTACAATGGCTTGTCTGTTCTCTTCGTCCATGCCGGTTCTCATATCAATCAATCAATCAATGTTTATTTATATAGCCCTAAATCACAAGTGTCTCAAAGGGCTGTACAAGCCACAACGACATCCTCGGTACAGAGCCCACATACATCCAAATTTTCCCTTTCAACCAGCTTTTCCATGATGTGATCCATCTTGCGATTCAGTTCAGAAATGGCCCCAGACTGTGATCCCACAGCCCAGCCCAATCCTTCCATTGCGACGAACATCCTGCTCCTTTTGTTGCAGCGTCAAGGCCATTCGAGGGAGTCAAATCGTAGATTAAGATTTTTATTTTTCCGCGAGCAGACATTACATTTGTTTGTCTGTTCTATTCGTCCATGCTGGCTCTCATATCCAATTTTTCCTTTCAACCTGCTTTTCCATGATGTGATCCATCTTGCGATTCAGTTTAGAAATGGCCCCAGACTGTGATCCCACAGCCCGGCCCAATCCTTCCATTGCGACGAACAGCCTGCTCCAGTTGTTGCAGCGTCAAGGCCATTCGAGGGAGTCAAATCGTAGGTTAGGATTTTTATTTTTCCGCGAGCAGACATTACAATGGCTTGTTTGTTCTATTCGTCCATGCTGGCTCTCATATCCAATTTTTCCCTTTCAACCAGCTTTTCCATGATGTGATCCATCTTGCGATTCAGTTCAGAAATCGCCCCAGTTTGTGATCCTTCCATTGCGACGAACAGCCTTTGGGCTCCTTGAGTGGCTGCCATCGTCTTACGAATTTGACGATACACCAGAGCAATGCCCAGCCTAATCAGCTGAGTGCCAAGCAGGGGGGTAATGGGTCCCATTTTTATAGTCTTTGGTATGAATCAGCCGGGGGTTTGAGCTCGCGACCGACCCATCTCAGGGCGGACACGGAGCGTGGCACTGCTAGTTTTTCCGCACACTGGAGCGGAATGCGTCAATAACGCCCAGCCAAGTGCGTGGAAATGATATCTGTCCAGGAAAATATATGGAGAAGCTGCTGATGGTGTGTTTGACAGCTCTCTCCAATTAAATGCTGTATTGCATTACTTTATAAAACTACTGTTTGTTTGTACTACATTCCATTGTGTTGCTTTTCATACCATATTCATTACTTTTCTTTTTAAAATGGTTATGTTTTGGGTTAAATGGATTTCAATTCATTTCAATACAAGTTTTTCAAAGTTGTAATTGCAACTCTCGTCTGGCGGCACGCTCCCACGCAATTTTGAGTCTCCAATTAGCTGAGCAGCATTTCAAAGGCGGGCGTGCCTTCCCGTGTCTCAGGTTCTGGAACAAACGTGCGTCGGGTGTCAGGCGTCGGCGAAGCGAGGCTTAGTTAACCGGTTGTCTTCCGCCCGCAGATCTGGCAGTGCGGCGGCAGCCTGGAGATCCACCCGTGCTCCCACGTGGGCCACGTCTTCCCCAAGAAGGCGCCGTACCCGCGCACCCAAGCCCTGGCCAACAGCGTGCGGGCCGCCGAAGTGTGGATGGACGAGCAGAAAAGGATCTACTACAACCGCAACCCCCACGCCAAAGTGGTGAGTCCGCCAACCATCCCCGCGCACTCTGGCGATACATGAGCAGGGGCGGCCAAGGTGTGCCAACAGGTGTCACCCGCCTGTGGCGTGAGGGGGAGGGGCATTGTGTAATTAAGCCCTGGGGTCAGGTGGCGATCATTTCCCACCTCCTCTCCAGGAGAACACCCTCCGTGTCTCAACACCACACACCAACATACCGTCAATTGCAGACTTTCCCCCAACGCTTTGTACCCTGCGGCTTATAAAACGGTGCGGCTACTTTATGGCATTTTCTTGGCTGACGGCCGTAATGCAGAAAGCTTTAAACCAGGGCTGTCAAATGTACGGTTTTATCCGGCCCCGCGGGATGAGTTTGCTAATTATACAAATGAGCCAAACATTTTTGAATGAAAGAAACTGCTGCTCTAAATGTGTCCACTAGATGTCGCAATTCTTTGTATCTTTATAGATGATGCTACATATGTACAAAATAAACCACCTGATGAGGAAAATGCTCAAACTACATAAATAAACTTTAAAGAGGTTTCATGCACACTTCATCCCACTTTAAAAAGGTCTCATGCACACTTTATCCCACTTTAAATAGGTTTCATGCACACTTTATCCCACTTTAAAAAGGTTTCATGCACACTTTATCCCACTTTAAATAGGTTTCATGCACACTTCATCCCACTTTAAATAGGTCTCATGCACACTTTATCCCACTTTAAAGAGGTTTCTTGCAAACTTTATCCCACTTTAAATAGGTTTCATGCACACTTCATCCCACTTTAGAAGGGTTTCTTGCACCTTTTATCCCCCTTTAAGGAGGTTTCATGCACATATTATCCCACTTTAAAGAGCTTTCATGCATATTTTATCGCCTTTAAAGGAAGTTTCATGCACTCTTTATCCCACTTTAAATACGTTTCTTGCACACTTTATCCCACTTTAAAGAGTTTTTTTGCACACTTTATCCCACTTTCGAGAGGTTTTATGCACACTTTATCCCACTTTAAAGAGGTTTCATGTACACTTTATCCCACTTTAAAGAGGTTTCATGCACACTTTATCCCACTTTAAAAAGGTCTCATGCACACTTTATCCCACTTTAAAAAGGTCTCATGCACACTTTATCCCACTTTAAATAGGTTTCATGCACACTTAATCCCACTTTAGAAGGGTTTCTTGCACCTTTTATCCCCCTTTAAGGAGGTTTCATGCACATATTATCCCACTTTAAAGAGCTTTCATGCATATTTTATCGCCTTTAAAGGAAGTTTCATGCACTCTTTATCCCACTTTAAATACGTTTCTTGCATACTTTATCCCACTTTAAAGAGTTTTTTTGCACACTTTATCCCACTTTCGAGAGGTTTTATGCACACTTTATCCCACTTTAAAGAGGTTTCATGTACACTTCATCCCACTTTAAAGAGGTTTCATGCACACTTTATCCCACTTTAAAAAGGTCTCATGCACACTTTATCCCACTTTAAAAAGGTCTCATGCACACTTTATCCCACTTTAAAGAGGTTTCATGCAAACTTTATCCCACTTTAAATAGGTTTCATGCACACTTCATCCCACTTTAGAAGGGTTTCTTGCACCTTTTATCCCCCTTTAAGGAGGTTTCATGCACATATTATCCCACTTTAAAGAGCTTTCATGCATATTTTATCGCCCTTAAAGGAAGTTTCATGCACTCTTTATCCCACTTTAAATACGTTTCTTGCATACTTTATCCCACTTTAAAGAGTTTTTTTGCACACTTTATCCCACTTTAAAGAGGTTTCATGTACACTTTATCCCACTTTAAAGAGGTTTCATGTACACTTTATCCCATTTTAAAGAGGTTTCATGCACACTTTATCCCACTTTAAAAAGGTCTCATGCACACTTTATCCCACTTTAAATAGGTTTCATGCACACTTTATCCCACTTTAAAGAGGTTTCATGCACACTTCATCCCACTTTAAATAGGTTTCATGCACACTTCATCCCACTTTAAAAAGGTCTCATGCACACTTTATCCCACTTTAAATAGGTTTCATGCACACTTTATCCCACTTTAAAGAGGTTTCATGCACACTTTATCACACTTTAAATACGTTTCTTGCACACTTTATCCCACTTTAAAGAGGTTTTTTTGCACACTTTATCCCAATTTCGAGAGGTTTCATGCACGCTTTATCCCACTTTAAATAGGTTTCATGCACACTTCATCCCACTTTAGAAGGGTTTCTTGCACATTTTATCCCCCTTTAAGGAGGTTTCATGCACATATTATCCCACCTTAAAGAGCTTTCATGCACACTTTATCGCCCTTAAAGGAAGTTTCATGCACTCTTTATCACACTTTAAATACGTTTCTTGCACACTTTATCCCACTTTAAAGAGGTTTTTTTGCACACTTTATCCCACTTTAAAGAGGTTTTTTTGCACACTTTATCCCACTTTAAAGAGGTTTTTCTGTACACTTTACCCCACTTTAAAAGAGGTTTTTTTGCACACTTTATCCCACTTTAAAGAGGTTTCATGCACACTTTATTGCCCTTAAAGGAAGTTTCATGCACTCTTTATCCCACTTTAAATACGTTTCTTGCACACTTTATCCCACTTTAAAGAGGTTTTTTTGCACACTTTATCCCACTTTAAAGATGTTTTTTTGCACACTTTATCCCACTTTAAAGAGGTTTTTTTGCACACTTTATCCCACTTTAAAAGAGGTTTTTTTGCACACTTTATCCCACTTTAAATAGGTTTCATGCACACTTTATCCCACTTTAAAGATGTTTTTTTGCACACTTTACCCCACTTTAAAAGAGGTTTTTTTGCACACTTTATCCCACTTTAAAAGAGGTTTTTTTGCACACTTTATCCCACTTTAAATAGGTTTCATGCACACTTTATCCCACTTGAGAAGGGTTTCTTGCAGACTTCATCCCACTTTAAAGAGGTTTCTTGCACACTATATTACACTTCAGGGGGGTTTCATGCGCCCCAAGAGGAGAGTGGTGGTATGGAAAGGTTGAGTGAGTGCAAGAAGTCATTATCATGTCAGCAGATGACAAGAATGAAATGTTCCTCTCAGACTGGTCAGTCTGCCTCTGAGACATTCCTTGTTGTTATGTACTCCTACTTCTTCTCACTGGTCCTGTTTGCTCCTCCACTCTACAAAGTTCCCCCCGAGGGCCGCACACTGATAAATATAAACATAGTTTTCATTTTCCAATTCACTAAATGTTTAGTTTTTTTTACCTCTAAGATATTGGAGCCTTGAATAAGTGAATAATTCATAACAATCATTGGTACTTTAACTTTAACTTAACACTTATTTGGATTCATTATTATTATTTTTGAACAATGACAGTTTAAAAAAAAAATTCCCAATACAAATCTCAGGGATCCAAAAAGGCCCCCATTTATAAAAGTGTTAAAAAAATATATATATATTATTATTTTTTTTATTTTTTTTAACTTTCAACACTTACATCTCTAGGTCTATCCTTAGTTTTTACCTTTTAATAGTTAGTTTCATGTTCAAAACAATTAATTAGATCCTTGAATATTTGAATTTTTTTTTTAAAGCAATGGCCGTTTAAAAAATATATATATATATTGTTAAGGATCCAAAAGGGTCCCTCTCATAAAAGTGTTAAAAAGAAGTAACACATTACATTTTTTTTTTACTTTTAATGCTTAAATCTTTAGAGCAACTTCAGATCTATCCGTCAATTATACGTTTAAAAAAAAATGTTTGTTTGTTTTGTTTTGTTCCTTGTTTGTCATAAAAACTTAGTTTTTTAATGACAAACACACAAAATACACAATATTTTCCCCAAAAAATATTTTCAAGTGGAAGTTGTCACAGAAAACTTTGTTTTTTTATGGCAAAAACAAAATATGCAATAATTTCCCCCCAAAATATTACAAAGTGTAATATTTGATGTAAAGTAATTGAAGGCTTGAATATGTCAATAATTCATATCAACACTGATTTTATAACTATTATTTGTTGAGCAATGACAGTTTAAAAAATCCCAATAAAATTTTAGGGATCATAAAAGTGTTACAAATAAGTCACACTTTTCTTTTTTTACTTTCAACATGCCAATTATACATTTGTATTATTTGTCATGTTTTTTTTGTGTCTGTTTTTTGTCCCTTTTGTCAAAGAAAACTTTTTTTTATGGCAAAAACACAAAACATGCAATAATTTCCCCAAAAAATATTACAAAATGGAATATTTGATGTAAAGTAAATGTAGCGTTAAATATGTCAATAATTCATATCAACACTGATTTTATAACTATTATTTGTGGAGCAATGACAGTTTTAAAAAATCCCAATAAAATTTTAGGGATCATAAAAGTGTTAAAAATAAGTCACACATTTCCTTTTTTTCTTTCAACATAACAATTATACATTTTTATTATTTTTCACAGTTTTTTTGTGTCTGTTTTTGTCCCTTTTGTCATAGAAAACTTGGTTTTTTTTATGGCAAAAACACAAAATATGCAATAATATAGCAAAATGGAATATTTGATGTAAAGTAATTGAAGGCTTGAGTAAGTCAATAATTCATATCATTGATTCTGATTCATTATTATTTTTTGAGCAATGACAGTTTAAAAAAAATCCCAAAAACATTTTAGGGATCATAAAAGTGTTAAAAATAAGTCACACTTTTCCTTTTTTTTCTTTCAACATAACAATTATAAATTTGTATTATTTTTCACGTTATTTTAGTGTCTGTTTTTTGTCCCTTTTGTCAAAGAAAACTTTTTTTTTTAATGGCAAAAACACAAAATATGCAAAAATTTCCCCAAAAAATATTACAAAATTGAATATTTGATGTAAAGTAATTGAAGCCTTGAATATTTCAATAATTCATAACACTGAATTTATAACTTTTGTTTTTTGAGAAATGACCGTTTAAAAAAAATCCCAATAAAATCTCAGGGATCATAAAAGTGTTAAAAATAACTCACACTTTTCGTTTTTTTTTTTCTTTCAACATAACAATTATACATTTTTATTATTTTTCACAGATTTTTTGTGTTTGTTTTTTGTCCCTTTTGTCACAGAAAACTTTGTTTTTTTATGGCAAAATATGCAATAATATAGCAAAATGGAATATTTGATGTAAAGTAATTGAAGGCTTGAATAAGTCAATAATTCATATCAACATTGATTCTGATTCATTATTATTTTTTGAGCAATGACAGTTAAAAAAAAATCCCAATAAAATCTCAGGGATCACAAAAGTGTTAAAAATAAGTCACACTTTTCCTTTTTTTTCTTTCAACATAACAATTATAATTTTTTTTTTTTTTTCACGTTATTTTAGTGTCTGTTTTTTGTCCCTTTTGTCAAAGAAAACTTTTTTTTAATGGCAAAAACACAAAATATGCAAACATTTCCCCCAAAAATATTACAAAATGGAATATTTGATGTAAAGTAATTGAAGCCTTGAATATTTCAATAATACATAACACTGAATTTATAACTTTTGTTTTTTGAGCAATGACCGTTTAAAAAAAATCCCAATAAAATCTCAGGGATCATAAAAGTGTTAAAAATAACTCACACTTTTCTTTTCTTTTTTCTTTCAACATAACAATTATACATTTTTATTATTTTTCACAGATTTTTTGTGTCTGTTTTTTGTCCCTTTTGTCACAGAAAACTTTGTTTTTTTATGGCAAAATATGCAATAATATAGCAAAATGGAATATTTGATGTAAAGTAATTGAAGGCTTGAATAAGTCAATAATTCATATCAACATTGATTCTGATTCATTATTATTTTTTGAGCAATGACAGTTAAAAAAAAAATCCCAATAAAATCTCAGGGATCACAAAAGTGTTAAAAATAAGTCACACTTTTCCTTTTTTTTCTTTCAACATAATTATAAATTATTATTTTTTTTCACGTTATTTTAGTGTCTGTTTTTTGTCCCTTTTGTCAAAGAAAACTTTTTTTTTAATGGCAAAAACACAAAATATGCAAACATTTCCCCCAAAAATATTACAAAATGGAATATTTGATGTAAAGTAATTGAAGCCTTGAATATTTCAATAATACATAACACTGATTTTATAACTTTTGTTTTTTGAGCAATGACCGTTTAAAAAAAATCCCAATAAAATTTTAGGGATCATAAAAGTGTTACAAATAAGTCACACTTTTCTTTTTTTACTTTCAACATGCCAATTATACATTTGTATTATTTGTCATGTTTTTTTTGTGTCTGTTTTTTGTCCCTTTTGTCAAAGAAAACTTTTTTTTTTATGGCAAAAACACAAAATATGCAATAATTTCCCCCCAAAATATTACAAAATGGAATATTTGATGTAAAGTAATTGTAGCGTTAAATATGTCAATAATTCATATCAACACTGATTTTATAACTATTATTTGTTGAGCAATGACAGTTTTAAAAAATCCCAATAAAATTTTAGGGATCATAAAAGTGTTAAAAGTAAGTCACACTTTTCCTTTTTTTCTTTCAACATAACAATTGTAAATTTTTATTATTTTTCACAGTTTTTTTGTGTCTGTTTTTGTCCCTTTTGTCATAGAAAACTTAGTTTTTTTTTTATGGCAAAAACACAAAATATGCAATAATATAGCAAAATGGAATATTTGATGTAAAGTAATTGAAGGCTTGAGTAAGTCAATAATTCATATCATTGATTCTGATTCATTATTATTTTTTGAGCAATGACAGTTTAAAAAAAATCCCAATAACATTTTAGGGATCATAAAATTGTTAAAAATAAGTCACACTTTTCCTTTTTTTTCTTTCAACATAACAATTGTAAATACATTTTATTATTTTTAACTTTTTTTTGTGTCTGTTTTTTGTCCCTTTTGTCACAGAAACTTTTTTTTATGGCAAAAACACAAAATATGCAATAATTTACCCAAAAATATTACAAAATGGAATATTTGATGTAAAGTAATTGAAGCCTTGAATATGTCAATAATTCATATCAACACTGATTGTATAACTTGTGTTTTTTGAGCAATGACAGTTTAAAAAAAATCCCAATAAAATCTCAGGGATCACAAAAGTGTTAAAAATAAGTCACACTTTTCCTTTTTTTCTTTCAACATAACACTTATACATTTTTATTATTTTTCACGGTTTTTTTAGTGTGTGTTTTTTGTCCCTTTTGTCACTGAAAACTTTGTTTTTTCTATGGCAAAAACCCAAAATATGCAATAATATAGCAAAATTTAATATTTGATGTAAAGTAATTGAATGCTTGAATAAGTCAATAATTCATATCAACATTGATTCTGATTCATTATTATTTTTTGAGCAATGACTGTTTTAAAAAAATCCCAATAAAATTTTAGGGATCATAAAAGTGTTAAAAATAAGTCACACTTTTCCTTTTTTTTCTTTCAACATAACAATTATACATTTTTATTATTTTCACTTTATTTTAGTGTCTGTTTTTTGTCCCTTTTGTCAAAGAAAACTTTTTTTTTTAATGGCAAAAACTCAAAATATGCAAAAATTTCCCCAAAAAATATTACAAAATGGAATTTTTGATGTAAAGTAATTGAAGCCTTGAACATTTCAATAATTCATAACACTGATTTTATAACTTCTGTTGTTTGAGCAATGACAGTTTTTTAAAAATCCCAATAAAATTTTAGGGTTTATGAAAGTGTTAAAAATAACTCACACTTTTCCTTTTTTTTCTTTCAACATAACAATTAGACTGTGTCTGTTTTGTGACCCTTTTGTCACTGAAAACTTTTTTTTTTTATGGCAAAAACACAAAATATGCAATATTTTCCCCAAAAAATATTACAAAGTGTAATATTTGATGTAAAGTAATTGAAGGCTTGAATAAGTCAATAATTCATATCAACACTGATTTTATAACTATTATTTGTTGAGCAATGACAGTTTTAAAAAATCCCAGTAAAATCTCAGGGATCATAAAAGTGTTAAAAATAAGTCACATTTTTCTTTTTTTTCTTTCAACATAACAATTATACATTTTATTATTTTTCAGGTTTTTTTTCTGTGTGTTTTTTGTCCCTTTTGTCACTGAAAACTTTGTTTTTTTATGGCAAAAACACAAAATATGCAATAATTTACCCAAAAATATTACAAAATGGAATATTTGATGTAAAGTAATTGAAGCCTTGAATATGTCAATAATTCATATCAACACTGATTGTATAACTTTTGTTTTTTGAGCAATGACAGTTTAAAAAAAATCCCAATAAAATCTCAGGGATCACAAAAGTGTTAAAAATAAGTCACACTTTTCCTTTTTTTCTTTCAACATAACACTTATACATTTTTATTATTTTTCACGGTTTTTTTAGTGTGTTTTTTGTCCCTTTTGTCACTAAAAACTTTGTTTTTTCTATGGCAAAAACCCAAAATATGCAATAATATAGCAAAATTTAATATTTGATGTAAAGTAATTGAATGCTTGAGTAAGTCAATAATTCATACCAACATTGATTCTGATTCATTATTATTTTTTGAGCAATGACTGTTTTAAAAAAATCCCAATAAAATTTTAGGGATCATAAAAGTGTTAAAAATAAGTCACACTTTTCCTTTTTTTTCTTTCAACATAACAATTATACATTTTTATTATTTTCACGTTATTTTAGTGTCTGTTTTTTGTCCCTTTTGTCAAAGAAAACTTTTTTTTTTAATGGCAAAAACACAAAATATGCAAAAATTTCCCCAAAAAATATTACAAAATGGAATTTTTGATGTAAAGTAATTGAAGCCTTGAACATTTCAATAATTCATAACACTGATTTTACAACTTCTGTTTTTTGAGCAATGACAGTTTTTTAAAAATCCCAATAAAATTTTAGGGTTTATAAAAGTGTTAAAAATAACTCACACTTTTCCTTTTTTTTCTTTCAACATAACAATTATACATTTTATTATTTTTCGCAGTCTTTTTGTGTCTGTTTTGTGACCCTTTTGTCACTGAAAACTTTTTTTTTTTATGGCAAAAACACAAAATATGCAATATTTTCCCCAAAAAATATTACAAAGTGTAATATTTGATGTAAAGTAATTGAAGGCTTGAATAAGTCAATAATTCATATCAACACTGATTTTATAACTATTATTTGTTGAGCAATGACAGTTTTAAAAAATCCCAGTAAAATCTCAGGGATCATAAAAGTGTTAAAAATAAGTCACATTTTTCTTTTTTTTCTTTCAACATAACAATTATACATTTTATTATTTTTCAGGGTTTTTTTCTGTGTTTTTTGTCCCTTTTGTCACTGAAAACTTTGTTTTTTCTATGGCAAAAACCCAAAATATGCAATAATATAGCAACATTTAATATTTGATGTAAAGTAATTGAATGCTTGAGTAAGTCAATAATTCATATCAACATTGATTCTGATTCATTATTATTTTTTGAGCAATGACTGTTTTAAAAAAATCCCAATAAAATTTTAGGGATCATAAAAGTGTTAAAAATAAGTCACACTTTTCCTTTTTTTTCTTTCAACATAACAATTATACATTTTTATTATTTTCACGTTATTTTAGTGTCTGTTTTTTGTCCCTTTTGTCAAAGAAAACTTTTTTTTTTAATGGCAAAAACACAAAATATGCAAAAATTTCCCCAAAAAATATTACAAAATGGAATTTTTGATGTAAAGTAATTGAAGCCTTGAACATTTCAATAATTCATAACACTGATTTTACAACTTCTGTTTTTTGAGCAATGACAGTTTTTTGAAAATCCCAATAAAATTTTAGGGTTTATAAAAGTGTTAAAAATAACTCACACTTTTCCTTTTTTTTTTCTTTCAACATAACAATTATACATTTTATTATTTTTCAGTCTTTTTGTGTCTGTTTTGTGACCCTTTTGTCACTGAAAACTTTTTTTTTTTATTGCAAAATCACAAAATATGCAATATTTTCCCCCAAAAATATTACAAAGTGTAATATTTGATGTAAAGTAATTGAAGGCTTGAATAAGTCAATAATTCATATCAACACTGATTTTATAACTATTATTTGTTGAGCAATGACAGTTTTAAAAAAATCCCAGTAAAATCTCAGGGATCATAAAAGTGTTAAAAATAAGTCACATTTTTCTTTTTTTTCTTTCAACATAACAATTATACATTTTTATTATTTTTCAGGTTTTTTTTCTGTGTTTTTTGTCCCTTTTGTCACTGAAAACTTTGTTTTTTTATGGCAAAAACCCACTTTTTGGACACCCCGAGTCTGTTCTGTGTGGAGCCAACACATTGGACTTGCAGTGCTACTTTCCAACTGCAGGTGGTGCTGTGGTGCTAAACAATCCTTGCTCTCCTGCTCCCAGGAGCCCTTCGGGGACGTGTCAGAGCGACTGGTTCTCCGAGAGAAGCTGGGCTGTAAGAAGTTCAGGTGGTACCTGGACAACATCTACCCGCAGCTCCACGTGCCGGAGGACCGGCCGGGCTTCTTCGGAATGGTGAGGCCGCTTGTCGGACGCTCCCGTGGCGCCACCCCATAATAACCCGCCGTCTTGGGACTCTGTTGCAGCTGAAGACCTGGGGCCTGGAGAACTACTGCATGGACTACCCTCTGGAAGAAAGCGGCATGTATGGCAAAAAGGTCACCATGTACCCGTGCCACGGCCAGGGCCAGAACCAGGTACGACACGGGGGTTGGGGGGAGGGGATCTTGCAAGTATGCCAACTGTTGCCATTGTAACAAGCTAACGTGAGCATGCTAATGTTTCATGCTAACATTTTCGCAAATTTTTTGTTTGTTTTTGTTATAATTTTTTAAATCTATTTTATTATCATTTCATTTAAACCTAAATATCAGGGCTTTTGATACTTGGGGCCTTTTTTAAATTTTTGTAAAACTTTTCCTATCTTATGTTAACATTAGCATGGTAACTTTAGCACCCTAACGTTTAAGGCTAGCACTTTAGCTCCTTTTGATCATTTCAACCTAAAATGATGGGTTTTGGGGCGATGCCTCCACCTTGCAAGTATGCCAACTGTTGCCATTGTAACAAGCTAACGTGAGCATGCTAACGTTTTATGCTAACATTTTCGCAAATTTTTTGTTTGTTTTTGTTATAATTTTTTTATTTTTTGTTATCATTTGATTTAAACCTACATATCAGGGCTTTTGATACTTTGCATCTTTTTTTTCTTTTTTTTAACTTTTCCTATCTTATTTTAACATTAGCATGGAAACTTTAGCACCCTAACGTTTCAGGCTAGCACTTTAGCTCCTTTTGATCATTTCAACCTAAAATGATGGGTTTTTGGGAGATGTCTCCATCTTGCAAGTATGCCAACTGTTGCCATTGTAACAAGCTAACGTGAGCATGCTAATGTTTTATGCTAACATTTTCGCAATTTTTTTGTTTGTTTTTGTTATAATTTTTTTAATCTATTTTATTATCATTTCATTTAAACCTAAATATCAGGGCTTTTGATACTTGGCGCCTTTTTTTTTTTCTCTTTCCCCCCTATCTTATGTTATGTCAACATTAGCATGGTAAATTTAGCATCCTAACATTTTATGCAAGCACTTTAGCTCCTTTTGTTAATTTCAACCTAAAATGATGGGTTTTGGGAGATGTCTCCATCTTGCAAGTATGCCAACTGTTGCCATTGTAACAAGCTAACGTGAGCATGCTAACGTTTTATGCTAACATTTAAAAAAAATGTTTGTTTGTTTTCGTTATAATTTTATTTTTTATTATCATTTCATTTAAACCTAAATATCAGGGCTCTTGATACTTGGGGCCTTTTCTTTTCTTTTTTTTACTTTTCCTATCTTATGTTAACATTAGCATGGTAACTTTAGCACCCTAACGTTTAAGGCTAGCACTTTAGCTCCTTTTGATCATTTCAACCTAAAATTATGGGTTTTGGGAGATGCCTCCATCTTGCAAGTATGCCAACTGTTGCCATTGTAACAAGCTAACGTGAGCATGCTAATGTTTTATGCTAACATTTTCGCACATTTTTTGTTTCTTTGTTTTTGTTATAAGTTTTTTATTTATTTTATTATCATTTCATTTAAACCTTAATATCAGGGCTTTTGATACTTGGCGCCTTTTTTTTTCTCTTTCTCCCTTATCTTATGTTATGTTAACATTAGCATGGTCAATTTAGCACCCTAACGTTTAAGGCTAGCACTTTTTTTGGGGTTTTGGGAGATGTCTCCATCTTGCAAGTATGCCAACTGTTGCCATTGTAACAAGCTAACGTGAGCATGCTAATGTTTTATGCTAACATTTTCGCAATTTTTTTGTTTGTTTTTGTTATAATTTTTTAAATCTATTTTATTATCATTTCATTTAAACCTAAATATCAGGGCTTTTGATACTTGGCATTTAAAAAAAAAATTGTTTACTTTTCCTATCTTATTTTAACATTAGCATGGTAAATTTAGCACCCCAACATTTAAGGCTAGATCTTTAGCTCCTTTTGATCATTTCAACCTAAAATGATGGGTTTTGGGAGATGCCTCCATCTTGCAAGTATGCCAACTGTTGCCATTGTAACAAGCTAACGTGAGCATGCTAACGTTTTATGCTAACATTTTCACACATTTTTTGTTTCTTTATTTTTGTTATAAGTTTTTTATTTATTTTATTATCATTTCATTTAAACCTAAATATCAGGGCTTTTGATACTTGGCGCCTTTTTTTTTTCTTCTCCTCTATCTTATTTTAACAATTAGCATGGTAAATTTAGCATCCTAACATTTTATGCAAGCACTTTAGCTAATTTTTGATCATTTCAACCTAAAATGATGGGTTTTTGGGAGATGTCTCCGTCTTGCAAGTATACCTACTGTTGCCATTGTAACAAGCTAACGTGAGCATGCTAACGTTTTATGCTAACATTTTAACAATTTTTTTGTTTGTTTTCGTTATAATCTTTTTATTTATTTTATTATCATTTCATCTAAACCTAAATATGAGGGCTTTTGATACTTGGCGCCTTTTTTAAATTTTTGTAAAACTTTTCCTATCTTATGTCAACATTAGCATGGTAACTTTAACGTTTAAGGCTAGCACTTTAGCTCCTTTTGATAATTTCAACCTAAAATGATGGGTTTTTGGGAGATGTCTCCATCTTGCAAGTATGCCAACTGTTGCCATTGTAACAAGCTAACGTGAGCATGCTAATGTTTCATGCTAACATTTTCGCAAATTTTGTTAGTTTTTCTTATAATTTTTTTAATCTATTTTATTATCATTTCATTTAAACCTAAATATCAGGGCTTTTGATACTTGGGGCCTTTTTTAAATTTTTGTAAAACTTTTCCTATCTTATGTTAACATTAGCATGGTAACTTTAGCACCCTAACATTTAAGGCTAGCACTTTAGCTCCTTTTGATCATTTCAACCTAAAATGATGGGTTTTGGGGCGATGCCTCCATCTTCCAAGTATGCCAACTGTTGCCATTGTAACAAGCTAACGTGAGCATGCTAACGTTTTATGCAAACATTTTCGCAAATTTTTTGTTTGTTTTTGTTATAATTTTTGTATTTTTTGTTATCATTTCATTTAAACCTACATATCAGGGCTTTTGATACTTTGCATCTTTTTTTTCTTTTTTTTACTTTTCCTATCTTATTTTAACATTAGCATGGTAACTTTAGCACCCTAACGTTTCAGGCTAGCACTTTAGCTCCTTTTGATCATTTCAACCTAAAATGATGGGTTTTTGGGAGATGCCTCCATCTTGCAAGTATGCCAACTGTTGCCATTGTAACAAGCTAACGTGAGCATGCTAATGTTTTATGCTAACATTTTCGCAATTCTTTTGTTTGTTTTTGTTATAATTTTTTTAATCTATTTTATTATCATTTCATTTAAATCAGGGCTTTTGATACTTCGCGCCTTTTTTTTTCTCTTTCCCCCCTATCTTATGTTATGTCAACATTAGCATGGTAAATTTAGCATCCTAACATTTTATGCAAGCACTTTAGCTCCTTTTGATAATTTCAACCTAAAATGATGGGTTTTGGGAGATGTCTCCATCTTGCAAGTATGCCAATTGTTGCCATTGTAACAAGCTAACGTGAGCATGCTAACGTTTTATGCTAACATTTAAAAAAAATGTTTGTTTGTTTTCGTTATAATTTTAATTTTTATTATCATTTCATTTAAACCTAAATATCAGGGCTCTTGATACTTGGGGCCTTTTCTTTTCTTTTTTTTACTTTTCCTATCTTATGTTAACATTAGCATGGTAACTTTAGCACCCTAACGTTTAAGGCTAGCACTTTAGCTCTTTTTGATCATTTCAACCTAAAATTATGGGTTTTGGGAGATGCCTCCATCTTGCAAGTATGCCAACTGTTGCCATTGTAACAAGCTAACGTGAGCATGCTAATGTTTTATGCTAACATTTTCGCACATTTTTTGTTTCTTTGTTTTTGTTATAAGTTTTTTATTTATTTTATTATCATTTCATTTAAACCTTAATATCAGGGCTTTTGATACTTGGCGCCTTTTTTTTTCTCTTTCTCCCTTATCTTATGTTATGTTAACATTAGCATGGTCAATTTAGCACCCTAACGTTTAAGGCTAGCACTTTTTTTTGGGTTTTGGGAGATGTCTCCATCTTGCAAGTATGCCAACTGTTGCCATTGTAACAAGCTAACGTGAGCATGCTAATGTTTTATGCTAACATTTTCACACATTTTTTGTTTCTTTACTTTTGTTATAAGTTTTTTATTTATTTTATTATCATTTCATTTAAACCTAAATATCAGGGCTTTTGATAGTTGGCGCCTTTTTTTTTTCTTCTCCTCTATCTTATTTTAACAATTAGCATGGTAAATTTAGCATCCTAACATTTTATGCAAGCACCTTAGCTAATTTTTGATCATTTCAACCTAAAATGATGGGTTTTTGGGAGATGTCTCCGTCTTGCAAGTATACCTACTGTTGCCATTGTAACAAGCTAACGTGAGCATGCTAACGTTTTATGCTAACATTTTAACAATTTTTTTGTTTGTTTTCGTTATAATGTTTTTATTTATTTTATTATCATTTCATCTAAACCTAAATATGAGGGCTTTTGATACTTGGCGCCTTTTTTAAATTTTTGTAAAACTTTTCCTATCTTATGTCAACATTAGCATGGTAACTTTAACGTTTAAGGCTAGCACTTTAGCTCCTTTTGATAATTTCAACCTAAAATGATGGGTTTTGGGGAGATGCCTCCATCTTGCAAGTATGCCAACTGTTGCCATTGTAACAAGCTAACGTGAGCATGCTAACGTTTTATGCTAACATTTTCGCAAATTTTTTGTTTGTTTTTGTTATAATTTTTTTTTTTTTGTTATCATTTCATTTAAACCTAAATATCAGGGCTTTTGATACTTGGCTTTTTTTTTTTACTTTTCCTATCTTATTTTAACATTAGCATGGTAACTTTAGCACCCTAACGTTTAAGGCTAGCACTTTAGCTCCTTTTGATCATTTCAACCTAAAATGATGGGTTTTGGGAGATGCCTCCATCTTGCAAGTATGCCAACTGTTGCCATTGTAACAAGCTAACGTGAGCATGCTAATGTTTTATGCTAACATTTTTGCAAATTTTTTGTTTGTTTTTGTTATAATTTTTTTTTTTTTTGTTATCATTTCATTTAAACCTAAATATCAGGGCTTTTGATACTTGGCATTTTTTTTTTTTTTTTTTACTTTTCCTATCTTATTTTAACATTAGCATGGTAACTTTAGCACCCTAACGTTTAAGGCTAGCACTTTAGCTCCTTTTGATAATTTCAACCTAAAATGATGGGTTTTGGGGAGATGCCTCCATCTTGCAAGTATGCCAACTGTTGCCATTGTAACAAGCCAACGGGAGCATGCTAACGTTTTATGCTAACATTTTCGCAAATTTTTTTGTTTGTTTTTGTTATAATTTTTTGATTTTTTTGTTATCATTTCATTTAAACCTAAATATCAGGGCTTTTGATACTTGGCATCTTTTTATTTCTTTTTTTTACTTTTCCTATCTTATTTTAACATTAGCATGGTAACTTTAGCACCCTAACGTTTAAGGCTAGCACTTTAGCTCCTTTTGATCATTTCAACCTAAAATGATGGGTTTTGGGGAGATGCCTCCATCTTGCAAGTATGCCAACTTTTGCCATTGTAACAAGCCAACGGGAGCATGCTAACGTTTTATGCTAACATTTTCGCAAATTTTTTTGTTTGTTTTTGTTATAATTTTTTGATTTTTTGTTATCATTTCATTTAAACCTAAATATCAGGGCTTTTGATACTTGGCATCTTTTTATTTCTTTTTTTTACTTTTCCTATCTTATTTTAACATTAGCATGGTAACTTTAGCACCCTAACGTTTAAGGCTAGCACTTTAGCTCCTTTTGATCATTTCAAGCAGTTTTCTGCTAGGTTCACAGCACACAAGGCAGGCAGGCCCATCAACATTTCTGCGAGAATTTTCAATGAGTTGGCACACAAAATATTCTTTGAACAAGACCAAATAGTTATTTATTTGTTTGTTAACCCCGTCTTTAATAAGTCAAAGACCTAATCAAGGTTTTTTACAAGCTGGTTTCAAGCAAATGAATAGTTTTTAGTGCATGTGTCTGATGTTTGGCTTCAGGGTGGGATGGGGGGGGCCCTTTAAGGGTCTTGTGCATGGGGTCCTAGATTTTGCCTGTCTACTTCCAGTTCTTTGAGTTCACCAGCCAAGGAGAGCTCCAATTCAACGCCCGTGCGCCCGCCGGCTGCGTGGAGGGCGATGTGGTCAGCACCTACCTGATGGTCCAAGAGTGCAGGAAGCCCGGCGTGGCCCAGCACAAGTTCCAGCTCAGAAAGGTAAGCGCACGTCTCCCACGCGAGGCGGGACTCTGACGCCGCCTGTCTTGCAGGATGGCAGCTTGTTCCACGAGGTCAGCCAGAAGTGCGTGCAAGCGGTGGACAAGCTCCCGGTCCTGCGGCCCTGCTCCAACACCAAGGAGCAGAAGTGGTTCTTCCAGTAGCCAGCGTAACAGAACTTTGCCTACTTTTATTGTTGCTCACTGCCTTGCAGCCTCAGGGATTTTATAGATCCTGAAAAAAGATGCCAGATGAAGAACAGCCTCCTCTTTCATTGTGCCTCCATCTGGACAAACACTCCATGCTTGGCCTGCAGAGGGCGCTGCTGCTCCTCCATGGAGCCTGCAGAGGGCGCTGCTGCTCCTCCATGGAGCCTGCAGAGGGCGCTGCTGCTCCTCCATGGAGCCTGCATTGCTCCTTCAGGTGGGGATTCTGCTCATTAGGAGCGCTTTTTGTTTTACAAGTCTGTCTACTGCGGTACCCCCATTTGGCTAGTAATATCTGGTGATGGGTCAAACGACACCATGTGTGCGTCACTTTAAGAAAAAAGAACGTGTGTGATATTGACTGTGAGGCGCAAAACTTTTTTTTCTTGTTTTCTTTAATCATTTGATTGTATCTACAAAAATCGCGCAGAATATTAATCACTCTAACAACTAAGCTTTTATTTTTTTATGAAATGTTAGTTTATTTACAAAAATCACACAGAATATTAAACACTCAAATCCCTAAGTTTTTCTTTTTTCTTTTTTTTAATTAAATGTTACTTTATGTACAAAAATGACAAATAATATAAATCACTCTGTTAACTAAATTCAAGTTTTTTATTAAATTGTTTTGTATTTACACAAATCACATATGAATATAAATCACTCTAATAACTGAGTTTTTTAGTTATTTTCTTGTTTGTTAAATGTTATTTTATTTACAAAAATCACACAGAATATTAATCACTTAAATCCCAAAGTCTTTTATGTTACTTTATTTACAAAAATAACAAAGAATATAATTCACCCTATTAACTAAATTTAAGTTTTTTCTTATTGTTTTTTATTTACACAAATCACATATGAATATGAATATGAATCCCTCTAATAACGGACTTTTTTTTTTTCTTTCTTGTTTATTAAATTGTATTTTATTTACAAAAATCTCACAGAATATTAATCACTCAAATTCCAAAGTTTCTCTTTTTTCTTTTTTTTAATTAAATTTTAATTTATTTACGAAAATTACAAAGAATATAAATCACCCTATTAACTAAATTTTATTTTTTTAATTACATTTTATTAGATTGTTTTTTATTTAAACAAATCACAAATGAATATTAATCCCTCCAATAACTGAGATTTTTTGTTTTTTTTCTTGTTTATTAAACGTTATTTTATTTACAAAAATCACACAGAATATTAATCACTCAAATCCCTAAGTTTTTCTTTTTTCTTTTTTTTAAATAAAATCTTACTTTATTTACGAAAATAACAAAGAATATATATCACCCTAATAACTAAATTTAAGTTTTTTACTAAATTGTTTTTTATTTACACAAATCACATATGAATATGAATCACTCTAATAACTGAGTTTTTTCGTTTTTTTCTTGTTTATTAAATGTTATTTTATTTACAAAAATCACAAATTATATATTAATCACTCAAATCACTAAGTTTTTCTTTTTTTAAATTAAATTTTACTTTATTTACGAAAATAACAAAGAATATTAATCACTCTATTAACTAAATTTAAGTTTTTTATTACGTTTTATTAAATAGTTTTTTATTTACACAATTCACATATGAATATGAATCACTCTAAAAACTGAGTTTTTTAGTGTTTTTCTTGTTTATTAAATGTTATTTTATTTGCAAAAATCACACAGAATATTAATCACTCAAATCCTAAAGTTTTAGTTTTTTCCTTTTTTTTAAATGTCATTTTATTTACAAAAATCACATAGAATATTAATCACCCTAATAACTATATTTTGGGTTGTTTTTTTTGTTTATTAAATAGTATTTTATTACAAAAATGACACATAATAATAATCACCCTAATAACTACATTTTAAATTTTTTTGTGTATTTAATTGTATTTTATTGACAACAATCACATAATATTAATTACTCTAACAACTACATTTTTGTTTGTCTTTTTTATTAAATGTTATTTTATTTACAAAAATCACGCACAATATTAATCACTCTAACAACTAAATTTTTTAAAAGTTTTTTATTAAATGTTATTTTATTTACGGAAATCACACAGAATATTAATCACTCAAATCCCTAAGTATTTTTTAAAATTAAATGTTACTTTGTTTAAAAAAATAACACATAATATAAATCACCCAAATAACTAAATTTAAGTTTTTAATTTTTTATGAAATAGTTTTTTATTTACACAAATCACACTGACTATAATTCACTATAATAACTGAGTTTTTTTTGTTTTTGTTTTGTTTTTTAAAATGTATATTATTTACAAAAATCACACAGCATATTAATCACTCTGACAACTAAGTTTTTGTTTTTTGTTTTCTATTAAATGTTATTTTATTTACTAAAATGACACAGAATATTAATCACTCAAATCCCTAAGTTTTTGTTTTTTCTTTTTTACTAAATGTTACTTTATTTACGAAAATAACACAAAATATAAATCATTCTAATAACTAAATTTAATGTTTTTGTTTTTTATTAAATGTTACTTTATTTACAAAAATCACATGTACTATTAATCACCCTAATAACTGAGTTTTTTTTGTTTATTTCTTGTTTATTAAATGTTATTTTATTGACAAAAATCACAGAATATTGATCACCCTAATAACTACATTTTGTTTTGTTTATTTAATTGTATTTTATTTACAAATATTACATAATACTAACTATAACTACATTTGGGTTTTTATTTTTTATTACATTTTTTTATTTTTTTTCTTGTTTATTTAATTGTATTTTATTCACAAAAATCACATAATATTAATTACTCCAACAACTACATTTGTGTTTTTATTTTTTATTACATTTTATTTTATTTACAAAAATCACACAGAAGATAAACATTCTGATAACTAAGTTTTTTGTTTGTTTCTTTATTAAATTGTATTTTAGTCAGAGAAAAATCCCACATAATATGATAATAAGGATTTGTTTTTATTTTCTAATTAGTTTTTTTTGTTTACAAAAATAACAGAATATTAATCACTAATAATTAAGCGTTTTTTTTAGATAAATTTGATTATATTTAGAAAAATCACACAATATTAATCACTTGAATAACTAAGTTTGTGTTTTTTCTTTTTCGTTAGTTTGTTTTGTTTACAAAAATCCCACATAATATTAACCACTCTAATAATTAAGTTTTTGTTTAGTTTTTTATTACATCTTATTTTACTCAGAAAAATTACACAATATTAATCACTGAAATAACAAAGTTTTTGTTTGTTTTTATCTTTTTTTAATCCTACTTACAAAATCACTCTAATATCTAAGTTTTTGTTGTTTATAATTTAAAAAAAAATCAAACTCAAACAGAAATATAATCAAGTAATTAAGTTTTGTTTTTGTTTTTCCATTTTTATTATATTTTCATTTACAAAAATCACACATAAAAAACGAGTTTACATATTCCTTTAAAAAAAACACACAATTTTAATTGTAGGTCGATTGTAGTGACATATTAATCCAGCAGAATGAAACAATGCAGTGTCAATACAGCTAGTGAGCGTGTCACACGCTCACTGAGGCGTCATTTCCCCATCACGAGCGGCGCCTTTCAAAAGGTCCGACCACATAATTGTATGAAAACCAAAGCAAAATATGAATGAAACACATTTTATAAAGAATAGTTTGAGTTTTACACATAAAATATCATGAAGGAAATGTATAAATGAACACTTGCTGGCGAGGAAGGGGCAGCCTTTGTACTTTGCTACCAGTTCTTTCTTGAATTTTAGTGTTGTGCTGGCACTCACAACTTTCTTTGGCCCCACTGTGGATTACTTTGCAGTGGTAAAAAAAAAAAAAAAAGAAGGTACTATTGTAGTTAAGGTGGCATTCACTATTTAAAGAACTGTTTGTATGCTTTTTTTAATGACTTTTTATCTCGCTAACGCTAAGACATTGAGCGTAGTTCCCTGATTGGTGGAGGCTCCACTATGCACCAGGATACGTTCTTGGCTGCGGTCACTTGTGGGACTCTCGCCCCCAGGCTGCGCCGCAGGTCCTGGGGAAGAAGGCCCGCCTGGTCTCTGGAGGTCCACAATAGCAGATGGCTGACGGATGGACTTTTCTTTTGTTGTTGTTGTTGTTGTTGCTCGCTCCCTAAAAACGTTGGACATGTCCAGCAGAGGGAGGGTTCATGTTTATGGCACAATGTGTGGTGGAAGGTGTGGATCATCATCTTTTTTAACAAGGTGGCAGATAGAGGAGACAGAAGGAAGACGTTTTTCAATCACAAGCCTCAGCACTTGAATACGCTTTATTTTTTTTTCAATGTGAAGTCTACAAAAAATAAGTTTTATGAATAAATGATACATTTTTGCAAAGAGGGGCAAAGTGCCAGCAGAATATTCCATTGTTGGAGACGACAAACCATTCTGTTGCGTACGCTTCTTGCTTAACACGCTTCATCTTTCTCAGGTATGTTTTTGATTTACCAACAATAAAATGTGTATTTAAGAGCACATGTTTTTTATTCATATCATAAGTCAAGTACCACCATAATGGCCAATATTGAGTATGCATTAAAACCAAGTGTATTTCATACTTTTGGCCACTGTAACATTACAGATAGTTTAAACAGTAACACTGTTTGAATACAGGAACATAAAACACTGTACTTTAATCAAGTGGTTCTTTGGCGTGCCATTAGATGGAGCCCGCGTACCACACGGTTCACTGATAAAGCACATGAACATCAATTAGGACATTTTTAAAAAGCATTGTCTGAAAGGGAAACTTGGCCTCAGATAAGATGGCCGCCTTGTTAAATATAATAAAAATATGTCATATATATTTTTGTAATGTATATATATTTTTTTAAAAAGATGGCCACCACATAGACCAAAGCTTACATTAGCTGCACTCTGACATATGTACTTTTACATCTATTAGGAGTGCACACAAAAAATCGATTCACACCTGAATCGCGATTCTTTTTCACCCGAATCAAAACCGATTCATAATTTTCAAAAATCAATTTGTATAAAAAAAAATTATTTTTTTAATAAAAATATTTTTAAAAAAACGTTTTTAGTAGGGATGTTAAAAAAAACAGATTTCCGAATGACTCGCGGTTCTTATTTTTAACAATTCTTGATTAATAATAAAAAAGTAATTTTATTTGTATTATTATTTTAAATCTGTTCTTTCCACTTCATTGAATGTTTGGGTATCATTTAAAAAACAGTTTTCTTTTAGTTCAGAGTAATGTTAATATTATTCACTTCAACAAATAAGTTTTTTAAAAAATGTTTTAATTAAATGTTATTTTATTTACGAAAATCACTCAGAATAATAATGACTCAAATCCCTAAATTTTTTTTTTAATTAAATGTTACTTTATTTAGAAAAATAACACATAATATAAATCACCCTAATAACTACATTTTTATTTACACAAATCACATCACACAGACTATGATTCACTCTAATAACTTGAGTTCTTTTTGTTTTTGTTTTGTTTCTTAAATTGTATTTTATTTACAAAAATCACGCAGCATATTAATCACTCTAAGAACTAAGTTTTTGTTTTTTGTTTTTTATTAAATGTTATTTTATTTACTAAAATTACACAGAATAATAATCACTCAAATCCCTAAGTTTTTGTTTTTTCTTTTTTATTCAATGTTACTTTATTTACGAAAATAACACATAAATCACCCTAATTAAATTTAAAATTTTTGTTTTATATTATTAGTTACTTTATTTACAAAAATCACATATACTATTAATCACCCTAATAACTGAGGTTTTTTTTGTTTATTAAATGTTATTTTATTGACAAAAATCACAGAATATTGATCACCCTAATAACTAAATGTTTTGTTGTTGATCATATAACTGGCACCTAATCTTATTTTAAAAAAAAAACTTGAATATTGAATTGAGAATCGTTTTGAATACAGAATCGATTCTGAATGGAATGGTGCATATTTGTTACATTTTGAACACAGGAAGTGGACACATGTGTCATTAATTCCTGTGAAAAGAATAGGTTTAAATGAACTCTATTGCACTTCTTCCTTCTCCTTTTCGGACTTGCTGAAGCAATAATATTGCAACCACAATATAAATAGTGTGACGTGCTTTTGTGTCTGCTTGGTGCAATAAACATAATCTGGGCTTGGTGAACTTTATTGCTATTTTTCTATTTTGGATTTGTGCATATTTTGTAAAATAAGAATGTGTCAATGCTGATAAATAAACGAGTAATTATGATAATTACTCCAAAATCATTTAAATGTTTTGTTTTTTTGTAAATCAATGACTTCTCTGATGTTTCCACAATACGTATTTTTAATTCATGACTTGTGTTGTTTCCTCAATGCGAAACAATCTTCGGCTAATTGTTTTTATTTAGGTTACTGTCCTCCACACCACTAGATGGCGCTGTGACAATTGTTTTTATTTAGGTAACGGTCCTCCACACCACTAGATGGCGCTGTGACAAAGTAAAGCCTGTATGCTCATTGGCTAACGTTAGCCTATAGCTACAGATGGGCAATTTGGACATAACTTTGTTTTTCCAAGCACGTTTGTGAAGAAAGTGAGTGTGAAGGACAGCACTGAGAAGAAGTGGATGATATTCCTCGGACTAAAGGAATTAATCATCAAAAAACGTGAGCTAACTAGCTTAGTTACTTAGCTAAGTTAACTAGCTAATGCTAGCTACGTCCACAATATTCCCTAAATGTTTTCCTCAATTTTTTTACCTAAAAGTTTCTTCAATATTTGCCAAATGTTTACTTAATATTTATGTGCAATTTCCTCGATGTTTCCCAAGTGTTTCTCAAATATTTTCCAAATGTTTCAAATTAATTGTTTCTCAAATGTTTCCTTCATATTTATGTGCAATTTTTAAAATATTTTTTATAAATGTTTACTTGATGCAGTTACCTAAATATTTCTAAATGATTCCTTGATTTTTTTCATGCAATCTCCTTTTCCTTGATATTTCTGTACAATTTCTTCAATATTTCTTCAATATTTAATTGATATTTCCATGCAACTTTCTCAATATTTAGTGCAATTTCCACAATATATTTCTGTATAATTTGTTTAATATTTCTCAAATGAGTCCTTGATTTTTCTGTGCAAATTCCTCAAAATTTCACAAATGTTTCTCCAATATTTCACAAATGTTTTCTTTATATTTTTGTTTACTCCTCATTATTTCAAAAATATTTTCAAAATGTTCCTTGATATTTCTACAATATTTCCCAAATGTTTCCTTGATAATTACGTGCAATTTCTTTAATATTTCCCAAATGTTTCTCCAATATTTCCCAATTGTTTCCGCGATATTTTCATGCAATTTCCTCAATATTTCCAAAATGTTTCCTTGATAGTTACATGCAATTTCTTCAGTATTTTTCAAATGTTGTTGTGATAATTACGAGCAATTTCTTAAAAATTTCCCAAATGTTTCCTTGATATTTACATGCAATTTCTTCAATATTTTTCAAATGTTTTTTTGATAATCAGGTGCAATTTCTTCAAAATGTCCCATGTGTATCCTTGATTATTTAATGCAATTTCCTCAATATTTCCCAAGTGTTTCTCCAATATTTCCCACATATTGACTTGATATTTCCATGCAATTTCTTTAATATTTCCCAAATATTTACTTGATATTTCCATGCAATTTCTTTAATATTCCCCAAATGTTTACTTGATATTTATGTGCAATTTCCTCAATATTTAGCACATTTTATCTCCAATATTTCACAAATGTTTCCTTGATATTTACATGCAATTTCTTCAATATTTTTCAAAAAATGTTTTTGATAATTAGGCGCAATTTCTTTAATATTTCACAAATGTTTACTTGATATTCATGTGCAATTTCCTCAATATTTAGCACATGTTTCTCTAATATTTCACAAATGATTCCTTGATATTTACATGCAATTTCTTCAATATATTTCAAAAATGTTTCTCCAATATTCCCCAAATGTTTCCATTATATTTTCATGCAATTTCCTCAATATTTCCCAAATATTTCTTCAATATTTTCCAAATGTTTTGTTGATATTTACATGAAAGTTCTTCAGTATTTTTCAAATGTTGTTGTGATAATAACGTGCAATTTCTTTAAAATGTCCCAAATGTTTCCTTGATATTTACATGCAATTTCTTCTATATTTTTCAAATATTTTTTTGATAATTAGGTGCAATTTCTTCAAAATTTCCCATGTGTTTCCGTGATATTTTCATGCAATTTCCTCAATATTTTACAAATGCTCCACTAATATTTCTTGATAATTATGTGCAATTTCTTTATTATTTCCCAAGTGTTTACTTGATATTTATGTGCAATAACTACAAAATTCCCCAAATGTTTCCTTGATAATTTAATGCAATTTCCTCAATATTTCCTAAATGTTTCTCCAATATTTCCCAAATGTTTCTCCAATATTTCCCAAATGTTTACTTGATATTTCCATGCAATTTCTTTAATATTTCACAAATATTTACTTGATATTTATGTGCAATTTCATCAATATTTAGCACATTTTATCTCCAATATTTCACAAATATTTCCTTTATATTTACATGCAATTTCTTCAATATTTTTCAAAAATGTTTTTGATAATTAGGCGCAATTTCTTAAAAATGTCCCAAATGTTTCATGCAATTTCCTCAATATTTCCCATGTGTTTCTCTAATGTTTCACAAATGTTTCCTTGATAATTACGTGCAGTTTTTTTTATATTTCCCAAATATTTACTTGATATTTATGTGCAATATCTACAATATTTCCCAAATGTTTCCTTGATAATTAGGTGCAATTTCTATAATATTTCCCAAATGTTTCCTTGATATTTACATGCAATTTCTTCAATATTTTTCAAATGTTTTTTTGATAATTTTCGTGCAATTTCTTTAAAATTTCCCAAATGTTTCCTTGATATTTCCATGCAATCTCCTCAATATTTCACAAATGTTTCTCTAATATTTATCAAATGTTTCCTTGATAATTACGTGAAATTTTTTCAATATTTCCCAAATGTTCCTTGATTATTTCATGCAATTTCCTCAAAATAATTCCCAAATGTTTCTCTAATATTTCACAAATGTTTCCTTGATAATTATGTGCAATTTTTTTTATATTTCACAAATGTTTCTCTAATATTTCCCAAACGTTTTCTTGATAATTACATGCAATTTCTTCAATATTTCCCAAATGTTTCCTTGATATTTCCATGCAATCTCCTCAATATTTCACAAATGTTTCCTTGATAATTACGTGCAATTTTGTTAAATATTTCCCAAATGTTTTTTTGATAATTACGTGCAATTTTTTAAATATTTCCCAAATGTTTACTTGATATTTATGTGCAATACCTACAATATTTCCCAAATGTTTCCTTGATAATTAGGTGCAATTTTTTAAATAATTCCCAAATGTTTACTTGATATTTATATGCAATATCTACAATATTTCACAAATATTTCCGTGCAATTTCCTCAATATTTCGCAAATATTTTCCAAATGTTTCAAATTTTTAAATTTTTCTCAAACGTACATTTATTATTCGTATGAACAATTTCCCAAGTCTTCTTCTTTACCTGACAAGAATAATGTAGAAGCAGTCGACTCCTGCTAATCTTGTGAAGCACATTGGGGAAAAAAAACACGTCAAAATTGTGTCAGCGCGTCTCCACGACGACGGCGTGTGCCGCTGAGCTATCCGTGTGCGCAGCCGGCAGGCCTGGCTTTTGATGCGTGGTGGCATAACACACCGCGCCCGTCTCCCATAGCACATATGTGTCTTTAATGATAATGCAAAACAAGGCTTCCCATGGGTTAGGGCTTTGGAAACGCTCAGGCTTCAGTTGTCAGGGAGACACACACGCGGGCCTTTTCTCCACTGCACGTTGCTTCACTTTACGTAATCCCTAATAAACCGCTCAGGAGCTGTCGGCTGCATACACTCCATGACACACTTTCACTTTGACTGCAGTAAACATGTGAGGCTGACATCCGCGCGGAGATAACCACACATCTCCAATGCAGCGCCTGCCTCCAACCAAGATGGCCGATCTGACAGCGAGCGCTACAACAATTAGGACAAAGTCTCGTAGAAATGACACATTGCTTTGTTTATGCATCGTAATGTGAGTCAGAGCTGTTACAGACTTATTCCAAAATAGATTACATTCATTTTTGTCCTCAAAATTCCACAGAAAATACCCCATGATGACAATGTGAAAAGTTTTTCTTTTAAAGTTTGCTAATTTGTTAAAAAAAAAAAAAAAACGAGAGACATAGCAAATTAGCACCAAAAAAACATTTCACATTATAAGCATTAAAAAAAATAAAAATAAATGTTAACAATGTGACAAGTTTTGTTTAAAATTTTGCAAATGTATTCAAAATAAAAAAGAGAGTCATAGTAAATTAGCAAAATAAAAATAAAAAACGTTTCACATTATTAGCATTGTTTTTATTATTTAAAAAAATGGTAATGTGAAAGTTTTTGTTTTAAATTTTGCCAATGTATTAAAAATAAAAAACGAGAGACATAGTAAATTAGCAAAATAAAAAAAAACTTTCACATTGTTATTAGCATTTTTTTTAATACAAAAAATGCTAATGTGAAAAGTTTTTTGTTTTAAATTTTGCAAATGTGTTAAAAAATAAAAAAACAGAGACATAGTAAATTAGCAAAATAAAATAAAAAACCTATTCACATTATTTGGGACGGCGTGGCGAAGTTGGTAGAGTGGCCGTGCCAGCAATCGGAGTGTTGCTGGTTACTGGGGTTCAATCCCCACCTTCTAACATCCTAGTCATGTCCGTTGTGTCCTTGGGCAAGACACTTCACCCTTGCTCCTGATGGCTGCTGGTTAGCGCCTTGCATGGCAGCTCCTGCCATCAGTGTGTGAATGTGTGTGTGAATGGGTGAATGTGGAAATACTGTCAAAGCGCTTTGAGTACCTTGAAGGTAGAAAAGCGCTATACAAGTATAACCCATTTATCATTATTTCTCATTTATTAGCATTTTTTTTGTAATAAAAAAAGATAATGTGAAAAGTTTTTGTTTTAAATTTTGCAAATGTGTTAAAAATAAAAAACAGAGACATAGTAAATTAGCTAAATAAAATAAAAAACCTTTTCGCATTATTAGCATTTTTTTAAATAAAAAAAGATGATAATGTGAAAATTTTTTGTTAAGAATTTAGCAAATGTATTAAAAATAAAAAAACGAGAGACATAGTAAATTAGCAAAATTTAAAACAAATACTTTTCACATTGTTTTTATCCTTTTTTTAGATTAAAAAAAGGCTAATAACAGTGTTAAGTTTTTTATTTTTTATTTTGCTAACTTATTTTTTTTTAAAAACGGGAGACGTAGTAAATTAGCAACATTTATAAAAAAAAACTTTTCACATTGTTATTAGCATTTTTTTATGTTAAAAAAAATGCTAATAACAATGTGAAAACTTTTTGTTTTAAATTTTGCAAATTTATTAAAAATAAAAAAACGAAAGACATAGTAAATTAGCAAAATTACAAAAATGTAAACTTTTCACATTGTTATTAACATTTAAAAAAAAATAAAAATACAAATGGTACCTGCATACAATGCATCCGGAAAGTAGCCAAAACTTGAGTATGCGTATTGAAACAAATGAGCACAGCACCTATGTTCAGCCTGAATATAAAATATGACAACAAAAAAAGATAATTAAAAAAATACACAAATAAAGGAAAATCATGTCAACAAACATAATCATATATCATCAAACATTCTTCTTATGTTTCTGAACAATGTAAATGTAAATGCACACGTTATATATGCCACACCCACTACATTTTAGAAGGGAAAAATAGTTTTCTGTAAATTAGCCGCATCAGACTATAAGCCGCAGATATACACGTTGTGAAACAAGTTATTTTATACAGAAATATTTTGTAAATGTTTATTTACATACCTTAACTGTGTCTGTAAAACGGCAGTAAAACGGATGATCAAAAACAACAGAAGTCCTCGTCAAGGACCCACTAGCTGCAGAAGCTAGCTCTCCAATCAGCTAAACAGACTCAATAACTCCACGGTGACGCTTTGGTGAATTTACGAAACTGAAACAATACAAAAAGTTTATACTAACACAGACACTTGTAAACGTGTTAGCATATTAGCTATTGATAATGTTGCTAGCACGTACAAATACGCATGGAAACACTCCTACAGACATCACACATGGGACGGTTTAGTGAGCAAGAATTGTTTTAGTTATATTGTAAAACTTACAAACGTTGCCTGGAGGGGTAAATGAAGAATCTATACAAGCAGAAACGCTATGGACGGTTTTACTTCCAGTTCAAGGCATGACATTGGGAAGTACATTTTTAACTCACAACTCCTGCAGTGAGCAAACTCGTCCAAAAGATGGTGCCATAACACAATCAATCACACACTCTGAAAATTATTGAACAAGCTGCAAAGTTCAAAGCATCGGAAAAAAAGTAGCGGCTTATGGTCTGGAATTTACGGTATCTTAAGTTTATATTGGGGAATGTTGTTTTTAACGGGGAAAGACATTAATGGCTCTTGTTTGCATGTCAGCATCTAAGCTAGCTTGCTTCTCCAATAAATGAACAGTGTTGCCGGACTGTGAGTTCATCAAAGTGCTATCAGTCACGGTTTTAACATTTTGATTTAAAGGCACAGAACATTACAAGGCAAAAATTAAAATATAACCATGGAGACAATCCAAATTAATATTCAAATCACAAAATACAATCATCATAAAAACCATAATTCAAATTAAAATAATTTAAATAGTAAGGATAAAATACTTTCAGTTGCACAAATTGGATTAGAACATTGCCAACGTTGAGGCCTGTCTCACATCTTTGGAATTCTATTCCAGATTCAAGGAGCATGTTTGGTCCTGACCCTGGGGACCAGCAGGAGACCACTCCCTGAGGTTCTCAGAGCTCCAGATGGTTCACATGAGATCTACTTCGGCCCAAGGACTGCACTAATGTGGTGGTATTTCCTGGTTCTAGTCAGGACTCGAGCAGCAGCGTTCTAAAACATCTTTATCATCATACCGTTTATCGTTACATCCCTAATCAAGAATCTTCTCCCGCCAACTGTGGCGGCGTTTCTCCCGGGAGCGCACGCAGCGCCGCAAAACTCGGCGAGGACTTTGACTCGCTTTCCCGCGGCGTGCGACGTAATTGAATGGCCACGCCTCCTGTTGGCGAGTCAAACGCTCGTGTTGAGAGCGGGAATTATACGCCTCATCACTCCGCAGAGGCATACCTCCTCCTCCCCCTCCTCAAGCAGACGGCAACTATTGAAAATTCTGGCGTTTTGCAGCGATTTTTTTTCCATCCCGGCAAACTAATCAGCACCTCCAGGATTTTACCGGCCTTTTTTTTTTCAGAAAGATGTGGAAGAAGTTGTCTTTTTTTTCCAATAACATTGAAGAAACGTGTGATTGGATGAGTTTGTTATTCATGCTTGAAGTGTTCCTTGTAACTCAACCCCAAAAAGCACAGGATTTCTTCAACAAACCAAAAAAAAAACACTGTATTGATGTTGTACTCGTTTTATAGCGACTTAAAAGGAGACACCAGATGGCGGTAAAAGCACATGCTCCAAGCTAATCGTCAAATTAATAGAGTGCAGAAAAAATCAATTCATGAATGAATCGTGATTTTTTTATTCATCCCAATTCTAAATCAATTTCTACGGAGCCCCTAATGGGACATGGGGGAATTTATTTTTTTTTATAATATATATATATATATATTTTTTTTTTATAACTTTATAAAAAGTTTCTCGTGCGCACGAGATACATGTCTAAAAAAATAAAAAATAAAAAAATAATTAAAATATTTTTTTCCCCCCATGTCAATTTAGGACAGGGGTCCCCAAACTACGGATACGGCCCCCCAGCGTCCAAAATCCGTTCCGCGGGAAGTCCCAAGTTAAAAAAAAAAATAAATAAAAATGTTTTTTTTATTATTTAAAAAAAAATAATTTGTCCTTACTAGTCCATTTTCTACCGTCTCCTAGCCACTCAGGCAAATCATATTGTATAAAAATGCATTTTACCATCGATAACGTGACATGCAGCAAGTGCGCTCTTTAAGTCAATTAGTGCGTGAGGAATATATATATATATGTATATATATATACAGTATATATACACACATATAGACACATATACATATATACACATATACTGTACATATATATATATATACATATATACATATATATACACATACATATATATATACATATATACACATATACATATATATATATATATACACACACATATACACACATTTACATATACATATACACACACACACACTTTTACATATAAAATATATATATATATATATATATATATATATATATATATATATATATATATATATATATATATATATATATATATATATATATATATATATATATATAACACGGCCACCAGCCAAATTGTTTTACCCCAATGCGGCCCCGGAGTCAAAAAGTTTGGGGACCCCTGCTTTAGGGGCACCGTAAATTTCAGAAATTATTATAAAAAAATAATAATACTTTTTTTTCTACAAGAATTCACTGTTAAAAATACGTTTTTAGGCCATGTCCATGCAACCACAAGGAGCTTTTCTAACCTGTAACCTGTTATGAAAAAGTTTTATTATAATTATTTAATACATACAATCGGTTTGAATTTAGAATTGATTCTGAATCGAATCGTCAACCCGGGAATCGGATCGAATCCCAAAAGATTCACACCCCTACCTAATAACAGTAATAATTAATTGTAATTACAGGGGGGAAAAGACCCTTTAAAGGCTTTGTTGGTAAAGGAGAGACAATGAGATATTACCATCACACTTCAACATCTCTAACATGTAGCGTCTCTGCTAGGTCAGCATTGCAAGTGAAAATATGTTCTTAATTGTGGTGCCCTGGATAATTAAATGTTACATAAATACATGTCAACTAGGAAGTAAATGTTTGTATAATACATTACCCAGAAGGCTTAGCGCCAGAAACAGAAACAGGAAGTATGTTTGAGCAATTTTTGAGCTTGGTTTTGACTAGACTAGTACGCCATCTAGTGGTGCGCCAAAGAAGTCTGTAAATATATACATTGTCGATGATGTTTCTGCATTGACCAAAATATTCAAAATACTTGTTTTTAATGAATACTTAGGGCTGCTGCGCTACTGTATTGTATTGTTGGTATGGCAGTACTTATTGAGGTGCTACTGGATTACACAGTTGACGTGCGCCTTCTGAGACAGTTTGATCGGCCAAAATGTGCGGGGAAGTTGCGAGAGTTGGCCAAAGTTGCGGCGCCGTGCATATTTCACAGGGATGGGTTGAACTGGCGTGATCACGACATGGCAAGTTCCTGGAGGCACTGATTAATGCCATTTATCAATCAATCCCAGCTGGCCATGCAGAAATAGAAAGACATCTCACTCCAAGCTGCTAGTTGTATTTTAAGACGCAGACAACAAACACTCTGTGGTGTGTGTGTGTGTGTGTGTGTGTGTGTGTGTGTGTGTGTGTGTGTGTGTGTGTGTGTGTGTGTGTGTGTGTGTGTGTGTGTGTGTGTGTGTGTGTGTGTGTGTGTGTGTGTGTGTGTGTGTGTGTGTGTGTGAAATCTATTTTGTGCATGTGCATAAATCCTGACTGATGAATGATGATGTGTGACGCAAGCGGCGGCCATTTTAATATTTTTTATTTTCCAATACAATATATAAATGTTATTTTACCTTCAGGGCTCGACTCAAGTTTAGTCCCGGGGACCCGGAAGGGTTTCAGTCATAAAAATAAGTTTTTTTTTGGTTTTTTTCAAAGCTTCTATCTGGAGATATAACGTTTGAATTAATTAAAAGAAAAGCCCTGTTTTTTTAATGACAAAACACAAAATATGCAACATTTTCCACCAAAAAGTGGAATATTTGACGTGAAGTAATTGGAGCCTTAAATAGGTGAATAATTCATGACAACATTGATTTTGATTCATCATTTTTTGTGTGAAATAAGTTAAAAAAGAACACTAAAATTCTCCGGGATCCAAAA
>NC_084735.1:15117086-15212086 GCF_033978785.1 Entelurus aequoreus | reverse complement strand
TCAACAACCGTGGACAAATGTGTCAAAGTCGTACTAATAGCAAAAAGAAAGCAAGTGGAGCTGCATCAGTGGGCTGGACTCCATTATAAGGCCGGTTTAAAAATGCAACAAATCCTGGGGAGGGCGGGGGCCGACATTTGCCATCCAGTGCTCAGCTCAGTGTGGCGGAGCTCCGGATATACCTGCGGAGAGAAGGATGGAGAAGCAGGAGGCCAGATGATAATTGATGCCGGGTATTGTACACACGCCACCAAGCTAGCCCACCCGGGTGGATCCCAGTGGTCTAATCCAGTCCTGCCTGCATGTGGGACCTCCTATTGGCTGGTGGGCACGCTGCTTTAAGAGTCTGCCATGATAAACTAATCTTTTGTCACCTTTATTTATTATTTACGCGCTCTTTCCTGTACAAATATGAACTACTTCCTGTAAAATATTGACTACTTCTTGTACAAATTTGAACAACTTCCTGTAGGAATATAAACTAGCTCCTGTACGAATATAAACTAGTTCCTGTACAAATATAAACTACTTACCGTACAATATTGACTACTTCCTGTACAAAAATAAAATACTACTTGTACAAATTTAAACGGCTTCCTGTACAAATCTAAACTACTTCCTGTAAAATATTGACTACTTCTTGTACAAATTTGAACAACTTCCTGTAGAAATATAAACTAATTCCTGTACGAATATAAACTAGTTCCTGTACAAATATAAACTACTTCCCGTACAATATTGACTACTTCCTGTACAAATATAAACGGGTTCCTGTACAAAATTGACTACTTCCTGTACAAATCTAAACTACTTCCTGTAAAATATTGACTACTTCTTGTACAAATTTTAACAACTTCCTGTACGGATATAACCTAATTCCTGTATGAATATAAACTAGCTCCTGTACAAATATAAACTACTTACCGTACAATATTGACTACTACCTGTACAAATATAAAATACTACTTGTACACATTTGAACGGCTTCCTGTACAAATCTAAACTACTTCCTGTACAAATTTGAACGGCTTCCAGTACAAATATAAACGGGTTCCTGTATAATATTGACTACTTTCTGTACAAATCTAAACTACTTCCTGTAAAATATTGACTACTTCTTGTACAAATTTTAACAACTTCCTGTACGGATATAACCTAATTCCTGTACGAATATAAACTAGCTCCTGTACAAATATAAACTACTTACCGTACAATATTGACTACTACCTGTACAAATATAAAATACTACTTGTACAAATTTGAACGGCTTCCTGTACAAATCTAAACTACTTCCTGTACAAATTTGAACGGCTTCCAGTACAAATATAAACGGGTTCCTGTATAATATTGACTACTTTCTGTACAAATCTAAACTACTTCCTGTAAAATATTGACTACTTCTTGTACAAATTTGAACAACTTCCTGTACGAATATATACTAATTCCTGTACAAATATAAACTAGCTCCTGTACAAATATAAACTACTTCCCGTACAATATTGACTACTTCCTGTACAAATCTAAACTACTTCCTGTACAAATTTGAACGGCTTCCAGTACAAATATAAACGGGTTCCTGTATAATATTGACTACTTCCTGTACAGATCTAAACTACTTCCTGTAAAATATTGACTACTTCTTGTACAAATTTGAACAACTTCCTGTAGGAATATAAACTAATTCCTGTACAATATTAACTACTTCCTGTACAAATATAAACGGGTACCTGTACAAAATTGACTACTTCCTGTACAAATCTAAACTACTTCCTGTAAAATATTGACTACTTCTTGTACAAATTTGAACAACTTCCTGTACGAATATATACTAATTCCTGTACAAATATAAACTAGCTCCTGTACAAATATAAACTACTTCCCGTAAAATATTGACTACTTCCTGTACAAATCTAAACTACTTCCTGTACAAATTTGAACGGCTTCCAGTACAAATATAAACTACATCCTGTACAAATATAAACGGGTTCCTGTACAATTATGAACTACTTTTTGTGCAATATTGACTACTACAACGTGCCAATGTTAGTAAGCGAAAAGTACCAAAATATATTACTCTGTGGTGTGTACCTGAATTTTTTTTTAAATGTTCGCATGCTAAAGTTACCAAAATATGACTTAAGTGTCTGCCTACAAAATTATCTAAAATTTAAAAAAAAAGCCAGCATGCTAACAGATGTCATTTGTCAGGTAACAAAATACTTGACGCTGGGGCGTATAGCTGCAAAAATAGCAAAAAAAAGCTAGTATGCTAACATTAGAATGCTAACAATTGTGCCACACTTTGGACCCACCTGGACATACCAAAACGTACGTTTGTTTCTTGTGTAAACGGAACAGGAGCAAAAACCTGTAACAATATATCAACTCTTCATTGATCAAACATAGCTCAAACCTACTTCCTGTTCCTGTCGCGAGCGCTAAGCCTTCTGGGTAATGTAGTATATGAACATTTACTTTCTAATTGACATGTATTTATATGTTTATGTAACATTTATGAGACATTTAAGAACATATTTTCATTTGCAATGCTGACCCTTGCAAAGAGTTAGAGATGTTGAAGTGTGATGATAATCTCTCGTTATCGCTCAGTTACCAACAAAAATGAGCGCTATAGATGGCGCTCAACAGTTGACAAATGTTGCTAACGCGCGGGGGGTAAATGTGTTGGCACATAAATTAATGTTTAAAGGCCTACTGAAAGCCACTACTACCGACCACGCAGTCTGATTTATATATCAATGATGAAATCTTAACATTGCAACACATGCCAATACGGCCGGGTTAACTTATAAAGTGCAATTTAAAATTTCCAGCAAAACTTCCGGTTGAAAACGTCTATGTATGATGACGTTTGCGCGTGACGTCAATGGTTGAAGCGGAAGTATTCGGACACATTGTATCCCAATACAAAAAGCTCTGTTTTCATCGCAAAATTCCACAGTATTCTGGACATCTGTGTTGGTGAATCTTTTGCAATTTGTTTAATGAACAATGGAGACTGCAAAGAAGAAAGCTGTAGGTGGGATCGGTGTATTAGTGGCTGGCTGCAGCAACACAACCAGGAGGACTTTGAGTTGGATAGCAGACGCGCTATCCGAGGCTAGCCGCCGACCGCATCGATGATCGGGTGAAATCTTTCGTCGCGCCGTCGATCGCTGGAACGCAGGTGAGCACGTGTGTTGATGAGCAGATGAGGGCTGGCTGGCGTAGGTGGAGCGCTAATGTTTTTATCATAGCTCTGACGAGGTCCCGTAGCTAAGTTAGCTTCAATGGCGTCGTTAGCAACAGCATTGCTAGGCTTCGACAGCATTAACCGTGTGGTTACAGGTCCAGTGTTTGGTTCGGTGTCTCCTGATAGTAGTATTGTTGATCTGCTGTCTATCCTTCCAGTCAGGGGCTTATTTCTTTTGTTTCTATCTGCATTTAAGCACGATGCTATCACGTTAGCTCCGTAGCTAAAGAGCTTCGTCGATGTATTGTCGTGGAGATAAAAGTCACTGTGAATGTCCATTTCGCGTTCTCGACTCTCATTTTCAAGAGGATATAGTATCCGAGGTGGTTTAAAATACAAATCCGTGATCCACAATAGAGAAAGGAGAAAGTGTGGAATCCAATGAGCCAGCTTGTACCTAAGTTACGGTCAGAGCGAAAAAAGATACGTCCTGCACTGCACGCTAGTCCTTCACTCTTACGTTCCTCATCCACGAATCGTTCATCCTGGCTCAAATTAATGGGGTAATCGTCGCTTTGTCGGTCCGAATCGCTCTCGCTGCTGGTGTAAACAATGGGGAAATGTGAGGAGCCTTTCAACCTGCGACGTCACGCTACTTCCGGTACAGGCAAGGCTTTTTTTTTATCAGCGACCAAAAGTTGCGAACTTTATCGTCGATGTTCTCTACTAAATCCTTTCAGCAAAAATATGGCAATATCGCGAAATGATCAAGTATGACACATAGAATGGATCTGCTCTCCCCGTTTAAATAAAAACAATTCATTTCAGTAGGCCTTTAAGCTGGACAAACCAGGTAACCATTCAATGTTCAAGTAAAGGAGCTCAAAATAATGTCCAAAATTATTTCAAAAAATAAAATGAAAATGCGTGATTAATCTGCAACTACACATGTTTAATGCAATATTTTTTTGTGATTAATCACATGAGTTAATTTTTGACCGCCCTAATTAAAACCTACTGTTTGACAACGTTTAATCAATGTCAGGTTCTGATGTTGTTTTTTGACCATTGAATTTCAGTCATTTCCCAACCAATATTCTACAACACAAACACAACATTGAAACAACATGCTTTTTGACAACGTTTAATCAATGTCAGGTTCTGACGTTGATTTCACTATTGAATTTTGGTCATTTTTGACCGCCCTAATTAAAACAGTACAATAAATTCAGTGTGTGCTTTTACCGCCACCCAGTGCCCACTCTTTAGTCTGACTTCTATAAAAAGAGTAAAACACTAATATAATATTTTTAATTCAATTTTTGTTGAAATACTCTGCTTTTTGAGGTGAAGATTACATTGGACACTTAGAAAAAATGTTAGATTTGGTTTTTAAAAAAGCTGCCACACATTCAGGCACTTTGAAACAAATCCTGGAGAGACTAAATAAAGAATGCACACACACACACACACACACACACACACACACACACACACACACACACACACACACACACACACACACACACACACACACACACACACACACACACACACACACACACACCCCTTCTGCCATCCCAGATGCTCCTTCAGGCTCATTATTTTGGGGGCTGTCATATTGCAGTATTAGCATTTTTTCATATCCTCTATCATAAATAAAGTGGACCTCTCAGGTCAGTCTGGTCCATGCTTGTCCCTGCAGGCCTCTCTAGGCCACACCCCCTCGTCCCCAGACCAGGAAGTATATTTATAAAGCAGTGCCACCTGTTAGCAGACATTACATGCAGCGTGTTGTGATGCTGAGCATCCAGAAGATATCAAATATGAATGAAGCTTCACTTCCTCATTTATCTTTCATGCTCTTCATTTGCGGGGGGGGGGTCTTTGACTGCCAAAATACTTTTGGACGTTCTCGTTCTGTCCTGCAAATAACGTGCTGGCGTGCTATTTATTTATTTATTTATTTATTTTCAAATCTTTTTTTAAACAAACCAACCTGCAATCTGTGCTGCTTGCAACACTTCAAATGTTGCTGATGATGACAATTCTACATCACCAATGATTAAGGATGATACACACACATCTTTTAACTGCATTACATAAAGCCACAACACAACAACTGTACGCCACAACACAAACACGTTAATACCACAACACAACAACTGTACGCCACAACACAAACAAGATAATGCCACAACACAACAACTGTACGCCACAACACAAACAACATAATGCTACAACACAACAACTGTATGCCACAACACAAACAAGATAATGCCACAACACAACAACATAAAGCCACAACACAATGATACAAAGCCATAACACAACAACATGAAGCCACAACATAAAGCCACGACACATGTTAAAGCCACAACACAACAACTTTACACCACAAAACAACAATATAAGCCACAATGCAACAACATAAAGTCACAACATAACAACAATAAAGCCACGACACAACAACGAAATGCCACAACACAACAATATAAAGCCACAACACAACAACATAATGCCACAACAACATAAACCCATAACACAACAACATGAAGCCACAACATAACAACATAAAGCCACAACACAACAACATAATTCCACAACACAACAACTCTACATCACAACACAACAACATAATGCCACAACACAACAACATAAAGCCACAACACAACAACATAAAGCCACAACACAGCAACATAAAGCCACAACACAATGATACAAAGCCATAACACAACAACATGAAGCCCCAACATAAAGCCACTACACATCTTAAAGCCACAATTGCAACAACTTTACACCACAACACAACAACATAAAGCCACAACACAACAACTCTATGCCACAACACAACAACATAAAGCCACAACACAACAACATAATGCCACAACACAACAACGTAATGCCACAACAACATAAAGCCATAACACAGCAACATGAAGCCACAACATAACAACAATAAAGCCACAACACAACAACATAAAGCCACGACACAACAACAAAAATGCCACAACACAACAACTCTACGCCACAACACAACAACATAAAGCCACAACACAACAACATAATGCCACAACAACATAAAACCATAACACAACATGAAGCCACAACATAACAACATAAAGCCACAACACAACAACATAATTCCACAACACAACAACATAATGCCACAACAACATAAAGCCATAACACAACAACATAATTCCACAACACAACAACATAATGCCACAACATAAAGCCATAACACAACAACATGAAGCCACAACACAACAACATGAAGCCACGACACAACAACATGAAGCCACGACACAACAACAAAAATGCCACAACACAACAACTCTATGCCACAACACAACAACATAAAGCCACAACACAACAACATAATGCCACAACAACATAAAGCCATAACACAACAACATGAAGCCATAACACAACAACATGAAGCCACAACACAACAACATAAAGCCACGACACAACAACATGAAGCCACAACATAACAACATAAAGCCACAACACAACAACATAATTCCACAACGCAACAACATAATTCCACAACAACATAAAGCTATAACACAACAAGATGAAGCCACAACACAACAACATGAAGCCACGACACAACAACTCTACGCCACAACACAATAACTCTACGCCACAACACAACAACATAAAGCCACAACACAACAACATAATGCCACAATAAAATAAAGCCATAACACAACAACATGCAGCCACAACATAACAACATAAAGCCACAACACAACAACATAATTCCACAACACAACAACATAATGCCACAAAAACATAAAGCCATAACACAACAACATGAAGTCACAACATAACAACATGAAGCCACAACATAACAACATGAAGCCACAACACAACAACATAATTCCACAACACAACAACATAATGCCACAACAACATGAAGCCATAACACAAGAACATGAAGCCACAACACAACAACATAAAGCCACGACACAACAACAAAATGCCACAACACAACAACTCTACGCCACAACACAACAACATAAAGCCACAACACAACAACATGAAGCCACAACATAACAACATAAAGCCACAACACAACAACATAATTCCACAACACAACAACATAATGCCACAACAACATAAAGCCATAACACAACAACATGAAGCCACAACATAACAACATGAAGCCACAACATAACAAAATGAAGCCATAACACAACAACATAATTCCACAACACAACAACATAATGCCACAACAACATGAAGCCATAAAACAACAACATGAAGCCACAACACAACAACATAAAGCCACGACACAACAAAAAAATGCCACAACACAACAACTCTACGCCACAACACAACAACATAAAGCCACAACACAACAACATGAAGCCACAACATAACAACATAAAGCCACAACACAACAACATAATTCCACAACACAACAACATAATGCCACAACAACATAAAGCCATAACACAACAACATGAAGCCACAACATAACAACATGAAGCCACAACATAACAACATGAAGCCACAACACAACAACATAATTCCACAACACAACAACATAATGCCACAACAACACGAAGCCATAACACAACGACATGAAGCCACAACACAACAACATAAAGCCACGACACAACAACAAAATGCCACAACACAACAACAAAATGCCACAACACAACAACATAAAGCCACAACACAACAACATGAAGCCACAACACAACAACATGAAGCCACAACACAACAACATAATGCCACAACACAACAACATAATGCCACAACAACATAAAGCCATAACACAACAACATGAAGCCACAACATAACAACATGAAGCCACAACATAACAACATGAAGCCACAACACAACAACATAATTCCACAACACAACAACATAATGCCACAACAACATAAAGCCATAACACAACAACATGAAGCCACAACATAACAACATGAAGCCACAACATAACAACATAAAGCCACAACACAACAACATAATTCCACAACACAACAACATGAAGCCACAACACAACAACATGAAGCCACAACACAACAACATGAAGCCATAACACAACAACATGAAGCCACAACACAACAACATAAAGCCACAACACAACAACATGAAGCCACAACATAACAACATAAAGCCACAACACAACAACATAATGCCACAACAACATAAAGCCATAACACAACAACATGAAGCCACCCACACAACAACATAAAGCCACAACACAACAACATAAAGCCACAACACAACAACGTTATGCCACAACATCTCTATGTCACAACACGTCAGAACCCAACATTGAATAAAGGTCAAAAAGCATGTTGTTTCAACATTGTATTTGTGTTCTAGAATATTAGTTGGAAAATGACCAAATGTCAATGGTCAAATCAACGTCAGAGCCCAACATTGATTAAATGTCGTCAAAAAGCACGTTGTTTCAACTGCTGGCTAGTCAAAGCTCCAACATTGGTGTCATGTGAAAGAGTGAACAAGCGTATCAGGACCTTCATATGAGAAAGGGAAGAAGGTACAAAGGAATCACGGAATAGGAAAGGAGGCAAAGTCAACAGAAGGAAGGAAGAAGATCATTTTGTAGAAGAACTTTGCCTTTAATGTGGCACAAACGTTCAATCCACAGTACTTCATGGGTCTATTCACATGATAAGATGTGAGCCGTGTTGTATTTACTATTAATAATAAACAAAGTAGTTCAGACCGCTGCCTGCACACTTCTGATTTGTATGTTCCACTTTCGCTTGTTAAGACGTGCAGTGTTCAGACGGCCATCTTTGGGGGGGCTGTCCCGGTGGTGCCACGCTTACATCAACGTGCGTCGGCACGCTCGCCTCTTTGCTTCTTGCAGGGAATGTCGGAGACAGCTGGTGTTTTATTCATGACGGTGGGAGCACCCGCTGGAATGTCACTGAGGCTCCGCCTCTCCGTCGTCTGTCTTTCACGCCAACAGGGCGTGTCTCCAGTCGCACTGGGGTGTCTCAGGCCCAGACCAGGGTGTGTTGCTATCCGTACCCGCTAATTAGACTGACAGTCTTTATTAATAGTTTGGGGCTAATGTGCAATAGCGTGACCGCCGCCCGCCGACGCCAGCCCACTCTCGCGCCTCCCCGGGGCTCCAATTATCAAGCCGACGAGCTGACACGCAAACACCCCAGCTGACATATTGTCACTTCCGACTTTGGCACGGGGACTAATCGGAACCCGCGGTTACGTTGCTTTCGGAAAACAGCTTGGATGCTAGGATGAAACGTTTGGGAGAATAACAAATTCCACGACAGACGCCAGTTCTGAAATAACGAATATAAGCCAGTAATTGTTGCGTCCCTTTCAAAAACTGCACAAACTATCTTTATTTCTCCTGTTTAAACCAAAGCTTTCACCCGGAACTACGATTGCTGTTCGGTCTTCTAGCCGTTGTCGACTAGCTCTTCCTCCCAGGGAATCTAAGTTACTGGTCAATCCCAAGTTCTTTCGACATATATGCTGAGTAAGAAGGATCACCAAGACAGAGTAGGAATATTATCAAGTTTTACTGAAAATGTCAGGAGATCAGCGTAACCAATACATTCATATCGGCTACTCTAGTTGACCTGAAACTCAAACGGAAGAGACAACTTCTTGCACATGAGGAAAGCCCCCACCTGTCCGGAAAGGAACACGGCCTCATTGTTCTACTACAGATACGACAAAAGGGAGTATTCCATCTCCTACAGTGCAAGCCTTCAAGGTAACACACATAGTTTACTTGCAGACATAAGATAAAAAATAGAAAGAGTACAAATGGAAAAACACTAGCTGTTTTAAACATGACTATGAGTACAGAAAGAACTCTTAAACATATATGCATTCTCCACACCGTCCATAGCGTTTCTACTCATATAGATTACTCATAATCATTCCAATATAACTAAAACTATTCTTACTTAACAAACAGTCCCATGTGTGATGTCTGTAGGAGTGTTTTCATGCATATTTGAGCGTGCTATCGTCATGTAATCAAGCTAGCGTCGTTAACATTAGCTAACATGCTAACACGTGTGCGAGTGTCTGTGTTAGTATTATTAACTTGTAATGGCATTCTTTTTGTATTGTTTTGTAAAATTCACCAAACCGTCCCCGTGGAGTTATCGAGTCCGACTATAAGCTGCGGATATATACTGTAGAGGTTGCCCTCTAGTGGGTTCTTCAGACCACCACACAATGCAAGGAATTCAGGGTATAACATTGTTTTATTTTGTTCCCACAGTGCGAGCCTTTTGCTTCCCAGCAAAAACTATTTTCTGCGTCTGCCCAGCAGCACCTCCAACTCCTACCACTCGTCTCATCACGGCTGCTGCTAATAAAGGCGACAGGTCATTAGATAACAAGGCCCAACTGGGCCATCTACGCACCTGTCGCGGTCTTCGAGGCCGGTCCTGGCACACGCAGTTTCGCGGCAGGCCCGCAGGCCACGCCCCCCTCCACATACACTACCGTTCAAAAGTTTGGGATCACATTAAAATGTCCTTATTTTTCAATGAAGATAACTTTAAACTAGTCTTAACTTTAAAGAAATACACTCTATACATTGCTAATGTGGTAAATGACTATTCTAGCTGCAAATGTCTGGTTTTTGGTGCAATATCTACATGGGTGTATAGAGGCCCATTTCCAGCAACTATCACTCCAGTGTTCTAATGGTACAATGTGTTTGCTCATTGGCTCAGAAGGCTAATTGATGATTAGAAAACCCTTGTGCAATCATGTTCACACATCTGAAAACAGTTTAGCTCGTTACAGAAGCTACAAAACTGACTTTCCTTTGAGCAGATTGAGTTTCTGGAGCATCACATTTGTGGGGTCAATTAAACGCTCAAAATGGCCAGAAAAAGAGAACTTTCATCTGAAACTCGACAGTCTATTCTTGTTCTTAGAAATGAAGGCTATTCCACAAAATTTTTTGGGTGACCCCAAACTTTTGAACGGTAGTGTATATACATTGTGAAATGAGTTATTTACACAGAAAGAAATATTTATTTACATACCTTAATTGTTTCCACGGCAGTAAAACGGCTGATCGAACAAAACAGAAATCATTGTGAATTTACTCAGGGATTTGTGAAACTGAAACAATACAAAAAGAATGCAATTGTTAGTTAATAATACTAACAAAGACACTCGTAAACATGCTAGCGAATTGGGTAATGCTAACGACGCTCCACTTGATTACATTACGATAGCATGTACAGATATGCATGTAAACACTCCTACAGATGTCACACATGGGATGCTTTATTAAATGGGACCCATTACCTCATCATCAAGGGTTGGAATTGGGGGTTAAATCACCAAAATGATTCCCGAGCGTGGCCACCGCTGCTGCTCACTGCTCCCCTCACCTTCCAGGGAGTTGAACAAGGGGATGGGTCAAATGCAGAGGGTAATTTCACCACACCGAGTGTGTGTGTGACTATCAGTGGTACTTTAATTCTAACTTTAAATAATAATTGTTTTAGTTATATTGTAAAACTTACAAAAGTTGCTCGAAGCGACGAAGGAAGAATCCTTTCGAGCAGAAACGCTACGGACGATTAGAAGACAGAACGGCACTTTTCTACTTTCGGTTCACAGCTTTCAACAGCAGGAAACACTCACCTTTCACCGAGCTACACCAGCAGTGAGCGAACTCGTCCGACAGATGGCGCCATAGCACAAACAATAAAACACCATTTAAGTGTCTCTGTATGTGTTTAATGAAAACTCTTGGCTCTACGGTTGTCAGCGAAGAAAAATCCATAAATTAGCCGCACTGTTTTATAAGCGACAGGGTTCAAAGCGTAGGAAAAAAGACGGTAATTTTATTTCTTATGGGGGAAAATCGTTTCATCAATGTAAGAGTGAAATGTTTTGATTGTCAGCCGTCCAACAGCCTGCTGGCTGCGTGTCCAGCCCAGTGAGAATGTGTGTTGTGTGTGACCCACGAGCACGCAGGCCCTCGCTGCTCGCCGTGACGTCGGAAGCATTCACTGTAAGAGCGATTATGTAAGACGCGGTTGGTTGTTCTCACTCCGACTCGTAATCAAAATAGTGTCCTCCCACCGCACAGCTCCCTTTGAAGCCACTGGCCTATTTTGTTTTACTCTCTTGATTTAATTTGAACAAGAAGAGCCCTGATAACCTCCTCTGACCACGGCGAATGTAGCGTCCAACCGCCCCCCCCCCTTAACCCGCCCCTTTCAAGATTATCTTCCGCCGAGCTGGAGGACGTCCTTCAGCGCCGCTTTCCCCGCTCCGCCACACCGACACGATAGTGAGCGCCCGGCCGGGTTTAATCAAACAGAACAAATGTTTGCAGGCTCTTTCTGCAGCGCTTTACCTTTACCTTCCCTCTTTGCCCTTCACTTTTTAGGGGCAGTTAAGAAAAGAAAACAAATAGGTTGCCTGTTTTTTCAACGACATTACTGCAGCGTCAACAACAAACGAGGGTTTACTTGCGCCACAAATACATTAGTTCCCCCTTGCTCTTAATTAAACACATTATAATGGGACTGTCTGTGAATGGCGCTTGTCGTTACAATGGGTGTCTCAATCCAATATTGAGATTGTCATGATCAGTTTAGTTAAAGACTCCCTTAGTTCTGTTTCAGCACCCCTGGGTTTGTGTTTTTATGCTTGCCATGGGTGCTGATTATTTTCACCTGCCTCTCATTAGTGTTCGGGCACTAATCAGAGAGCTATTTATTCCTGCTTTTCGCCACACTCAGTCTGGCTGTCTTGTTTGCGTCACGCAACAGTTACGTTCGATGATTCTTGCTTCTTGTTTTCTACGCTAAGCTTTTCCGTTAGCTTCCCGTGCAATCGGCACCTTTTTCTGTTTATTTGTATTTTCCTGCATTTTTGTATTGTGGACTGATTTATGAAGAACACATCATTGTCCTACCTGCACGCTGCTTCTGGAGTTCCGTCTGCATCTTGGGGAAACGATCCGTGCGTTAACATGCAACCTAACCGTAACAGATATCTGCTAAAAAAAAGTAAAAAAAATGTCCAATATCAGGTCCGATACTAGGACTCCTGCAGCGTGTGTTTTTTTTGTGTGTGCACAAAAAAAGATTCACATCTAAATCGTAATTCTGATTGGTCCCGATTCTAGGTAGATTCAAAATTTTAACAAATGGATTAATATAATAATTAATATGAGAATAGATTTTTAAAAAGACAAACCAGAAGGAGCTTTTTTAACCTGTTTTGAAATAGTTCCATTCTAATTATTATATCAAATAATACATTGCGAGAATTCATTTGAGTGAAGAATCGCGTAGGAATCGTGAAACCATTCCGAATCGAGTGGTGCCCAATGATTCACACATCTAAATGCCCTCCGATAAGCACAGAATTTCTTCTCTTTTAGTTATTTACAAAAGGTAAACATGCGAGGATATAAGCCACTAGGAGCTCGCAGCTACACAACAGCTAAGCACACAATAGCACACAAGCTAGACATCATAATAACAATTGATCAGTCTAAAACTGCAATACGTGTCCGCATCATTCAACTTACTGCGTCATGAGCTCAACTTTAGGAATTATTGGGGCCACTAGAACCAAAATAAAAATAATAAGAATTACCACTCCACTTTAATTTAAGGACAGCATACGTTTAGTGTTTTTCATAATTGTTCTGAGTAATTTCACTTGATCAAGCCTTTTCTAACATCGCCCCACCTGATGTACAGCTAAAGATGTTCAACAGTCCGGGGGTCTCTGTTGTGGTATTTTAGGTTTCATATTGCGCCACACATTATCAATGGGAGACAGGTCTGGACTACAGGCAGGCCAGTCTAGTACCCGCACTCTTTTACTGTGAAGCCACGCTGTTGTAACACGTGGCTTGGCAGCGTCTTGCTGAAATAAGCAGGGGCGTCCACGATAACGTTGCTTGGATTGCAACATATGTTGCTCCAAAACCTGTATGCACCTTTCAGCATTAATGGTGCCTTCACAGGACACTAATACACCCCAATACCATCACATTTTTTAATCTTTTATTATATTTTTTATTTTTATTGTGGTATTTTTATTTATTTATTCATTGCTATTAATACCACTATTATTCTCTCAATGTTATGTTTTTATTAATTTATCAATGTGTTTTTTATTTTTACATGTATTTTATGTTTCATACAAATTTTTCATCATTAGATAGCGTTAAATGTTGTTATTCTCAAATGTGAACGCCTCAAAGGTGGCGTTTCCCCTCAATCCTGAGAGCCATGCCATGTTTTGTTATTGTCAACAGTGCTGTGCGTGTGTGTGTGTGTGCGTGTGTGTGTGTGCGTGTGTGCGTGTGTGTGTGTGTGTGTGTGTGTGTGTGTGTCAAAATCAAAAAAGCATGTACTCTAATTCCTGCTGATTTCTCATCTGATTAATTAGACTGACCATACGTCCTCTTTCCCCCGGACATGTCCTCTTTTGCGGGGCTGTCTGGGCTGGGGTTTCTTAAATGCCTCAAATGTCCGGTATTTTGAGTTAGGGTTGCGTGTATTTTCAATGTACGTCCAGGGTTAAGAAGGGGTTAAAAACAAAACAAATTGTGAAGGTGTGCGAAGGCAGCAACATTTGTGAGGGAGGGGCAGAGACAGAGAGCGAGAGAGCCACACAGGATAATGCATACATTTGTCATTTGTTTTCAAAACGCTTACAAAAAAGTGGGACCCCAAAAATTTACTGTTGAACCCCATTTTTATGACTTAATGGGGTCCCTGGGACCCCATTTTGAAAATTCCTAGCGCCAACACTGCTGTCAACAGAGGACAAAAAATGCTTTATTTAAATAAATATATTATTTATAAAGCAAGTTCGAGTGTCATTGGCAAATTTTCACCTAGTCCCTTGGCACGCATATATGTGTCCTCTTTTTGGGATTTCACAATATGGTCAGCCTAGATCAGTGGTTCTTAACCTGGGTTCGATGGAACCTTAAGGGTTTCGGTGAGTCGGGCTCAGGGGTTCGGCGGAGGTCAAAAGACACCCGACTCATCGTGTAAATACAAACTTCTCCCTATCGGCGTATTACGCATACGGCAACAGCTGACTGATTTGCAGGTGTGTAATTTGTTGTGAGTTTATGCAATGTGTTGGTTTTGTTGTTTGAACAAGGTGATGTTCATGCACGGTTCATTTTGTGCACCAGTAAAAAAAACATGTTAACACTTTAGTATGGGGAACATATTCACCATTAATTAGTTGCTTATTAACATGCAAATTAGTAACATATTGGCTCTTAACTAGTCATTATTAAGTACTTATTAATGCCTTATTCGGCATGACCTTATTACAGGGGTGTCCAAAGTGCGGCCCGGGGGCCATTTGCGGCTCGCAGCTAATTTTTTACCGGCCCGCCACACATTCTGGAAATGCTATTGCAAAAAATAAAAATGAACATTAAAAAAAGTGGAATAAGGTGAAATCTAACGAGAAAAAGTTGCAATGTTGACACAAAGCTGCCATGCAGGCTGTTTCTTTTCTTTTGTCTTTCTTTCTTTTTCTTTTTTTGCCACTGCTCAAAAAAAAAAATTATGACAAAAAATCCATGTTATAATTTATTATTTTCAAAGCTCCAATTAGTTCAAATTTTTCACTTTAAAATGTTTTATGTGGTAAATATTGCATATATTGTGTAGTTGCCATATAAAAACAAAGTTTTCTTTGACAAAAAGAGCATAAAACAAACAAAATAATAGTTCAAACGTAAAATCGGCAGATATATCTGAAGTTGATCTCGTAACTTAAGTGATGAAAGTAAAAAAATAATAAAAATGTATCACTTTATGAGTGGGGCACCTTTTGGATCCCAAATATATTTAGTGGTATTTTATTTATCTTTTCACTGTGGTGACTCAAAAATATTAAACAATTAAAATCAATGGTGTCCTGCATTATTTATATTTTAGGGCTCTAATTACTAAATACTGCATATTTCAGTTTTACTATAAAAAACAAAGTTGTTTTTGACAGAAAAGCCATGAAACCTTTTTTTTAAAAAAGTTGATAGAGATTTAATGTAAGCGTTAAATAAAAAATAATAATACAAATTAGACTTATTTTTAACATTTTAATAACTGAGACCTTTTATGGTCCCCGGGATGATGATTAAAAAAAATGCATATATTTTGTTATGGTTTGAAAATGAAAAATATCAAAACGGCCCCCACATGCTTTAATTTTTCCGTTTGCGGCCCTCAGTGGAAAACGTTTGGACACCCCTGCCTTATTATAATCCTAACCCTCTAACCCTGGCCTTAACTCTCTAACCCTAACCCGAACCAAATAACTCTAAATTAAGTCTTTGTTACTTACAATATGTTCTCCATACTAAAATGTTACCAAAAACATATAATAACTTTGTTTTGAATTTGAAAAAAAAGGAGGCTTTGGTGAATGCGCATATGAAACTGGTGGGGTTCGGTACCTCCAACAAGGTTAAGAACCACTGACCTAGATTAATTAAAGGCTAATTTTCAAGGCTCCAATATCGGAAGTAAAAAAGTTGCATCAACTCCGTACAGTGGATGTCATCCTAACTTGGCTTCTTATCACACCTCATATGCCCTCTTTATAAAACTGTGCTATGAATTCTGATGTAAACTCCATTCATGTCATTTCCTAATAAGTATATGACAAGATTTAACTGTCATTCTCATTTTCCACCAGCAGAGTGCGCATGCGTCACACAGATAGTGCTGCGTCATTTATTGGCTGAACGCAGGGGTTTTTCTGAGGCTAATTAACGTTCAGAAAGTTGTTCAAACTTCACTTTGGTTTGAGTTTTTGGTCTTAAAGGGTTCTTACCTCGATGAAAGACAACATTTTCCAAGGTGGCTTATGTTGGTCTTGTGCTTTGTCGACGGAAACTCCGGTGAGTGGAATGATGCTAGCCTTGTAGCTTAGCATGCTAGTTGAAGCTATCTCGGCTAATTGTTCAGTCTGTTGTGTTATAATAAGTATTGTTGTTAAAACTTCACTCTGGTTCGTGTTTTTGGTCTTAGAGGGGTCCTACTTCAATGAAAGACTGCATTTTTTGAACGTCGCTCCTGTGGGTCTTGTGCTTTGTGGAATGCAACTGGTGAGTGGAATGTTAATAGCCTTGTAGCTTAGCATGCTAGTTGAAGCTATTTCGGCTAATTGTTCACTTAATTGTGTTCATAATAAGTGTTAATGTGAATAAAACCATTCAGGTGTAGTGAACGTAAAATATATTTACATCAAACATTTGTATTTATTTCATGCGCAAACCTGTGTTAAACTAGATTTAAACATTTGTTGTTCAGCTAAGGGAGATTTTAAGTTAGTTTACACACATTGGCTGTTAAAAGCTATTTAGATTTTTTGTCATTTTGAAATAATGTTCTGTGACCAAGAATAAAAATGTACTGTAAAGTTAAGTAGGTTTATAGAAATGTAGAATTTTAAGACTTAAAAAAAGATATAGGGTGGTTTTTTTTGTTAGATTTTTCCTGCTTTTTTAATTTAATTTTTTAACCAAATCTGTACTGAACTAAAGTAAAAACTAGGGCTGCAACTAACTAATTTGATAATCGATTAATCTGTCGATTATTACTTCGATTAATCGATTAATAATCGGATAAAAGAGACAAACTACATTTGTATCCTCTCCAGTATTTTATTGAAAAAACCCACCATACTGGCACCATATTTATTTTGATTATTGTTTCTCAACTGTTTATAAATGTTGCAGTTTATAAATTAAGTTAATTAAGTTGTAGCTGAGATAGGCTCCAGCGCCCCCCGCGACCCCGAAGGGAATAAGCGGTAGAAAATGGATGGATAGGAAGTTAAAGTACCAATAATTGTCACACACTAGGTGTGGTGAAATTTGTCCTCTGCATTTGACCCATCCCCTTGATCACCCCCTGGGAGGTGAGGGGAGCAGTGGGCAGCAGCGGTGCCGCGCCCGGGAATCATTTTTGGTGATTTAACCCCCAATTCCAACCCTTGATGCTGTGTGCCAAGCAGGGAGGTAATGGGTCCCATTTCTATAGTCTTTGGTATGACTTGGCCGGGGTTTGAACCCACAACCTATTAAGGTTTATAAAGGAAAAAAAAAAGAAAAGTAGCCTCTGCGCATGCGCATAGCATATATCCAACGAATCGATGACTAAATTAATCGCTAACTATTTTTATAATCGATCTTAATCGATTTAATCGATTAGTTGTTGCAGCCCTAGTAAAAACATCCATCCATCCATCCATTTCCTACCACTTGTCCCTTTCGGGGTCGCGGGGGGTGCTGGAGCCTATCTCAGCTGCATTCGGGCGGAAGGCGGGGTACACCCTGGACAAGTCGCCACCTCATCGCAGGGCTAACACAGATAGACAGACAACATTCGTAAAAACAGCCATGTTTATTTTTAAGAATTGTATGAGGGACAAGCAGTAGAAAATGGATGGATGGATGAACTTTAATAAAATGTCTATTACTACATGTAACAACTTAAAATACTTTACAAACCACAACATATTATAATTTTTACAGCATAAAAAATACAGAAATGTGCAAAAAAATTGCTTTCGAAAGCTATTTTGTCCGAAATTATTTAGTGTGCAGAGCTTTTACTGTGAAGGCCGGAAGTGTGCTGTTGGTCTTTAAGGTGTCTTGACATGTTATAGAGATGGCATTTATGGCTCTTTAAAGGGAGCGGGATCTTGAGGAGCCGTTAGTTTCAAAGAGCCGCTCAAAATCAATCAATCAATCAATCAATGTTTCTTTATATAGCCCTAAATCACAAGTGTCTCAAAGGGCTGTACAAGCCACAACGACATCCTCGGTACAGAGCCCACATACGGGCAAGGAAAACTCACCCCAGTGGGACGTCAATGTGAATGACTATGAGAAACCTTGGAGAGGACCGCATATGTGGGTAAGCCCCCGCCCCCCTCTAAGAATGGCTCGTTATTCTCGTTCTGTTTTTCGTCTATTCATCCGTCATCTGACATTCAAAACCAAAATAAAGACTCTAATCTGCTTGTTTCTTCCAAGCTCATCAAACATGCTCTCTTTCTCTTGCTACTTGCCCCCGGTGAGGAATCGCCCCTGGACTTGTTGGTATGCCTACAATTTGCGGGACTGCGAAAGCAATTATTGAAATAGCTGCGACTGTAGACACAAACTTGTTTCTTGGTGTTTGAAGTATTCCATTTTCATGTTGCATCCGCGCCTGCCTTTGATCTCAGGTGGGATTAAGGTTGCGTATTATTATGTCCAACTTTTTATGAACTTATGACTCACAAAATGCCGCGATCAAATGTGAGAAAGAAAAAAAAGAGCTCGATGAATTTTTAAGAAGGTGACGGCGTGGAGTTGATGAATGTTCCATCAGGCGTCCCTCCTCATCCTTTACACAAGCTGCGAAAGGAAGCTTCCTCTGCGTGAATACATGAAATATGAGGGCACACACGCCATCTTTCACGCTTCCCTTTTCTGAGCACATTCAATCGGCCCCGCTACATGTCAGACTTTTCCTGTTGAGGGATGCCCTCGGGCCGTCCCATTAATCTCCTTTTTAACAGGAAGCCAGGGTGATCCATTTGTCTTTTCGCTTTTGACTCAAGTGCTTAAAACTCGCTCTGACCCTCTAATAAAAAGAAAAGGCACTACAAAATGGCCTAAACTTTTTGACTTGGGGGATGCATTGGACTTAAAAATTTGGCCGACTGCATGTAAAGTAACAATTTGGGGTGTCCCGATACTTAGACAAACTTTAATGATCCACAAGGTACCAGTACCAAAATGTATTTCGATACTTTTTCGGTACTTTTCTAAAAAAGGGGGACCACAAAAAATGGCATTATTGGCTTTATTTTAGCTAAAAATCCTAGGGTAAATTAAACATATATACTTCGTATTGCAATAGAAGAACAATGTTGTCCTTAAATAAAATAGTGAACATACTAGACAACTTGTCTTAGTAGTAAGTAAGCAAACAAAGGCTCCTAATTTGTCTGCTGACGTATGCAGTAACATGTTGTCATTTCTCATTCTATTTTGTCAAAATTATAAAGGACAAGCTTTAAAAATTGATTATTAATTTACTTGTTCATTTACTGTTAATATCTGTTTTATTTCCGTTTCAACATGTTCTATCTACACTTCTGTTAAAATGTAATAATCACTTATTCTTCTGTTGTTTGATACTTTACATTAGTTTTGGATGATACCACAAATTTAGGTTTCGATCCGATACCAAATTGTTACAGGATCATACATTGGTAATTTTCAAAGTCCTCATGTGTCCAGGGACGTGTTTCCTGAGTTAATAAACATAATATGAATTCTAAAAAAAGGAAAAAAGATTGTGACGATAAAAGGTATCGACTAGATACGCTCCTGTACTTGGTATTATTACAGTGGACGTTAGGTGTAGATCCACCCATGGCATTTGTTTACATTGTGATGCCGGTGAGCTACGGTGTGTAGTGAAGCATGTTTAGCTATTCCTCGTCCTGCAGTGATAATGATCCTTGGAAGAAACTTACTTTATTTGTCGCCATGGAGGCGAAGATTAGTGATTTAGAAGTAGCTAAAACACTGCTGACTGCGGAAGGACGTTTGCCGCTAGCTAGCTAGCCATGTCTTAAAGCACCTCTTCCTGAGGGTGTTTCAGTGTTATAACTTCACTTTTATCTTTAGCTTTCAGGCCAAAACGCGTCCATTCTCCCTTTTCTGTCTACACACTGTGTCTGCTTGTAAGTACTCCGTGATTGTGCGCTGCCGAACATGCTCCTCTGCTCGTAAAACCAGCAACGTCATGACGTGACAACGCGCCGTCATGCCCGAGAACTGGTACTTTTCAGAGTATAGTACCGTTTTTTAATCATTAGTACCGCGATACTAGATAGTACTTTATTGATTCCTTCAGGAGAGTTCCCTCAGGAAAATTAAAATACCGGTATACTGGTACTATACCAGTATGGTATACCATACAACCCTAGTAACAATTTATATATACATTAGGGGTGTGCATCTCTGATATGCATCGAGATACATGGGTTATGATACGATTCACTGACAATACTTTTTAAAACATTTCGATTCGATGCAATGTGATGCAGATGTAAGCTTTGCATGGTGAAAAGGAAAATAAATGTATCATGTCAGAACGTTTATTCCTTAAGGAAGGTTAAGGTTAGGTGGGATTTACCCTGGATAACCTTATCCGGCTTAGTGTAATCAAGGCCTTAGTGTAGAAAATCAAATACTTTTCAAAGTGGCGTTCTGCTGGTTACTGTGCAGTTAGGTCTTTATCTTGAACACAATAAACAGTGTAGTAGATGCTGTGATTACCTTGCCGAGTTGTGGCTAAGTTGGGGCTTGAAGTCTTTTAAATCTGTGTCCTTGTCTTGCCAGATGGTAGCTATGCTAGCATTAGCATCCCTATCTCCCTCATCGCCCGCTTGAGTGTCTCCATACAGGCTAGTCGTGCTCCCGCTACTTTATTGCTGTTTTCCAAACGTTACAAATAGCCATACTTTTATATCCAACTGGCTATTATTTAAAAAAAAATAAAAATATCAGAACATTTACCACCCTTTAGATTTGAATATTTGGGGGTGCATTTTTTATTAACTGTTTCAGTGCTATCTGTCTACGAGAACGTTATTCTCGTATTACGTCATCACAGAAGTCACGCAAGATTAGAGCGGTCATATTTTGCAGCAGAGCTTTAATCACCCGATTCATGGCTCTCCAACCGGACATCAACCGTTCCATACTAGATATCAATTGATCGCTCGCCAAACGACATTCATATCTCTGAAGTTAATATCGGCTTATACACCCCCGTGTGTGTGTGTGTGTGTGTGTGTGAGTGAGTGAGTGTGTGTGTGTGTGTGTGTGTGTGTGTGTGTGTGTGTGCGCGCGCATCTCTACCTTAAATGGTGATTCGATATGAATCTTGACGCATGAGTTACGATACGATTCAGTAACAATACTTTTTAAAACATTAAGATTCAATGCGATGCGATTTGATGCAAATGTAAGCTTTGCATGGTAAAAAGAAAATTAAATGTATCATGTCAGAATAATGTCATGTTTAATTTTTAATTAGACACATACAAAACAGGCGGTTCCTGTATTATTAGCAAAAAGAACTATCAACTTCAAGGCATTGCAATCCATAAACCTAAAACAATGTGAGTTAAATGCAACTTATGATTAGAACTATAAAATAATTTTCTTCTGTTTATTCTTAGTTTAGTTGTATTATTATGTGTTCTACAATGTTAAATGTTAGACTATCAAATTTGATCAAAAGACTGAAGAGTTGAGAGATTCACCAACAAACCAAATCTACTGACTGGCTCATTGACATGAATGATGGGTTTGTTTTTATATGAAGCGTGACAGTGATGAAACATTTACATATCAACCAAGACAGAAACAGCGGCAGCTTTGCACATAGTGGGTGTGCGTCTTCTCTCTGCTGTGACCGGAATGGAATGGACTTCATTGTCATTGTACTTAAAACTACAAGGAAATGTATATTTATATTCAGTACAAGCTGTCTAAGAGCAGACATTCCGTGAGGAAAGGCTCACAGCAGCACCGCTTTTACGTTGAGGACATTAGTGTTAGGTGCTTTCATGTCTCTAAACATCAAAAACAAATTGCTCGATTTATCGCTAGTCGCTTTTGAGAAAGAAAATCACGAAGTGGAATTGGAAAGATTCTAGATTTAGCCAGAAAGTCGCCAAGTTGACAACACTGCGCTGAGGTGGGTGTATAAAATAAAGACACAAAGACCTGCCTTACGTTGCTTCTGATTGGTTCACATTGTGTGGTGTCTTCCCTGGTTTGCTAGATTTAGGCAAAATAATTTATGGATTGGTCTGTAACAGTTTTTTTTTTTTTTGTCCTGTCCAGCCACTCAGGAAGATCATGTTGTTGATGTAGATGCCCATATCAGCTGTACATATTCACTTTACTAAAGAGAAGTGTGAGATGCTTCTCCTGTTGCCTTATTTGTATCTGACTTTATTAAATGCATTTATATTAATGTTTGGCGCAGGAGGGGATAGAAAGAAGAAAAAAAAAAGGAAGACGGGGGAAATTGCGGGAACAAGACAAAGAGACAACAGAAACAACATCAGCAAATACAATATGTACAAATATGATACGAAAAGTAATAGAGAAGCAGTTGGTGAAGTAAATATTAATAACACAGAAATGACAATGAACATTATTTCACTACAAATGGAGCAATCAAATATAAATTAAATAAACATTGTCCAATCAAAGACTACAACAAAACAAGAGCATATGATAACTGTCCATGGTTAACGAAAGTTTTGCAAAATGCTTGTAAAAAGAAAAATGCATTATACAGGAATTCTATTAGACAGAGAACCAAAGAAGCTGAGGATAAATATAAAAAATATAAAAATAAGTTAATCAGTATTATAAGGATAAGTAAGAAAGAATACTACAATAATAAACTAGAGCGTAATAAAGATAATATAAAAGGGATATGGAACATATTAAACAGTATAATAAGAGATGGTGTCAAACAAAACAGCTTACCTAAATATTTCAAAGAAGATGATATTGAAAATTACTATATGGAGGAGGTGGCAGATCGCTTCAATCACTTTTTTGTTAAAGTAGGCCCTGATCTAGAGAGTAAAATTATGGATCGAGGGGTGGAAGGGGAGCATATGGGGGATCTGGTGAAGAGAAATCCATGGTCAATGTTCCTTGAGAGAGTCGAAGAGAAGGAAATATTGGACATAGTAAAAAACTGTAAAAATAAACAATCAACAGATTTTAATGATATTGACATGTCATTGGTCAAACTGGTCATTGAGGGGATTTCTAAGCCACTTACTCACATATGCAATTTATCATTTCAAACCGGTTCATTTCCAAATCAAATGAAAATAGCAAAGGTCATTCCACTGTATAAAAATGGGAGGAAACACCTCTTCACAAACTACAGACCTGTCTCACTACTGCCTCAATTTTCAAAAATATTGGAGAAACTATTGAATAGCAGATTAGATTCATTCCTGGAAAGATATAATGTACTCTCAGAGAGTCAATATGGTTTTAGAACTAAAAGATCAACTTCTCAGGCATTGATGGAATCCATTGAAAGAATCACAGACGCAATTGATCATCATCAATATGCAATTGGCATCTTCATTGACTTCAGAAAAGCTTTTGACATTATCAATCACAATATATTAATTAATAAACTGGAGAAAATTGGTATAAGAGGTATGGCAATAGACTGGATAAAAAGCTATTTGGACAGAGGGAAACAGTTTGTGAAGCTGGGAAACCATAGCTCAAATTGCTTGGACATTGCTTGTGGAGTCCCCCAGGGGTCAGTATTGGGACCAAAACTTTTTATACTGTACATAAATGGTATTTGCCAAGTATCCAAGTTGCTGTCTATGGTACTTTTCACAGATGACTAATGTATTTTGCTCTGGTGATGATCTAGATACATTACAAAAGAACATAAATGAAGAGTTGTATATACTGAAATTATGGTTTGACTGGAACAAATTATCTTTGAATGTGAGCAAGACCAAGTTTATGTTCTTTGGCAGGTTCAGGTTAAACACACAGTTAAAGATAGAAATTGATGGGGTGGCTATTGAGCAAGTGCACAAAATCAAATTCCTTGGTGTAACAATTGACGACAAGCTCAGCTGGAAACCACATATTACACATGTAAAATACAAAGTAGCAAGAAGTATAGCAGTCATAAACAAAGCAAAGCAGGTTCTGGATCATAAGTCACTCCACACTCTCTACTGTTCTTTAATCTTGCCATACTTAAACTACTGTACTGAAGTCTGGGGTGACAATTACAAAAGTTTGTTACAGTCACTAATCATTTTACAAAAAAGAGCAGTAAGGATCATTCACAAGGTCGGCTATCTGGAACACACCAATCCACTATTTCTACAGTCTAAATTATTAAAATTCACAAGACATCGTCTCATATCAAACAGCAATAACTATGTACAGGGCTAGGAACCATTTGTTACCACTGAACATTCAAAACATGTTTAGTGAACGTGAGGGGGGGGGGCATAGTTTGAGGAGAGAACTCAATTTCAAAATTCAGATGAGAAATTCCACCATGAAAAGTTTTCGCATTTCCATCACAGGTGTCAAGTTGTGGAACAATCTGAGTGAAGTACATAAGCAAAGTCCAAGCATCAATGTTTTTAAAAGAATGTACAAAAATATATTGTTCACAGGATATAATGAACTGCACTAAGAGTCAGTAGGTTTGTATGTGTATGTATATGTATACTATGTATACACGCTGTTGTGTCACATTCATAGTTACTTGTTAAATGTATGTTGTAGATATATATATATATATATATATATATATATGTATGTATATATATATATATATGTATGTATGTATGTATGTATATATATATATATATATATATATATATATATATATATATATGTATATATATATATATATATATATGTATATATATATGTATTTATATAACATAACATTTTTATATACTATTATTATTATTATTATTAAACATACAGTAAGTAATAAGAGGGGTGGGATTACATAAGTTTTTACTTCTTCTCACTCCTTTTCGGATATGTTTACATTAATGTTTATTTTCATTTCTTGTTTCTTTTTGCTTTTTATTATTACTATTATTATTATTATTGTTTTTGTTATTCATTCTTGAATGGCTTTTTTGTTGTTTTTTGCAAAATTTGTTTGTTTTTGTTTTGTCTACATATTCGAAATAAACATGAAAACAAACAAACAAATACCAATAGAAATACTAGCACTATTGATAATGAATAATAATGATAATTACCTCTATCAATAATACAATTGTTTCAAATGCAACGATACATATGTAATGATAACTTGAATTGAAAAAAAAAAGAAAAATGAAAAAAAGCAGATAAATGGAGGGGAAGAAATAGAAGCAAACTGTATTCACCTTGTAGATTGTTATAGTAACTTTAGGTTAAGCTTTGTCAGTGTGCCATGTTTTACCCAGTTTCTCCTAGGGGAACAACGTTAATATATGTTTGATGAAAAGTGATTATATACATGAGTGTATGTATGCATATGTGCTTGTATATGTACAGTATGTGTATATGTATGTTTGTACAGTGAATGTATATGTACAGTATGTGTATATGTATGTTTGTACAGTGAATGTATATGTACATTATGTGTATTTATGTTTGTACAGTGAATGCACATGTACAGTATGTGTATTTATGTTTTTACAGTGAATGTACATGTACAGTATGTGTATATGTATGTTTGTACAGTGAATGTATATGTACAGTATATGTATGTTTATACAGTGAATGAGGGTGTGGATGTATGTGGGAGCGTATGTCCCTGTGTGTGTAGGTAAGTACCAATGTGTGCGTGTATGTATATATGAATGCATGTACGTAAGTCTGTATATATGTATGAATAATTATGTGTATTTGTATGTACAATATATTTGTCTCCCAGTGTGTACGGGAGCCAAAGTACGGCTCCAGCCACCCAGAGAGCCCAACCCAAAGCAGCAGACGTGGTGCCCAGGGAACAAGGGACCTCCGGCCCCACGCAATCAGGCTGGCTAGCGACAGGACTCCCACCGTGCCTGTGATTGGTTATTCCGGTAAGTCAATCAGAAATACTCGAACTACGGGAGGCCGTGATGAAACAGGTTATATATTATAAAAAAATAAATATAGAGTAATAAATGGAAGGGGAATTATAAGCGTGAGAAATGTCAAGTGTTAAGGGTTAAATTGCGTGACTCTCATGCTCAAAGCGTGAGGCTTGGCAGCTCTGAGCTAGGTCTTTAGCACAATGAACAGTGTAGTAGATGCAGTCTTTACCTCGCAGGGTTGTGACTCAGTTGGAGCTGGAAATCTTAGCTCCCTCATCGTCGGCTTATGTTTCGATGCCTTCACAACAGGTGAGTGCTCAGATTAGTCGTGCTGCCGCTACTTTGTCAGCATGTCTGTGATGTGGACATCATTTTTACAAAGAGAAAGTCCAATCGGAGCAACAGCGCCAAGCAAGTGTGACGTCATGCTCGCTGCAGTTTGCCTTTCGTCAGGGACTTTAAGGGACAGAAGTAGAGACTCTAAACAAGACTACATTTTATAATAATCCCCCCACACCCATTATGTGTTGTGCTTGGATGTTTCTTATAATACCCACAAAGTTCAGTGAACATGTTGTTGTGTGACCATATGTGTTGACTTTTTGTGTTAGTTAATTTGCGTTTTGGATTGAGTTATATATAAAAAAATGCTGTGCTGTGTAGACTTCAAAGTGAAATTCATGGTCATTAACCTGAATTACTCACATTGTCCTCAATATGGCGGCAAATTTGCAGCAGTTTTACTGTCAGATATTTCAAGTTAAAGTAGAGGTACCCCGCAGGTCAGCTGCCTTTTTAAACTTGTGGTCTCATAGGCCAAATTAATCACACCAGTGGGACGCACCTGGCCAATGGGCCGTAGTTTGGACACCACTAATTTAGATCGTTACCGCGTTGTATTCCTGATTGCTCAAGTGCAAACATCTGCGTGGTAACTTTGCAGCGCGTCTGTCATCATGCTGCAATTAGCGGTAATGTGTTAGCTTGACATCTCGTTAGGCAAAGACCAGCACCACGCGGGGCACTGATTGAATGCGCCATGAATGATTCATGGCACAGAGTTAACGTTTTTTGATCGAGTTTGAATTTGCTGTGTTGATTGTTGGTGGAATTAGGAGATTGTTTCACAAGTCAATCATCAGGTGGCTCAAGTCTTCAAAGGATATGTTGACCCTGAAGAGAAAACTCCTCAACTGTGCGCCTGTCTTTGTCCTTGAACGATTTGGATCTGATTGACAGGTGATGTTTCTAACCTTTGCATGCTGCTGAGCCACAATGCAGCAGATTTGTAATTAGGGCCTATAAAAAACAATTGGGGGCTTGTACTTAGCTAATCCCTTTGTTAGAATCATATATAAAAAGTCAGACAGAGACTGAGTTGTATGAAAACTGAAGCAATTTATGTAATAAAAAATGTAAATCCAATTAATCCGTTCCAGACAAGCAAAAATATGAATACAATGGATCGCTATTACTCTCGATCTGCTGCCTTCCTGACGCATCCATGGTAGTTGCATTCGGTCTAGTCCTTAATGTTGGTCGTCCATGTCCGACTTCTCTTTTCATCTATCTTGCCTTTCATCAGCTGTCTTTGTACACTTTTCTGATCAAATTACCAAAATATTTTAGTTTTTGTGATTTCATTTAGTAGTAGTTTTTTTTTTTTTTTTTTACCATTCTTCCTTTCTTTTAGTTTGTGTGTTGTTTTGAAATCCATCTTTGACTAGGGATTGGTACTGAAGGCGCTCCTCTTTTAGCACTGACTGCACTTGGCGATCACTCCAGCAGCACTGAGAGCGGACTCAGCCACACTACCTCGAGGTAATGTCACCATTTTCAATGCCAACAAAGAAATTGAACTAACAACGCTCCAATGTAAGTGAAGTAAGGCTCCACTATACTAAACATGTACTATCTTGATGCTAATATACATTGGCTTTGCTATTGACATGCTACTGATTAGCATTTGTGATTTCACATGGCGATCTCAATCAAACCTACAGCGATTTTACAATCAAAAGGATGGTGCATTATAAGTACAATACTTACAGTATTAACACTTTTTAGGGCTTAACAAAACACACACCATGAATTATACACAACTGCTATCTAACGTCTTAGACTTGCAACTCTAATTGCAACTTATTGTCATACTTGCAAATGAGACTCAGGAATGTGATAATAAAACAAGACATAACTGGACAGCAGTTGTCATAATCATCATCTTTAAATGTTGCAATTATAAATGCCCATTTAATATAAAAAACAATAGATATTCAATAACACACACAAAAGTACCAAAAACTGATACGTTGAATACCAGCATTGATTCCCATTGTACTGGGAATTGGTATCGTATCGGTTCAAACGTGGAATGGTACCCTATACAGAATTGGGTGTAGTACAATTACTGTAGAGAAGAATGACAAAAGTAAAAGTTGTCATCCAAATAATTACTTTAGTAAGTACTGTATTCAGTGAGAAAAAAACTGCTCAAATACTGAGTAACTGGTGAGTAACTTCTGATTTATTTAGTAGCTATTTTTTAATAGTATTGCACTACAATATAATATAGGGACGGCGTGGCGAAGTTGGTAGAGTGGCCGTGCCAGCAATCGGAGGGTTGCTGGTTACTGGGGTTCAATCCCCACCTTCTACCATCCTAGTCACGTCCGTTGTGTCTTTGGGCAAGACACTTCACCCTTGCTCCTGATGGCTGCTGGTTAGCGCCTTGCATGGCAGCTCCCGCCATCAGTGTGTGAATGTGTGTGTGAATGGGTGAATGTGGAAATACTGTCAAAGTGCTTTGAGTACCTTGAAGGTAGAAAAGCGCTATACAAGTATAACCCATTTATCATTTATTTACAATATATAACAGGGCTTATGTTAGCATATGCTCAGCTGAAACATAAAAATATGCACAACTCAGCGTGACAACTCAGCCTAAAAGGAATTTTTGCAGGCTAAAATGTGAACATCTGACACAGATGATGATGTAAATGTTCTTTTTCATACTTTGTAAGTAAATATTAAAGCGTTATGACATCATGTCACTTTTTACAGTGTGTAGTTGGATTCATGTGACTAACAGGCTCCGTTTGATTGGTGAAATGTAGTCATGCGACAGAAGTCTCTAACGAGCCAAATGAACGTCTTTGCAAGCAGTAATCAATAAATTGAAAAATAGATATAATGATGTAAATAAATGCAGCAATCGAAATGAAACTTAATGTAACAAAGTAAAAGTAGCGTTTGTTCTTAATAAAACACTCAAGTAAAAATTAAGACGTTGCATTAAAACTACTACTAAAAAGGTTACTTAAGTAAATGTAATGTTATCACCCACATTTGCTTCTCCATAACCACAGCTCAAATGCTTCTTGTTTTTTTGATAAGTTTGTTGGTAATGTCCATGTTTTGGAACTGTACAGTAGGATAGAACACAGCGTTGTATCATCCTTGTTTCACTATGAATTTTTGCAGGTGTTAGTAGTTTTTATATTTTCAATAAGATTTCCTGGCTATTTAAATGTATTTTTATTTAATTGTCAGTTCTTTTACTATCCAAGTGCATTTAAGCAAGCTATTCCCCTTAATACTTGTTTCATAGGTCTGCCATAAATTAGGACTATTTGAAGAACTGGCTCACGACCATTGCTTTGTTTTTTTTACATGAGTTTCTATTTTCAGTTTTTTTTTTTAATATATTAAATTATATTATCATCTCTTACTCCTTTTAATCTACTTGTTAATTTCATGTTAACTGTTTACTTTCTGCTGTCACGCGCTTCCATCTACACTTCTTAAACTTTACTAAGCACTTATTTCTTGGTGTTTGTGAGCTCTTATCACGCCGTCACTTAAGGACCGGCACGTCCCTCTCTCTCTCTGCCCCGGAGAGCGAGGATGCACCTGCACGTTGACAGCGGGAGCAAGCGTTCTGTCACAAAGACAATGTCACAGTGTTGTGACTCGGACAATATACCCTTTTTGAGTGGCGTGTAGTCGGGTGCACACGACACCGTGAGACACAAGCGCGCACACAAGAGACTCACGGAGCAGTAGGCTGTCATCATGGCGTCACGTGGAAGCCAAACGACGCGGCATGTTCAGATGACGCCATATAAGCGCACTTTGCGAAGGTCATGTGACCAATGGACCGGAGCAAGTGATCTTAATTTAGACTCGTTATTTAATCACGGAGGTTCAAATATATTAAGTGTCATTAGAGAGCTGTAATATATATATTTATATGCTGGATCACGTTTAGCATGAGATTTTGTTGTTACGTAGATGTGTACATTAAGGGTACAAGTTGGGGGTTTTCACCCTTTTTACATGTCAGTGGTATGCCTGAAAGAAGGAGCTTGGACTATTTAAGGGAGGCTGCTCATTCAGTCGAGGTGGGAGTAGGTAAGCAGGTTGGTTGTGGAGAGTTAGACTATAGTGCAAACAGGGATTTTTTGTATATACTTTTCTTTTTCACAAATTATGGGACGGTATAGCTCGGTTGGTAGAGCGGCCGTGCCAGCAACTTGAGGGTTGCAGGTTCGATCCCCGCTTCCGCCATCCTAGTCACTGCCGTTGTGTCCTTGGGCAAGACACTTTACCCACCTGCTCCCAGTGCCACCCACACTGGTTTAAATGTAACTTAGATATTGGGTTTCACAATGTAAAGCGCTTTGAGTCACTTGAGAAAAAGCGCTATATAAATGTAATTCACTTCACTTCACTTCACTATATATTTTTGCACCCTGTGCACTGCTGTCCTTGAGTTGGTGCAATGAACATCTCCAACTTGAAATCTGCGACAGCAATCATTGGTTGCATGGTTATAGATTTTTTTTTTGAGGGAACCCACAACATTTGGTGTCAGAAGTGGGATGGCCAGTCGTCAGCGACCCACACCAGCTCCGATGCTCCGCCACAGTTCTCCACTGAAGGTCGCCAGAAGTCAGGCAGGTGGCGCAGCGGTGCTAAACAGAGCCCCGCAGCAGAGGACATTGAGAACTAGCTGCTGCGCTTTGAGCGCATGGCAAAGACATGGGCGTGGCCAGGGGATAAGTGGGTGTGTCGTCTAGTTCCTCTGCTCACAGGGAAGGCAGTGGAGGCCTACACCGCCATGACTAAGGAGAATGGCCATTCATACCCAGACCTGAGGGACGCCTGCTCATGATGAAGTTTTACATCTCGAGACCTACTGACAGAAGTTTCGCTCTGCTACAGTGCCATTGGGGGAGAACCCAGCAGAAACCTATCACCGCCTGCGAGGTCTCTATCGGCGCTTGGTTCGGCTGGAGCATATCGTCTTGGAGCAACTTCTCCGCGTGCTTCCTGAAGACCTCTGCACGTGGGTGAAGGAACACAAGCCCACCGACGGCCTAGCTGCTGCTAAGCTAGCCCTGCAAAACCTCAACGCCAGGAGAGGAGGCCGAGCAACCATGACGTACAGTCGTCAGACCTCATCAAAGTCCAGATCACCGCCTAGAACTACCCAGCAGCCACCTGGACCCCGAAGCCCAGCAGCAAGTGAGCGAAGCACTGGTAAGGAGCTCAGAGCGTCTTTGTGCCCGCTACGAAAAGCTCAGTTAGGTGGGGCCCGTTTCCCCCCCATGCTGAATCTACGAACAGTAAGGGAAGGTGCCAACGATTAAAAAAATGTGACTGTTAAGGGTGAACCAGTATCTGCTTTAGTGGACTCTGGTAGTTTCTTGTCGCTAGTTCGAAGGATTTTAGTGCCAACAGGCATGGTTGACTACAGCAGGATGGAGGACATTTTGTGTGTGCACGGAAACAAACACTCCTACCCTACGGTAGATGTTACAATTGTTGTGGACGAACAATCCTATCTACTAACTGTAGGAATGGTGGACAGTCTGCTGGTGGAAGCCATTTTAAGATGGGACTTACCAGTGTTATTGGATGTGCTGATGGAAGACAGCATGGTAACTTGTCAGTTTCTGTGGTCAGGTGAGCCCAGGTCAGAGCAAGTGCTGGGACTAGTCAGTAGAAGGGAGGCATGGAGGAAACCCCTACCTCTAATCCCTTCTCCACCCTGGACATTAGTCTATTTGAAGAGGCTACAAAAGGCCAGCGGTAGTCACGCCAACAGCGGCGCTTTGAAAAAGTTCTGCAAGCAGGGGAGCCAGACCTCAAACAGACATTGGGAAAGGACATATGAGAGGTGCCAAAATACATTAGGGCTTTGCAAAAGGGGATGTGACTCTTCAACCTTTGTTTGAGAAAATGGTAACAAACAGTATTTTGTGCTAGAAAATGACATTTTGTTTGTTAGCAGAGGGTGCCAAAATACTAGTGGTACCGGGAACGTCTCGACCCCTTATTTTACACCTGGCATATACCGTACCCTGAGCAGAACATTTAGGCCGCAACAAAGCATACTTATGATTAAGCTCTAGGTTTTATTGGCCGTCTATATATGCAGATGTACAGACTTTTTGCAAGACATGTCCCATATGCCAAAAGACTTTTAATATCCATAAAGCAGACCGGACTTGTTTACAGCCACTACTCATAATAACCCAATTTCGTTGTATAGCCATGGACATTGTGGGTCCATTAGTTAAGAGCAGTGGTTATAGATTTTTTTTTTTTGAGGGAACCCACAACATTTGGTGTCAGAAGTGGGATGGACAGTCGTCAGTGACGCAAACAACATCCCAAGAAGCGTGCAGGCCTGCGCTCGCAAAAATGGGAGCTCATGACAGCAGAGGAAGGTGCAGACGTCCGTGACTAGACAACAGATGAGGACATGGATGGCAGACTTTGCTGAGAGCACAGCACATGTTCTTGACCACTTCACCCCAACGCGGACCAGTCAGCTCAACCAAGTGTTTCAGAAAGTGCCAGAACTGTTTGATACCAACCCAGGGAGGACAGGGCTTGTTGAGCATGCCATCTGCCTGAGGGAGGGACAGCCTATCCGCCAGCGGTCCTACAGAGTTCCCTAACATCTGGTGTCGCCACTGCGCGAGGAAGTGGAGGAGATGCAGCACTTCGGGGTGATCGAGCTATCGCAGTCCGAGTGGTGCAGTCCGGTGGTTATTGTGGTGAAGAAAGTTGGTACGCTGCGCATCTGCATGGACATTCGCAAACTCAATGCCAACTCTGAGTTCGACACGTACCTGATGCCCTTTGGTGATTACCTGCTGGAGAGGATTTGCAATGCCCAGTTCATAACCACCCTTGACCTCTGTAAAGGCAACTGGCAAGTGCCCTTTGAAGAAGCCAGTTGCCCTTACACCGCCTTCCAGACATCTACTGGTCGGTTCCAATTCACGGTGATGCCGTTTGGACTGCACAGCGCGCCAGCCACCTTCCAGAGACTGACAGACTGTGCTGCAAGGGTGTGAGGACTGCAGCGTTGCCTACCTGGACGATGTGGTAATCTACAGTAACACCTGGGAAGATCACCTGAGCCACCTACAGCGAGTACTGAGTCGGAACCAGCAGGCAGAATTAAGCCTGAATCCGGCCAAATGTTAGTGGGCCAAGGAGGAGGCCAAGTACCTTGGCTATCGTTTGGGATGTGAAGTGCGACCACAAGTGGATAAGGTGGAAGCCATCCGCAGCTGCCTGTGGCCTCGGACAAAAAAGGTGGTGAGGTTCTTCTTAGACCTGGCGGGCTAGTACAGGTGGTTCGTCCCGCAGTTTGCCACCATTGCTGCTCCACTCACAGCTCTGATGGCAAAGAACCAGAGGAATTCTGTCTGTCGTCTGGAGCGAAGCCTGTGAAACCGCTTTCAGGATATTAAAAGACTGCCTGTGTTCATCATCTATGCCAAGAATGCTGGACTTAAAGAAGCAGTTCCTCGCCGAGACCGACGCGTCTGCTGTTAAACTAGGGGCAGTCCTAGCACAAGGAGATCCTGGGGCGGAACAACCAATCCTGTATCTTGAGTCGGAGGATGCTGCCACGTCAGACCAGGTGTTCCAACGTGGAGGAGGAGGGCCTCGCCATCAAGTGGGTCCTGGAGCGCTTGAGGTACACCTGTTGGAAACGGAGTTCGACCTTGAGACGGACCACCGTGCCTTGACCTGAATTAATTCAATGAAGTAACACAACAGCCGCCTCACCTGTTGGTACCTATCACTACTACCGTACCAGTCCCAGATTAGACATGAAACAGAGAAGAACAACGTTGTGGCAGACTACCTTCCCAGGTTGCCGTACATCGTCAACCTCTGTGAAGAAGGGTATAATGTGACTGTGCTCTTATCACGCCGTCATTTCAGCACCTCCCCCTTTCTCTCCAGCCTGGAGAGTGACGACGCACCTGCACATTGACAGAAAGAGCAAGTGTGCTGTCACAAAGACAATATCATAATGTTGTGACTTGGACAATATAACTTTTTTAAATGGCGTGTACCGGGTGCATGCGTCACCGCGAGACACAAGCACGCACAAAAGAGACTCACCGAACAGTAGGCTGTCATCATGGCGTCACATGGAAGCCTAAACGATGCGGCACGCTCAGGTGGCGCCGTATGCCGCATTTCAAGCTGGCTTAAAAATGAACTTAGCTATTAGTATACTTTATTTTAGCTGGGTGTGTAACATGTTTAGCCTTGCTCTCCAGTGATTGTGATACTTGCGATACCTAAGAAATGCAGTGTATTTGATGTAATAGAAGTGACTATTATTAACTTAAAGGAGTGGCTCCGCACTGTGTATGCCAGGAAACTCAAAATAAATACAGTATCAGCCAGAGGGGATCAACATTTGTGACCTGCATTAAAAGGCAATAATCGCAATGTTGATCACTAAAATCGGACGATTTTGATTGGATGGCTAATGGATCGGCACATTCCCACTGGTTACTAACTAATGAAACACATTACTTGATTGAGCTACTTATCAACAGCCCGTTTGAGCGCTCCCTCTTTGCAAAAAAAATGCAATTAATTGTGTTTATTGTTCTGGAGCGTATTTGCTCCTGATGTTTGCAGTGTAGAGGAGGAGGCAAAACACTTGACCTAGATCTTCCACTTAGGACATTTCTTCCTGGAGAGGACGAGATCTCACTGGGATCAGGAATTGCATACAAGCAACATCCTGATAATCTGCTTGGTCTTTAGGAAATAAAGGACCTCGCTCTTTAAATTTTTGGAGCTCGCTCGCTCGCTGCGTGGAAACAAAGCAGCCGGCAGGTGGGATCCTTCACAGCGATCGATGGTCACTTCATCATTTTTAGAATGAAGCAGCACTTCAGTCAAGCTGCTCTTCACTTTGCCTATTCTATAGCATCACCCATGCAATTAGCTGTTTGCCGTCTTTGCATTGAAGTGATGGCTGCATCCTGGGTCAAAGCTTCCTTGCCGCCAGCAGTCGAAAAAGCTTTTTCTCACATAACCCCCCCCCTCTCCCAACACCTCCCTTCACCACTCTCCTCCTCTTCCCACGCCTGGTTAACAATCCCGTGAATTATACGGCGATTGCATTGTATTTTTTATTTTTTTATTTTTTTTATCGGTGCACGCGGGGGCTGCGGGGGAAGTTAATCCCCTCACACATGAATAGAAAAGCACTCGGCCAGGCTCCGACCTGCAGGATGTGCAGCTAATGGACTCACGGACGCTCCTCAGCTTTGCTCCATGTGAGCTCAAGTGGGTCCAAATGTAGAGTTTCTCTCCAGAACACTTTGTGACACCTAATTTACTTCTCTTTACAGACACCGAGATCCGTTCCCTCTTCCACTGCATATTGTGCTCCTTTGCATTAGCACAAGCAGCTACCATCAGGCCCTTTTTTGGAGCATTAGTGCATCATTGGAACATTAGGCAATAATTTATATGGCTGGATCAAAACAAACACACACACACACTAACTTTAGCATCTCCACACTCTCCTCAGTCTCTTCTTGGGTGAAATGAGGAAGCAAAATTACAAAAATAAGCTGCAGTATTATACTCCACAGTCTCCACTCTGCTGCCCTCAGTCTCCTCATGACTAACGATTATAATTACCATTTGAGGACACGAATTGACAAAAATAAACACACACGCTAACATTTATTTACCCTGAACGCTGCTGTATGGTACTCCACAATCTCCACTCTTCTGCCCTCAGTCTTTTTTTGCGTAAGATTTGTCTCCAGGCTGATGACTCGCGTAACATTTAAGGGCACAAAATTACAAAAGCAAACACCGGCATAACTTATAAGCACACAAAACGGCAAAAATAAAAACTGTAATGTTAGCGTACCCTTCATTCCATGGTGTTTATATTCCAGTCTGCTAAGTAGGGCTGCACAATTAATCAAATTTTAATGTTGATCGCGATTTTGGCCACTACAATTAAATGAGGGTGATTGTCAGCGATATTAACATTTAAAAAAACAGACTTCGCTGCATTTCAAACCAAGCACGTTGACAACCAACAGTCAGCCAACCACGAAGGGGCGACCGATAAACAGTGGACTCATGTAAGAGTGAGTGACAAGAGGTTGAAGGTAGATCAGCCAGTAGCTCCTGAAAATATTAGGACAAATAAATGCATTATTACATTAGTGCCCTCCCCTCCCGCAGCGTTACACACAGGGTACCGACACGCACGCATTCCCTAAACATGACCGCACGCTTCGCCGTTGTCTGGATGAACCAACAACAAACGCCACATCGAGTTGCACGGCACATTGGTATGCACATTTACACAAATTATCGAGTTGTGGAAACACGTTAAGCATTAACAACACTTCCCTTCTTTGCCCGCGCTGTAAAGCTGGTTACTAACAGAGCGCCCCGACGAACAGCTGCAAAAGCAAGGGTGCCCAAAATACAGAGCGTAACATCACAAGTGCACTCAGGGACCCCATATCCCTCCACCTCTCTAAGACTCGCTAAAATAACGGACCTAATAATGTTTTATTTGGCCAAAGACAGTCGGGGGCGGCGTGGCTTTAGGCAACTTGAGGGTTACAGGTTCGAATCCTGATTCCGCCATCTTAGTCACTGCCGTTGTGTCCTTGGGCAAGACACTTTACCCACCTGCTCCCAGTGCCACCCACACTGGGTTAAATGTAGTGTAAAGATGTAGAAAAAGGGTTTCACTATGTAAAGCGCTTTGAGACTCTAGAGAAAAAGCGCTATATAAATATAATTCACTTCACTTCCTGTCCTATATATACTGTGAGCAGTACAATTAATGTTTGTTTATTTAAAATACAGACTACTTTGGACTGGTAGTAGTCAATGTTAACGAGGGGAATTTACACTTCAATGACTGTCGTTGACTTTGACAGTTAGGATTAGGGATGTCCGATAATAGCTTTTTTGCCGGTTTCCGATATTGTTTAACTCTTAATTACCGATACCGATATCAACCGATAGCGATATATACAGTCGTGGAATTAACACATTATTATGCCTAATTTGGACAACCAGGTATGGTGAAGATAAGGTCCTTTTTTTAAAAATTAATTAAATAAAATAAGATAAATAAATTAAAAACATTTTCTTGAATAAAATAGAAAGTAAAACAATATAAAAACAGTTACAATGAAACTAGTTATTAATGAAAATTTGTAAAATTAGCTGTTAAAAGTTAGTACTATTAGTGGACCAGCAGCACGCACAATCATGTGTGCTTACGGACTGTATCCCTTGCAGACTGTATTGATATATAATGTAGGAACCAGAATATTAATAACAGAAACAACCCTTTTGTGTGAATGGGGGAGGGAGGTTTTTTGGGTTGGTGCACTAATTGTAAGTATCTTGTGTTTTTTATGTTGATTTAATTAAGAAAAAAAATTTAAAAAACGATACAGATAATAAAACGATACCCATAATTTCCGATATTACATTTTAAAGCATTTATTGTCCGATATCGGCTGGCCGATATTATCGGACATCTCTAGTTAGGATTGCTCGTTTGCATTAAAGCATTTGTTTTTGTCACTACAATAGGGCGAAAGCATTCTTTCCCAGGCACACCCCCCTGGTTTTCGGAGTATAAATATTTGGTTAAATGAAAAAATTAGGGCTGTCAAACGATTTAACAGTTTAATTTTACTTTAATTTTTATATCGTTTTGCCATATTTTCAATTCTTGCTGCTTATTGTACAGTGTACTTCGTTGGGAATTTTTCAAATGTCTAGAGACTTTAAATGACTTTTAATTATATTTTTATTATTATAACGACTTGCTACTTTTTCTCCTTTAAAGCCGCCACTGTCCTCTTAATATTTGCACATTTTGTAGATGGCTGTCCACGCGGTTATATCTGGTATCATTAAAGTTATTGTCCACATGGCAGACATGCTCATTATGGTCCTGACAATCGCGTGCGTTTTGTTTACATGCGGTTCGGCAGCGATGTTTTCAGTGATCAGTCTTTTTTCCGTTGGCCGAGTTTTCGGTACATCACTTGTCAATAATGCGCAAATAGGCTATTCATACTGTAACAATCTGCTGGTGGTAATGTTTTGTTTTCTTGTGGTTTTGTTGTTAATTTTTCCCATGATTTCAAACACAGCGTCTGTGCCTAAAAGTGGATTGGTGGAGAATGAGGAGGAGGTGTTGCGGAGACAAAAGTGTTTGTAGAGGTGGAGGTAAAACGTCTTGGATTTGTGCCGTTTGTTATCATAGGATTGGCAATAAAAGTTAAAAAGAGCGTTGGACTTTGTAATTTCTTCTCGGGGCTACAATAAATTACATTACTTTAATTTATTTTCACGTAAAAAAAAAACGTATTTTCAAGGTGTGGCAGACATATTGCCGTGGCGGTACGTTACATTCAGTTATGTATTTATATACTGTATGTATCTCTATCTATATATTTATATATATATCTATATGTACAGATACATGTATATATATGTACATATATTTGTGTGTGTATCGTACTGTAGATATGTCAACATGCAGCGTGATGAAGAGTGCTGTGCTTGGAGTGTAACATAAAAGCGGTTAAATCCCTCTCGGCTGTCATGAGTCTGCCCTGCAAAATCCTCTGCTCCCTCCCTCCCTCCCCGCCATCCCTCACTTCATCCCTCTCTATCTCTCCTCCCCTCCTCCGCATCCTCCCGCTCTTTCCTCCTCCGCCACTCTCCTCCTGTGCGCACCAACACCACCACCAGCAGCGGCAAGCGGCATCGGCATCAGCGGTGCTCCTCTGACGCACCATCCGAGGATGAGCATCCTTCCTGCAGGCTGACTCCCTCGACATCCTCTTCACCCCTCGCCCCTTTTCTTGCTTTCGCTTCAGCTGTTTGTTGCAAGTGCTCTGCATGCTTTCTGACGGCGAGGATTTGCGCACTCTTGGCTGGGAATTTACTTGGAGAGTCACCATCATCATCATCGACCCCCCTCTTTTTCTTCTTGGTGTTTTTTGGAGGGTTGGGTAGGGGGGCATTCCTGCTAGATAAGAGTTTCAAAGGTGAGGAGAACATCGCTGGGATTGGAATATTCTACTCCTCCAGAGTGCATCCACTTGTCGTCGTCTCCCCACTGCGGGGGCTGCTGCGGATTTTAGCGCCTGCTCTCTCTCCTTGTCAACTGGGGGCGGGCGGGCGGGTGGCCGGGGGGGTGTCAGCAAACCATCCCGCACCAGGACCAAACCCGGAGCTGAGTCGGCGATGGCCCCCCTGTGACACGGCGGCGGGATCCTCGTAGCATGGCCCCAGCCCGGCGGGAGCGCAGCGGCCGGGAGATGCTCCTCCTGGCGGCGGTGGGCTGCCTGCTCCTGGGCGCCGCGCTGCTGCAGCCGGCGCTCGCCAAGGTGTGCAACGACCGCACCAAGCGCGGTCAGGACAACAGCTGGTTCGCCCGGGACGGTGAGGATTTGCCCATCATGGTGCTCATGCCCATGAACGAGTCGGCGCTGATGAGCAGCATCAGCCAGGGGATCGAACCCGCGGTGCAGCTGGCCATCCAGCACATGAGGGAGTCCAGGAAGTACTCGTTCTCCCTCATCACCAAAATCTACGACACCGAGGTGAGCTTGTCTTCCGGTCACTTCGTTAGGTACACCAGTACAATGCAGAAGGAAGATGACGTCATCTCACAGCATGTTTTTTATTATTATCATTATTATTAATCATCATCTGGAGTTCTCAGCATTCCTCCCGCTTTGAATTTGCACCGCCACTCCTGCCAGTGCCTGCAGATGGCGTGATTGCACGCAGCTTTCCTGGAAAAAGCCACTGGAGATGGCATCAGCCAGCATTCCACAGCTGCTAATGATTATTGATAGCCAAGATTAGAAAGGACTTGTTTCATACTATACTTAACATTCGCTCCGCTCTTTCCAGTTTATGCGGCCTCTTCTTTTCTGGAAGTATGCTTTTTTGTTAACAAGAGAGAGAAAAAAGAGACGAGAGTGCCGCATCAGTTGCCATGCCAACGCGGGAGGAATGTGCAAGTTTGACTGAACTATTCTCTCCATCCGTCTGTCCTGTCAGCACTGCTGATTATCTCACGTCTTTTTTGTCTTGGAATGCACTTAAAGAGCTTTTCTGTTTCACCTGCTGATGCGTGGTTGGGAAACAAAAGGCCAATTAACGGTTAATTGCAGAGACTAGCGGTCAAAGGTTATGGCCTGTCATGGTATTTAGAATACATTTCTGTATGGAGGATTAATATTGTTACATCTTCAGCGTATTAGGGTCAGAAGCAGAGGTACAGAAGCAGGACATGTGTGCCTTAGGGTGTACTGTATACTCTGCAGGCCACACTATGGACAGCATAGGCTGCAATAATGCACGACTCTGAGCTTTTATTGGTCCGTTACGCTATTGTACGACCCCATAGGGTGTCTGCTTGCCGGGAATGACCGTCACTTAAAGCCTTACAGTTCAACGTCAACAAAAAACATGGCCGTCAGCCGCCATCAGCGACTGTGTTGTTTTTGGACTGTCAGCAACTTTTGACTTGAATACTTTTTTATTTTTTGGAGCATTGGTTTATAGGTGTGTCCGGATAAGATATCGATTTTGAAGCCTTAAGTAGTGGCCGATACCCGATATCGATCCGATAAGATAACAGCATGAAATACACATACTTTTATTATTCGGTGGTGAGCCTGGACGATAAATCTATTTTATCGAGTTTTTAGTTGCAAACGATAAAGAAACAAAAACTTGTTTTTTTTCTCTGCATATTTTTTGCCCTCAGTAGCTTCCACCTTCCCCAATATTGCATTAGGGAGATTCACACGCCTAGCAAAACATGGCTAATGCGAACGCAAATGCGAGCATGATGTTTGTTCCAAAGAAAATAAAAGTGTCCTCAGCGGTTTTGTTTTGCGGCAACAGGCGTCCAAATCACTGCTCACTGCAAAGTTTGTTTAAAGAAGGAACCTGCACAACAAACTTATTCCAGCCTCTGAAACCGAAGCCTCCAGCCTAGTGGGCGAAATGCAAGTCTTTACAAGGCAAACAACAACAAACAAACTACAGTTAAAAAGCAGCTTACTGTGGTGGAATCAAATGATAGAGACTTCTTAATGCTACATTTTTACTGACACAAATATTTTATTCAAGACAGAAGTTTTGCCTCCCATCGGAATAACTTTATAAGCAAATGCATCACAGTAAATATGCCAGAATGATCTACAATAGCTAAATTTGATCTGTTTAGGTTTTTATTTCTTTTCTATAAAGTCCAATTTATATCTTTTTTTAAAAGAACCCACTTTATAAAAAATGCAATTCTGCTAAGAGTATAAGATGCAGGGTATGCAGTGCAATTTCAAACTACTAGTTTTTGATCAAATACAAGTGAAAGTAAGCTCCAGTTGTATTTATTGGTTTCTTTAAAAAGTAGAGGCTAAAATCGGAATAATGAAATCAACTTTTTATTAAAATATTTGAGATTTAATTTTTCGGCCATATTGCTCAGGCCTATTTTGTAGTAGTGTGAAATGTTAGAAAAAATTTGATGAAATGAATCAAAAAGAGAACAATGGTAATGAAAATGGACTTATGCTGTGTTTAAGTTGAAGTGGGGTGGGAATTCTTCAAGTGGCGCCAAAGTAATTTATGAAGTGAAGCTTATGACCCAGTTAGTCGAATGATGCGGACATGTTTGTTACTGGATACATTAATACATTTCAGCCTTTGTATGTGTAAGTAATATGCAACTATAATTATTTGATGCATGTTTATATTGATAAATGTGCTGTTTTGCACTGCAATCAGTGATGGGCAAGCTACTTGGAAAATGCAGTAAGCAGAGAATTGTAGCAAGTTACCCTACAAGCTACACTGCAAAAGTAGTTTGTAACATTATATAAACTTAATGTACATCGTTTCACCAAACAAGAGAAACAATGCTCAGTTTGATTGAATAAAATAAACACTAGAAACATGCCCTTTGTCTGGCTTTTGAACATTTATTTTAAATGATGTACCATGTACAAAATGAGGGGGAAAAACAAAGGAAACAAATAAAAGTCAGTGAAACAATAATAATGATAAATATTAGGGATGTCGATAAATGCGTTAAAATGTGATATCGGAAATTATCGGTATCGGTTTTTTTATTATCTGTATCGTTGTTTTTTTTTGTTGTTTTTTTTGTTTTTTTAAATTAAATCAACATAAAAAACACAAGATACACTTACAATTAGTGCACCAACCCAAAAAACCTCCCTCCCCCCATTTCTTTCTGTTATCAATATTCTGGTTCCTACATTATATATCAATATATATCAATACAGTCTGCAAGGGATACAGTCTGTAAGCACACATGGTTGTGCGTGCTGCTGGTCCACTAATAGTACTAACCTTTAACAGTTAATTTTACTCATTTTCATTAATTACTAGTTTCTATGTAACTGTTTTTATATTGTTTTACTTTCTTTTTTATTCAAGAAAATGTTTTTAATTTACTTATCTTATTTTATTTTATTTTTTTAAAAGTACCTTATCTTCACCATACATGGTTGTCCAAATTAAGCATAATAATGTGTTAATTCCACGACTGCATATATCGGTTGATATCGGTATCAGTAATTAAAGAGTTGGACAATATCGGAATATCGGATATCGGCAAAAAGCCATTATCGGACATCCCTAATAAATATACATAATATATACTCTAATGGCAACTTTTTAGCACAGGGTAAATTACCGTTTTAACAAACTAATGTGGCAAAATGACAATAACCTGGCCAAAGGAACAAAGTATTTATCTCACAAAAGACATTAAAGGGGAACTGCACTTTTTTGATCGTTCACAATCATTATGAGAGAATGACGGATGGATTTAAAAAAAGAAAATGCATTCTAACTTGTTAATAAACAAATTACAGCGGAGCCTGTATGAGGTCCTCTATTCCGCCCATAAAACCCAATAAATAACCATCCAAAAAGCGACAACAATACTCCATTTACGTTTCGGTACTTGAATACGAACAAAGTATTAGTGATATTATTACAAACGCTAACACAGACAAACTATTTATAGCGGCACCGTGATCACCAGTTTATGCTGCTATGTTTACGCCATAGAGAGGTCAACTGCTTCCTTGCTTCCTTGCTCCCTGTAAGTTCATTCCAGATCATAAATCATTACTTTCAATGGCGGAAATGGCGAGGACGACACGCGCTTGGCTCCAACTCCCCTTTCTTTGCGAGGATTATCATTTTGTCATCTAAATGGGACTCTAACAAGATTCTATCAATCGCCATCCTAATGATGGAAGATCTTGTACAGTAAGTGATGTTTGTTGGCTCTCATGAAGTCTGCAGTGAGTAATCAGTGATGTCAAAAAAAGCATACGTTGTGATGCGTTTTTGAAATGAATGCTTAAAATGATCAAAATACGTAAATATTACATTGTATTATGCTTTATTACATATATTATATTATATATACATATATAAAACTTAAATGGAAGTGTTTGGGTGTTTCATAATGATTGTGAACGATAGGCAAAATTCCAAAAAAAGTGTCTATTGTTTTGCCCTAATCTCAACCAATCGTGACTCATAATAGTAAACCAACCAATCATCTTGGATTTTCTTATACGTAAACCAACCAACCAATTTCTCTTCTCCCGCTCTTTTCTTTTGTAGTTTGTAGCTCTGTAGCTAAGCTACCAGCTACATGGGTCTAAAAATAGCGACGCTACGGAAATCGCTACTTGTTTAAAAAATAGCTACAGGGAAATGTAGTTGAGCTACGTAGCTGTGCTACATGTAACGAGCTACTGCCCAACACTGTCTGCAATATTGTTCAATGATTATTACATGTCTATCTTGCGTGCTATTGTGTGCTTAGCTGTTATGTAGCTGCTAGCTCGTAGTAGCCTATAGCCTAGTATGTTTACTTTTTGTAAATGACTTGACTAAAATAGATGAAAAGACCAACCTTGCATGCTTATTGGAAGACATTTACACCAAGGCGTTTGAGACACCCTTAATTTATATATATTTTTAAATATCCTATTTAAATGTCTTTTTTTTTTTAGGTGTTTTTTTGTATTAGATTTATGTAAAAATGTGTAAGATTTTAGTTATTTTGCTACAATGCATATTACACTAACTTTTTCAGCTATAATACAGAGCTGAAATATTGAGCTAGTTGAGCATATATTGACAGACATTCACATCTTTAATGTATCAAATTGGCCCCTGCTTGCTTAAATGTGTATGTTTGTGGCCCTCTCAGGAAAAAGTTTAGACTTTTACTGAATCAGCCTAGAAAAGCTCTGCAAAACGTATTACTATTAAGATCATTATTATGAACATTTCGACTTGGGAGTGGTGTTCTTTCGTTCTTTTAAAAATTTCCGACCTCCCACGTTTGTCATACCGTAGGAAAAATGTTATCATTTTAGTGCTTGAGGATGATAAGAAAAAATATGAAATGCAGCTCCGGGGCGTGGGAGAATATTTACAAGCGAGTGGTAATCATCCTGCGCGGCTTGGAGTGTTTCAAGTCAACAATGGAGACATTTGAATATGGACTTTATTGAATATTGACTGAGATGGGGGCAGGGCAACAAGCAAGTGTGGTGCATGCAGCTAGCATGAGCTCAGGTGTGTGTTGTCAAGTTACTGTTTAGCGTGAAAAAAGACACCACAACACGCATCAGTGGCTTGTGTTGCGTGCATGTGTGTGCACTGGGATTTATCCAGGCAGATGTAAGTAATCAGTCCCACAGCAGAGGCTCTTTATCCTTTTATCCCCTGTTGGTGAAGCCACGGGTCGGGCGAACAGGCCCGGTCTCTCCCCCGGTGCTGTGCGGCCTGCTGGTTGTTCCCGTTCGTGATGATGGAGGGTTGAGGCGGGAGGATGTGTAGTAAATGAAGTGTCTTGATAGGTTGTCCACAAAACAAGCCGACTATGCGTTTTAGCTTTGAAAGGTAGAGAAGAGAGAAGTGTGCTGGATTAAAAAAAATCGACTGGAGGGCTTAGTTTAGCACTCGGATGGAGCCGCTTCCGCTCCTCCGTTGCGGCTCTTGATGCATGAGTGTGGATTTTAGCGTAGCCGAGGACTGATACCGTACCCGGGCGGACTAAGAGGATCGAGGCTTTGGAGCGTTGGAGATGGAGTGAAAGACTATGGGCCAAGATGGAGGAGACTTTGCCTTCTTGGAAACACTTCAGGTCCTGAATCGATTGCCAGTTAATTTCCACGCCGCATGCAAATGCAACCACGGAAAAGGTCACCAGATTGCAAATGTGTCATAACGTGGATTGATGCTACCTCTGCTAATGACTTGTGTGGCGCCTCCTATGGGTTGTGCTGAAAATGCTTTGTAAGACATGCTAGCATACATTTAATACATATGACTTGTTAGCATACATGTAAGGCTTTTATGCAATATAAATGTGTATGTAATATGTGCATATTGCATTTATGCAATACTGTACATATATAAGACAAGCTAGCAAACATGACATGCTAGCATACATGTCATATGCACATAAGACTTGTTAGCATACATGTAATACATAAGTAAGACATGCTAGCATACATGTTAATAAATACAGTATATTATACATGCTAGCATAATGTAACACATGACATGCTAGCATACATGTAACACATGACATGCTAGCATACATGCTAGCACACATGTAACACATGACATGCTCGCACACATGTAACACACATGACATTCTGTATACAGTACATGTAACACTTACACCATGTTAGTATTCATGTAACACACAACATGCAATACACATATGTGACATGCTAGCATACATGCAATACACAGGACATGCTAGCGCACATGTAATACATGCTAGCGTACATCTAATACACATGACATGCTAGCACACATGTAATGCACATCCTCAAAAAGTTATAACCATTTAACAAATGATCACTGACAATTAAGGACAATTACCGTATTTTTCGGACTATAAGTCGCAGTTTTTTTCATAGTTTGGCCGGGGGTGCGACTTATACTCAGGAGCGACTTATGTGTGAAATTATTAACACATTACCGTAAAATATCAAATAATATTATTTAGCTCATTCACGTAAGAGACTAGACGTATAAGATTTCATGGGATTTAGCGATTAGGAGTGACAGATTGTTTGGTAAACGTATAGCATGTTCTATATGTTATAGTTATTTGAATGACTCTTACCATAATATGTTACGTTAACATACCAGGCACCTTCTCAGTTGGTTATTTATGCCTCATATAACGTACACTTATTCAGTCTTTCTGTCTTGCCTCTTGGTGAGGGTGGTAACGCCTTCACCACTGCTTAATTCCTCCGGGGTTGTGGGGGCTGAGTAGCGCTCAACAGCGGCTGCCGGCCTCCAGGGTCCTGTTGGATGACTCTGTTGCGAGTTGTTGTGATTACATGTACCATGTTTATGTGTGCCATGCTATGTGAGGTTTTTTCCTCGGACTCAGTCTGGACCACTCCTGATTTTTTTTACTCTTCCCCCTTTCCCAATGTCACCTTTTTCCCACCTTTTTTAAGGAGCGCCCTAAGTGGCTGATCCGTTGGCGGTCCCGTCTTGTCTCCCTGTAACGTATGTCTGCTCTTAGCGGGATTGTGCCGAAAATGTAATTTCAGTTCTTATGTGTCTTGTACATGTTAAGAATGGACAAATAAAGCCTCGCTCGCTCTAGCCTATTCTTTATTTTAAATTGCCCTTCAAATGTCTATTCTTGGTGTTGGCTTTTATCAAATCAATTTCCCCCAAAAATGCGACTTATACTCCAGTGCGACTTATATGTTTTTTTCCTTCTTTATTATGCATTTTCGGCCGGTGCGACTTATACTCCGAAAAATACGGTAGTTTCGAAGCTGCATTGTGTTAGATAGCGGCCATGTTTTTCCAACCAAAAATTTGACAAAGATGTGCTAGTCAGTCCCCTAAAGTTCTTCAGCAACTTCAATGATGCTTCGGCTAAACACTCCAAAGTTTCAGTGGGTGTTTTTGCAAAATAAATTTCAAGTCAAGCCATTGTAACTGAAGAGAAACTTTTGGGTTTAGAAACGGCGCCACCATGTGGTGTATTTGTCAAAAAAGTAATAGCACAGGAAACACAGTAGAGGTGCATGTTTTGACACATTTTCACCATTTTGTGGTCAGTGCTTTAGGAGCAGAAGCGTGCACGAATAAGGTACGCACAGTAGCTTTGCCTGTCAAATCTGTCTGGCGTTCATAGAAGAAGAACCCGTGAATTGAAGCGCTGACTTTTTGGACGTCCTCTATCATCTAAATGTCAAAAAAGTGGTCCTCGGAGAGAAAGGGAGAGCGCATAGACAGAAAGTGCTGAGCGTGCTCAATGCGCTGACCTGGCACAGATAGTAGGGATCAATGTGCAGCGGCCCTTTCCGTGCAATGAGACAGATCTCAGGGGACAAACGAAGAGAGCGGTAAGAGAGAGAGCGAGTGTGAGACGCAGATCCTGAAATACTGTCCGGCGCTATTGCCTTTCACGCAGGAATAGGAAATGGTCATCCTCTTAGTTCCTATTAGATGATCATGTGGCCTCGCATTATTCTACCCTTGATGCCACGAGCGACACATTCGCCAAGACGGCCCGCCCAAAACGCTCGGCCATGGCGGCCTCTCCGAGCCGGCCGTGTTGTAACAGGAAGCAGAAGAGAGCGCACGTGACACACATATGGCGGAGCTCGTTTGCGGCCGGGCTCCCCTGCAGCACCACCTGAGGTCGGGACCATGTGCTCGCTAGTTAGCTCACGTTCGCTCACGCCAGATTGTTTTTTTGCACACATTAACTTTCCCACCCTCGTCCACCAGAAACAGGAAGCGCTCTCAGGCACACCGGCAAAGTTGCCATCTTGAACACCAGGACTTGAACATCTTTTTCTACCATTTGCTCTGATGTGGCGGAACAGTTTGCAATATCTCAACCAATCCCCGCAAATGATGTGCAGCCTGGCAACTTTGTCCAATGTCTGTAACTTCCTCGCACATTTTGGCCAATCTAATTTGTCCCTGAGCAGCACTCCAACGCACACGCCAACTGTCGAATCAAAACCTATGTTTGTTTCGTGTGTAGACGAAGAAGAAACGACGACATATAACAGTATATAGTGGAATCCTCAATTCATAAACCGAAACGTTTGTATTGTGAAGCCATAAGAAAACAATGTAAACATAAATAATTGGTTCTCGCCTTGACAAAATTCCATATTTTAAACCCTTGTTTGAAGTGTGTGCGTGCGTGTGTGTGTGTATATACACACACACACACACACACACACATGTATGTATGTATGTATGTGTATATATATATATATATGTGTGTATATATATATGTATGTATGTATGTATGTATACACACACACATATATATACACACACACAGTACAGTCCAAAAGTTTGGACACACTTTCTCATTCAATGTGTTTTCTTTATTTTCATGACTATTTACATTGTAGATTGTCACATCAAAACTATGAACACACATGTTGTATATTCTAGTTTCTTCAAAATAGCCACCCTTTTCTCTGATTACTGCTTTGCACACTCTTGGCATTCTCTCCATGAGCTTCAAGCACACCTGTGAAGTGAAAACCCTTTCAGGTGACTACCTGTTACAGTATATTACAATATTTTATTATTTCAAAACAGAAATACAATATCTTAAATCATTACCCAGGTTTCCTGTCATCACATCAGATTATTTTTTGTGATGGTGTAGGGTGTATTTTAAAGCGAGGACAATATTCTGCCTGAACATCAATGTATATTTGTTCTGTTGTAGTTTGCATTGCATCATGCTCAGAGCACTTATTCATATTTAACTGATAGTCAGAATGACAGTATTTGATCTAGAAATACAGTATGTGAGTGTACCTAATGTCATGACCAGTGAATGCGTTGCGCTCGCGTCCTTTAAATAAGAGCAAGCAGGTTTACGATTCATCTCCAGACTCCCAAGGTCCGTCCCGAGGCCTCGTCACCTTTCACAATAAAAGCTGTCGCGACTTAACAAGGGGGCAAAGTGTAAAAGGCGACAAAGTGCGAAAAGGTCATTATTTTGACAACTGCGATAAAACTCTGGGCAGACGCTCGCTGACCTTCTGATAAACAACGGAAACAAAACAAAGCATCGCAACTTTTATTTTGGAAATGACACTCTGAGGAAGTTAACTTGTGGTGGTGATTCTACATTATATTCTTTAACACTAGGCGTGTCCCGATAGAATGTATTCTTTTATCCTTCCAATACGAGACAGATTTTGATTCAACATCAGCAGGAATTAGACATACTTGTATTATTTATTGTGAAAGGTTTAATCAAGTGTAATTAGTCCAAAAAATGGTAGGTATGGAAAACAATAACCTATGAATTATTAGCGATCTTGAATGGACTTATGCTATGTTTAGATTGGATTAATTGTTTTTTTGGCCACAATAATTCATGAAGTTAAGCTCATGACGCAGTAAGTTGAATGATGCGGACACGTTTGTCACTGGATACTTTGTAATACGTTTCTGCCTTGGAGACTTGGTATGTGTAAAATGCAACTATAATTATTTGATACTTGTTTGTATTACCAAGTGAGCTGTTTTACACTGCAATATTGTTCAATGAAAATATTGTATGTCTAGATTGTGTGTTTAGCAGTTGTGTAGCTGCTTGCTCATAGTAGCCTATAGCCTACCGTGTTAACCTTTTGTAAATGACTTGACTAAAACAGAATAAAAGACCAACGTTGTGTGCTTATTGGAGGACATTTAATTTTCATGAATACAGAGCACACCGGTACATAAGCCCCACCCACTAAATTTTAGAGGGAAAATGTGTTTTTCCATATATTAGCCGCACCGGACTATAATTCGTAGATATATACATTGTGAAATCGGTTATTTCCACAGAAAAATTTAGTAAATGTTTATTTACATGCCTTAATTGTTTCCAAACGGTGTCTGTAACACGGCAGTAAACGACTGATCAAAACAGAAGTCATCGTCATGGACGCACAAGCTGCGGAAGCTGGCTCTCAATAACTCCACGGTGACGTTTTGGTGAATTTACTGAAGAATCTGTGAAACTGAAACAATACAAAAAGAATGTCGTGAGTTAATACTAACAGGGACACTCGTAAAAGTGTTAGCATATTAGTTAAGGCTAACGATGCAAGCTTCATTACATTAAGATAACACACACAAGTATACACTCCTAAAAACATCACACATGGGACAGTCGAGTAAGTATGAATAGTTTTAGTCATATTGTAAAACTGAATCACGTTGCTTGGAGTGATGAATGGACAATCCATACAAGTTCAAATGCTATGGACGGCTGGAAGACTGAATGGCACTTGTACAAACGGTACTTACGGTTGAAATAAATAAATGGAGGGACAATGCAGGACCTGCAGTGAATGAACTCTATCAATCTATCTTGTCATAGCACAAGCAATACCACACCTAATCAGTGTTTGCTTGTTTGTTTGTTTTTAAACTATTTGCATTAAGGCCGTCAGCAAAGAAAAATCCATAAATTAGCTGCTTCGTTTTACAAACCGCAGGGTTTAAACGTAGGAAAAAAGTTGGCGCTTATTGTTGGGAATCAAACAAACACGCTGCAGGACTGCTTGTATCGGACATTGTAACACACATTTTACATGCAAGCCCAAATAATCCCGTACGTGTTTTTTATGTTGGACCGAGACCGTTCTATTTAATACAGAGCAGTGTTATAAACTTGAGCGTCTGTCTGACTTCCTGTTTTTCATTCAACCAACTTATGCCAGCTGGGTTGCATGAAATCTGCCCGGCAACAAGCTGCCATGCAAATGAGGTGTGGACCGAGGCCGCTAGCTAAAGTGGGTTGTAAAGTTTAATGATGGACAAAGTGTTTATGCAGTGTAAACATTTGGAGGATTAGCGCAAAGGACAAAACCCACCGTTGCTGCTGTAATTGCATAAAAGCTGCCAGAAAGCAGCCATTGTGTTTTTTTGTTTTGGAACGTGACATGGTGTCACACTAGTGAGACACATGTGCCTCACCCAGAGGGCTGCAGCCACTTGACGCCTGCTCCCAGAGGGCAGACATATTTGTTGTCATGGACGCAGCTGGGACATGTGGACCGTGGCGGCTTGCCACCGAAGAATAACGATGCCTATCACTTGGTTGATAGTCCTCCCCCTCTTTATCATCATCTTCATCAGCTCTTTTTTGGTGTAATGTCACCTGGCTGCAGTCGTGGAAGACTTGATATTTTCCTCTCATAATCATCCCAGAGGACACCATCTACTTGGATACTGCTTGGATACCATGGATACTTGGATACCTTGTACTTTAGCTACTTGGATGCACACATAGGTACTTAATGTCACACCATTTATCTCTTTGGACAATTTTGATATTGAGAACTCGTTTGGAATTTCAACAACAAAACATAGTATTAATTATTCATAATGATAAACAAGTGACCTGCAGAGGATGTGAATGATGCAGCTTCCTGTGTACCATGTGACCCTTCGGAATAGTCCACGTGTTTCACAGGGGGTAATGTTTTAAAGTAACAGGACTGAGTGAAACCCAGTTTGGAGGAGTTTGATTCTGGAGAACATCATTAGGCTGAAGTTATAGACCTTTGACTTTAAAAGTCCCACAATTCTTAAGGAAAGTTTTACAAGAAGCTGCAGGGGAACTCCATATTTGGTTGCATTTTCACTTCCTGTACGTGCACACGTTTTATAACATTTTTTAAGGCCTTCCATAAGTCAGTCGGCATGTATTACTCCTGGCTGTGACTTGGGCTGCCCTGTTACAGACTATTTTTAATACTTTAAAGGTTTCCAAACCAAAGCAGGAATGAAAGAAGAAATTCCACCTCAGAGGTTGGACCTTTAACCCCGCTTGCTTCCCACTAATAGTGTAATCCAGCACAGAAAAACACGCATGAGTACGCGTAAAAATTAGGTCGCTGGCATATGATCTCTTATCGCCATGGCGCAGCTTTTTGTGCCCCTGCCAAATGACCAGATGTGTGTGTGTTGCTCTTAGCGCACAATAGGCCTCAGCAATCAGCAGCCAGCTAAGTGGCGGCGGCACACAATAAGGTCTCGATGCGTATCGTCAGAGTGCACCTGCTGGCATGCAGCTGGTCACATGGTCTCACGGTCACATGGTCACATAGTCACGGACAACCCGCCGCTCACTCTTAGAGACGTCCCGAGGTGTGCGGCTTTTACGAGCCAAGTAACGTGACAAGCGGATGTTTGCACACAGCAGGAGACGCGCAAACAAGAGCGTGAACTGAAGAAGGCTTCAGTCTAATTCGACTATTTCTATTTTAGTCGCATCTCATTTGTGAAGCCAGCAGCTGCTGCCTTCCAACGTTTGCATGAACCATGAAGAAAGTCTTCTTGGCTCCTGCAGCATCTCTCACTCACGTTTTTGCACCAAGTCCTTAAACAGCAGAATGCTAACCTCATTATAGAGGATCTTTGACAAGTATTAATGCACTGTCATCAAAAACAGCTGACTGCTCTACTCATTATAGAGGATCTTTGACGAGTGTTTTTGCACTCAGTCATCAAAAACAGCAGACTGCTCCCCTCATTGTAAAGGATCTGTGCTGGTAGCGTTTCTGCGGGACAACAAGAGCTCCTTCCACCGACGTTGCTGCCTGCCTCTCCACCAACGGGGGCGCTCTTGGCTCCGGCTCTACTTCCTGCTCCAGCGCCGCAATGCACAAGGGACACTCCAGAGAAGTACAGCACGGAGTGGTTGGACGACTGGTACCAGAAGGTGCTGAGGGAGCTGGAGATGGAGAAACTATCTTGTTCGGTAGTGGGTCATCCGACACCACCATCCCCACAAGGTCCAGCAGATATCGCCCAAGCAGTGACGACAGTACCTAAGCTCGCTACAGTTTTGACGTCTGTCCAGCCGCTTGCTGATCCAGCTCTCGACACGTCGACAGTCCAGCCGCTGCCATCATCGTCTCCAGCTCTGTAAGCGGGTCTTCCCACGATTCTGCTTCATGCCTCGTCTCCAGCTCTGCAAGCGGGTCTTCCCACGACGCCGCTTCCAGCCTTGTCTCTAGCGAGTCTTCCCACGACACCGCTTCCTGCCTTGTCTTAAGCGAGTCTTCCCACGACACCGCTTCCTGCCTCGTCTTAAGCGGGTCTTCCCACGACGCTGCTACCTGCCTCGTCTCTGGCTCTGCAGTCAGCTAGACCTTCAGCCCAGCGGTCTGCTTTACTGGCACAAGAGCTTTCGTCAGGCGCTCACGGCCTGCCTCCTTGTCGGCCACAAATGCGGCCAGCCCGTGGATGCTCTCCGCGCCATCAACAGCCATTCCCAAGACTTGGGCGTGGACCACAATGGCTGGTGAGAAAATATTTTCGCCCACGTCAGCCCCCTTGTTGGCTATGTATGTGGCCATTTTATAGACGCCATCAGCAGCGACGCCCAGGACTTGGGCGTAAGACTCGTCGGCTGCTGAGGTTCTGGCACCACTCACATCCGCCTCCTCATCGGACACAAATATGGCCATTCCGTGGTCGCCCGCCTTGCCAGCTGCAGTGGCGTTCAACTCGCCGCCGTCACCTGACTCGTCCCCCGTGGCTTCGGGGAAACTTGGCCTGGCGACCCACCGCCAAGTCCTCCCTCCACACCTGCTCTTGTTTTAGTAATTAGTGTTCCCACCAGCTGTTTTGGTTAATCACTCGCCTTTATGTTTTTCAGTCACCCAGCACTGGGTCAATGCTCGCTCTTCGCGACATTTACATTGGTTGTTGTTTTCTCCACGCTTGTGTATTTTTCCTCGTTTAAGACTTTCTCACTGTTTGCCCTAGGCGACTATCTTGGTTTTTTAGCTCCACATTTAACTAGTGTCAGAGTTTTTGTAGTGCTTGCCTTGCTTTGAAGAATTAAAATAGACTCCTACCTTCACGCTGCTCCTGACGCTTTCCTGCTTGGCCTTCTGCATCCAAGAGAACACAAACCTCACAGTAATGTGTCCAGATCGTAACACAGTGGGTTCCTAAAAACAGCAAAGTGTGGCTTTGATATGGAAAATTGGCAACTAGTAATTTTTGCACTAGGTCGTCAAATATATTACAGAGTGCTCTTGTCATATAGGGGTTCTTTGACTAGCAATGAGTTCCTAAAAGCAGCAGAGGGATTTTGTCATATGGGGATCTTTGACTAGTGTTTTTGCACTAGGTCCTCAAAAACAAGCAGAGTTCTCTTCACATAATGAGGATCTTTGACTAGCAGTTATATAGAGGAGATTTTTGACTTGTGTCCTCAAAAACAGCGGCCCAATTATTTCATACAGAGGCTCTTTGACTAGCATTGGGTTCCTAAATATACCAGAGTGTGACTATTATGTAGAAAATTGTTGATTAGGGGTTTTGTACTCTTTTCTCAAATATTCTTGTTGTATAGGGGATCTTTGACTAGGGTTTTTCGCACTAGCTTTTCAAAAACAGCCAAGTTCTCTTCACATAAAGATCTTTGACCATCAGTGAGCTCCTCAAAGCAGCAGAATACTCTTATCATGTAAGGGATTCTCAGGGCATTTAATCGATCACAACTGGACTATTTGGTTTATGTTAGAAGATGTTTGGCTTCTCATTAAAGTAGACTTAGACTTCATTTTTATTGTCATTCAAATTTGAACTTTACAGATAAGGACGAAATTTCGTTACATAAGCTCATGGTAGTACAGGATAAAAAAGCAATAAGGTGCATATATAAATATAAAGTAGGCTTTGTAAGTTCATGCTTATATACTTAGATTGTTCAGATCTAGTCTTAGACTTAGATTGCCCAGATCTAGTCTAGCGGCTGGTGCCAAAACCCCAAACTACTACAACACTAGGTGGGTGTGTCTGGTCAAGGATGCTTCCGCCCAATCGTAGTGAGAAAAACAACTGTTAAGATGCAAAAAAACAATCTTACTGTCCGTGCCAACGACAGTCATTGAAGTGTAATTTCCCATCATTAACATTGAGGTATCGCGTGGCAGAGCGATCGCTGTGGATCGGCCACTATCAGCACAAAATAGTCGTAATCACCCACGTTAGCATTCCATTTAGTTGTAAACAAAAGAGCATCTGTGACCAGAATGTTTTTAACTCCTGTTATTTGTGAGAAGCTTAATTGTCTTTTAGGAATGGTTGAAAGGTTGTATGTGGGAGACAGGTGGTATCACAGACCACCTCCTCTGTTCAGGGAGGGTTTTTCAACCTTGACGTAGATTGCTTCCCTTACTCCTCTTTCGTACCATTCGTCCTCCCTGTCCAGAATCTGTATTATTTTGTTCTCAAAGGAGTGCTGTTTCTCCCTGAGGTGCAGGCAGACCGCTGAGTCTGAACCTGAAGAGTTCGCCCGTCTATGCTGTGCCATGCGTCGGCTTGGTGGTTGTTTTGTTCCCCTAATGTATTAATCAGTGCATTCATCATTACACTGGATAGCATACACCAGATTGTTTTTGTGGGTGTGGGATGTCAGGTCTTTAAGATTCACTAGTCTTTGTCTCAGGGTGTTGTCTGGTTTGAAGTGTACTGGGATGTTGTGTTGGTTAAAAATTCCTTAGATATACCTGATACATATGGAATGACAACATTTTTGCACCTGTCACTCTGTTTTTGTTATTTCTGGAGCTGGATGCACTTTTCACAAACGGCCAGCTGGGGTAACCACAGGTTTTGAGGGCTTCCCTCAAATGCCTATGCTCTTTCTCTTTGGCCTGTGGGCTGGTAGGAACATTATCAGCTCTGTGTTGTAGGATTCTGATAACGCCCAGTTTGTGTTCCAGTGGGCGGTGTGAGTTAAAAACTAGGTATTGATCAGTATGTGTGGGTTTTTGGCAGACCCCAACATGGTTCTCTCAAATGTGAACGTCACATTCCAAAAAAGGCAACTTGCTGTCTTTGACATCCTCACGTGTGAACTTGATATTTTTGTCCACTGAGTTAATGTGCTTGGTGAAGGCTAGCACTTCTTGGCTTCTGATTTTAACCCATGTGTCATCCACATATCTGTACCAATGACTCTGTGCTCTTCCATTATTTAGGTTTGTAAGACTGAAAATATAAACATTACAAAAGTATAACGTCCATTGTGTATGTTACATAAATAGAAGGTTTAGTGTTAATCCACACAGCAATCATTGCACACATGTGGTTGAACACAGTTAACCTAGAGTGTAGCTTTTTTGCCCTCTGCTGGTCAAATATAGCGCTACATGTATTTAACCCGTTTTGATCGCTTGAGTTAAACAGCCAAAAACAATACAACCGCGAATACAAAAGACATTAGAGTCAGCAATGTCAATACATTCATACTTTGTTGTCCAGTTGTTAAAAGTCAGATTTTGGTGATTTATTTAGATTTTTTTCAGGGTCAATAGTGCCATCTTCTTCTACACAACCACTCCCATTATTTGCCCCCCTGTGGGGTCGTGGCAGTACCGCATACATGAGCAACCCTGTTTTGAATGGTTTCATCAAGTCTATTTGGGTGTTGTTCGGTGGGCCAACTAAAAGCTTTGAATAGGCCTGATCTATGACTTTTAACAAAAATTAAACCCGTTTAATCTTTTTACGACCTTATTTGATCACATTTGGACTACTGCAACTGACCTAATGTTGGAATTAACCAGGCTTCACTTGCTCGATTGCAGTTGGTCCAAAATGCTCGTCTTTTAGCTGGCACAAAAAACACGAACGAACACATTACACCATTTTAGCATCCTACCACTGGCTCCCATTCCATTTTAGAATTCCTTTTAAAATGGTACTGTTGGTTTCTAAATCTCTTAACGGAATAGGGCCACGATATGTGTCAGACCTTTTAAAAATCTACACCCCACAAAGTCTCTGAAGTCTGCTGATCAATTTCTCCTTGTCGTCTCAAAAACCCGGTTTTAAATAAATGATAAATGGGTTGTACTTGTATAGCGCTTTTCTACCTTCAAGGTACTCAAAGCGCTTTGACAGTATTTCCACATTTACCCATTCACACACACATTCACACACTGATGGCTGGAGCTGCCATGCAAGGCGCTAACCAGCAGCCATCAGAGGCAAAGGGTGAAGTGTCTTGCCCAAGGACACAACGGACGTGACTAGGAAGGTAGAAGGTGGGAATTGAACCCCAGTAACCAGCAACACTCCGATTGCTGGCACAGCCACTCTACCAACTTCGCCACGCCGTCCCTAAATCCAGAGGGTATTGTGTGTTTTTTTGCTGTGGCGCCAAAACTTTAGAATGATATCCCTCTGGTTATTCAGATGTCTGCCTCTGTAATGAGTTTTAAATCACGTCTCAAAACATATTTTTACTCCTTCGCTTTTAGACCAGCATAAGAGTTGTGATCTTTGACTTATTTTCTTTACTTTAATGTATTTATTCTCTTTTTAGTTGAATGATTTTACTCTTGAATGTCCTTAATTTTATCCTGCTTTTACATGTGTTTTAAGTACTGTGAAGCACTTTGTGAAACTTACATTTTAAAAAATGTGCTATATACCTCATTTTCCGGATCATAGGGCGCACCGGATTATAAGGCACACTGCCGATAAGCGGGTCTAGTCAGGTCTATTTTCATGCAAAAGGCGCACCGGATTATAAGGCGCATGAAAGGGGTCATATTATCTATTTTTTCTAAATGGAAAACACTTCTTTGTGGTCTACATAACATGTAATGGAGATTCTTTGGTCAAAATGTTGCATAGATGATGTTTTACAGATCATCTTCAAGTCACTTTCTGACAGTCGCTTCAGGATGCACCGTTTTGTGGGCGGTCTTATTTACGTGGCTCACCTTTGACAGCGTCTTCTCCCCGTCATCTTTGTTTTAGCGGTGTAGCGTGCAAGGACGGGGGTGGAAGAAGTGTCAAAAGATGGCGCTAACTGTTTTAATGACATTCAGACTTTACTTCAATCAATAACGGAGCTGCATCTCCTCATCCGTGGCTCACTAGTGCAACAACGTCGAAAATGTGTCCCGTGAAAAAAACCCCGACCGTAACGCTCTAATAACTAAAGTTCCTTGGGTGAATAATGTAAACTCAGTGCACCGGTATGTTTTAGCGCTTTCATGGCAGATATAAGTAAATACTTTACAGTACTTTGTACCGTATTTTTCGGATTATAAGTCGCTCCGGAGTATAAGTCGCACCGGCCGAAAATGCATAATAAAGAAGGAAAAAAACATAAGTCGCACTGGAGTATAAGTCGCATTTTTTGGGGAAATGTATTTGATAAAAGCCAACACCAAGAATAGACATTTGAAAGGCAATTTAAAGTAAATAAAGAATAGTGAACAACAGGCTGAATAAGTGTACGTTATATGAGGCATAAATAACCAACTGAGAACCTGGTATGTTAACGTAACATATTATGGTAAGAATCATTCTAATAACTATAACATATAGAACATGCTATACGTTTACCAAACAATCTGTCACTCCTAATCGCTAAATCCCATGAAATCTTATACGTCTAGTCTCTTACGTGAATGAGCTAAATATTATTTGATATTTTACGCTAATGTGTTAATAATTTCACACATAAGTCGCTCCTGAGTATAAGTCGCACACCCGGCCAAACTATGAAAAAAAACTGCGACTTATAGTCCGAAAAATACGGTACTAGAAATGGCAAGAGCGGATGATGAATGTCCCATAACAAGAAGATAGAGAAAAAGAAGAAGTTTATCGGCACGGACTACAAAGGCTGAAGCGCTCACATTTTCAGGACTTATGCAGATCCCTTACCTTATACAGACACCATAATAATACTCGCATGTTGAAGCACAGTACAATCCATCAAGCAGTGCAGCTTCATAGCTTACCAAAGTCGTACTAAAACATTTTGATAGATTTTTGAGCGGCGTTTTTGAGGAACATATACCATTTTGGTGTTGTTTACTTGAGTCATATTGCAGTCTACACGTATCTCTTATGTGTGACTGCCATCATATTGCAGTCCACACGTATCTCTTATGTGTGACTGCCATCTACTGGTCACACTTATTTCACCATGCGTAAAATAAAATAGCTCTGAGGTCGGTAAGCACAACCAAAATTATTTCGCACGTAAGGCGCACTGTCGAATTTTGAGAAAATGAAAGGATTTTAAGTGCACTTTTTAGTCCGAAAAATACGGTAAATAAAATAGATTGGACTGGAATAAGTTCCTAAAAAACAGCAGAATGCTCTTGTCATCTCGGGGATATTTGACTTGTGTTTTTTGCAGCAGGTCCTCAAAAACAGCAAGGCACTATTGCTTGTAGAGGATCTTTGACTAGATTACATTCTACACACTCCGGACAAGCAGTTTCTCCTTTAAAGGCCAAGTGACAAATTACAACATTTTAAAAAGAAGCCTGAAAAGTTGACAATGTTTATTATTGTGCGTCGGCCATTTTTGATGAGGAGAAACCGCAAACGGGGACTACTTCCATGACATGTTTCCACGGAATGAGATTGCTGCTGTGTCAAGCGACATTCCCGCTCGATGTTTATTGGCCATTCTCACTCTTTTATCGCCGCGCCTTTCTCTGATTGATGTCGCCAACATGGCGAGCGGCGGCGGCAAGGATGAAGGCTGCCTATCACGTTAACTCGATAGAGCGCCGCCGGCTGGCGAAGGAGATTTCATTATCCTGCGCGAGGGTGGAGAATTCCAGCGGCCATCTGGACAGATGCAAGACATTACCTCCGGGCTTGTTACGGTGTTTAGTACCTCCGCCAAGGTGCTACTTAACAGGAAATTGGTGCTGATCCATATTAGGATTGTTTAGCGTTCCTTAACAAGACAAAATTCTTTACCTTGAAGACGTGGACTAAAAAGTTGCTCCTGGTTGTTGTCCTGATTATCATTCTTGTGCAACAGCAGCAATTAGCAAAGCCCGTTAAGCTATTAGGACACCCGTGGGGCGTGACAAAAACAAAAGTGACGCTAAAACGAATTTCAAAGTTGACTTTTCCACACGGCGACACCTTTTGGCGCCCTCCTGGCAGACAAACATGGCTGCGCAGCGCCTCATTACCATGCTGATGGCGAGCGCACACGTTGTGCATAAATGCATGAGCTGGATAAATCCTTACTAATTGCACACATTAGAGATCAGCGAGTGCTGACGCTAATGTCGTCGTTTCCAAACACTACAACAGGGGTGTCTATACTGTGGCCTGCTGGCATGTTCATTTTGGTTGAGACGTTACCGGTTTAATAAGGACCCTGACCCTTGGGTGTCTCCATCTTAATTTTCAATATCTGACATCATAATTGTTGCAACTTTGCCACCATCTTGTGAACAATGTGATCAACTCAGATTAATGACTATGAATTTTAGTTTGTGAATAGCACAGCATTTTTATATGTGACCCAATCCTAATAACCTTTCCCACTCATGGCGCAAATAAACTAAGACAACAAATCAACACATATAGACTTAGACTTAGATTTCCTTTTTATTGTCATTCAAATGTGAACTTTACAGTACAGATCAGAACGAAATGTTGTTACATAAGCTCATGGTAGTGCAGGATAAAAAAGCAATAAGGTGCATATATAAATAAATAAATATATATAAATAATATATAAATATATATTTAAAATAAATAAATATATATAAATAAATAAATAAATAGATTACTGTACAGATAAATATATTGCACTTTTTCACATGCGTCCACGTTTATGTGACATGGTCACACACAACACAACCTGCTCACTGAACTTTGTGGATGTTATAAAAAATGTCCAAGCACAACACACAATTTCAAAATGATACCCATTCCAATCCCCTGCAATGCATTATGGGAAAAATGCAAAACACTGTCCACACTTTTCCATGTTTGCCGCATTTTAGCTGCATGAAATTTCTGATTGATTACAAAACTTTAAGCAGGTCGTCACGGAAGTTAACAAGGTAGGAGTCCAACTTTCACATATTCAATTATATTGATTACATATCCATTGTATTAGTGTGTGTGTGTGTGTGTGTGTGTGTGTGTGTGTGTGTGTGTGTGTGTGTGTGTTTATATATATATATATATATATATATATATATATATATATATATATATATATATATATATATATATATATATATATATATATATATATATATATATTAAGGCTGCAGCTAACGATTATTTTTCTATCGATTAATCTATAGTTTATTTTTTTCGATTAATCGGTTAATCTATAGATTATTTTTTCGATTAATCTATAGATTATTTTTCCTTTTACCGATTATTTTTTTATTCAAAATGAAGATGAAAAAATAAATGTAGGCCCGTTTTTTCAAAAGGCATGGCTTTTATTTACAAAAAAAAAGAAGTATGGCCACTCAGTCAACATTGACAACAACATGACTAAATATTCTGTAACAATGTAAACATTTAAAACTTTTAACATTTAACAAAATTAAAAGTAGCTTATTTGCTTTTTAATGTGCAAATATAAAAGTAAACATCCAGTGCAAATCTTAATATTCTGCAATAGTATAAGCATTTCAAAAGTAAAAGTATTGCTTATTTTGCTTTAAAATGTGCAAAAATAAAGATAAACATCCAATACAAAAAAGTGCAAAACGAAATATTCTGTAACAGTGTAAACATTTCAACAAAAGTGAAAGTATTGCTTGTTTGCTAAAATGTGAAAAAATAAAGATAAACATCCAATACAAAAAAGTGCCAATCTAAATATTCTGGAGCACTGTAAACATTAAGTAATGCTTTTAAAATGTGCAAAATAAACATCCAGTCCAACACAGTACACAATAACCAATTCTACTCATTCCAGTGAGTGACTAACAGTTGTAATGAAGAAAGGTTAGCATGTCTACATGTTTGGTTCTTTTCTTGTTTACAATATTCCCAGCAGCTGAAAATAGGCGCTCAGAAGGGGTCGATGTGGCTGGAACTGAGAGCTGATTAGCCTTCACCTCAAGCCAGGACTGCGAGTGAGCTGAGCTGCAGTTTATATTTCTAGAAGGTCAACGGGCTCATAGTGATGTTACTAGTAGTTGACTGGGAGGTGTTTATTATCATTTGGGGAGAGTCCGCTGCCTGATGCTCACCTGCTAAACACCTATCTGCTCCACGCTGAAGCGCTGACTACATGCGCTCTGAATACACACTGCTGATTGGCTGATAATGCTTTGTGTGTACCAATCAGATGGTTGTGTGGGTGGGACAATGCTGCGTGTGTACCAATCAGATGGTTGTGTGGGTGGGACAATGCTGCGTGCTGAGACAGAGGCAGAGGAGCGAAGCAGCTTGTTAAGACTTTAGCAGCTAAAGTTAGCTTTAGCTTAGAAACTCGTTCGGTACACCCCCGTGCCGAACCGAAAGCCCCGTACCGAAACGGTTCAATACAAAACACGTACCGTTACACCCCTAGCAGATACAAATGACACATTCATGTTTTTGTGTAATGATAACGTATGCTCGCGCGGACGATTGACTAGTTGATGGTTTTCTTTTCAAATGTTGGTTCATAGCCGTTGTGCTGCTATGATAGGTCATTTCCGCTCGACACAGTGTGCATACAACAACATTATTAGGCCGTTTATTGAAATACTCCCACACTTTTGACCACTTTAGGCATGCTTTTCCCCCCTCGCTCCGTCTGCTTTGATCGTCTGCTTTGCGGTCCGCCATGACGGTAGTGTGACGTAAATATGCGACGCGTCGATGCACAAAAACGGCGTCGACGTATTTACGTAACCGATGACGTCGACTATGTCGACGCGTCGTTTCAGCCTTAATATATATATATATATATATATATATATATATATATATATATATATATGTATGTATGTATGTATGTGTGTGTGTGTGTGTGTGTGTGTGTGTGTGTGTGTATGTATATATATATATGTGTATGTGTGTATATATATGTGTATGTATGTATATATATGTGTATGTATGTATATATATGTGTATGTATGTATGTATATATATGTATATATGTATATATATATATGTATATTAGGGCTGCAACTAACTATTAATTTGATAATCGATCAATCTGTCGATTATTACTTCGATTAATCATCGGATAAAAGAGACAAACTACATTTATATCCTTTCCAGTATTTTATTGGGAAAAAAAACAGCATACTGGCACCATACTTACCGTATTTCCTTGAATAGCCGCAGGGGCGTTAATTAATTTAAAACCTCCTGTCACACCTGCGTTTACCGGAAACCGGCGGGATGGCCGTGCATGCGGTAATTATTTTAAAACCTCTTCTCACTCCGGCGTTTACCAAAAGGAATCCATAAAATTTAGGCGTGCGCTTTGAGTGTGATGTAAGCATACCATCATGAAAAGCACATTTAATTAACAAAAACGTTATTATGGTCTTACCTGTACTTATAAATGGAGTCCATTTGCAGCTCCTTCTGACCAAAAGCATCGATAACTTGTTTATAGAAGTCTTCCTTATTTTCTTTCTTCAGTTTTAAAAGTCTCTGTTTCGATGGAGATATTCCTTTAATTATTACCTCCTGCTTCGATTGAAAGTCCAGTTTAGAAAACTGTTTTATTTTAGATACCTGTATGTGATCCTCCATGTTAGAAGTTCAGGCAGAGGGAAAAAATAAATCTCTTGCTGCGTGTGTTCACTTCTTCTGCAGTACAGGAAGTCGCAAGAAGGATCACTAGCGCGGCAGCGCCCTCTACCACCAGGAGGCGGGAGTCATTTAATGACTTATACAGTATTTCACACACGCAGCTACGGTATATTAATAAAACATAGCTGCTTACTGTTCTCTTTAGCATACTGTACCGGTATTCAATAGCTTGAACCTTAAATCCTACTGAAAAGCTCTTTATCTTTTTTCCTTTGTGCGATTGTAAACTACTGAAATCAGCTTCCTCCATTTTGAAAAGGAGGACAGATGCGTCACTCGTGACGTAACGAATTTGACCCGGTGGAAGTTCTAGCCATATGCTAAATATTTTGCGAAACGAGTTTGACCCGGCGAAAATTATAGACATGCGATAATAAAATTAATATTTTGCGAAACGAATTTGATCCAGCTTCAATAATAAACCGGCGATAAGGCCAAGCATGCGTTAATTATTTTGAGAAACGAGTTTGACCCGGCAGTAATTCTAGACGTGCGAATACTATATTCCCTGCGCCAATTCAAGGAAATACGGTATTTTGATTATTGTTTCTCAGCTGTTTGTACATGTTGCAGTTTATAAATAAAGGTTTATTTAAAAAATTTTTTTTTTTTAAAAAGCCTCTGCGTATGCGCATAGCATAGATCCAACGAATCGATGACTAAATTAATCGGCAACTATTTTTATTATCGATTTTATTCGATTTAATCGATTAGTTGTTGCAGCCCTAACGTATATGTGTATATATATATGTATGTATGTATGTATGTATGTATGTATGTATGTATGTATGTATGTATGTATGTATGTATGTATATATATATATATATATATATATATATATATATATATATATATATATATATATATATATATATATATATATGTATATATATATACACATGCATACATATATATATATATATATGTATATATATGTGTGTGTGTGTGTACATGTATATATATGTGTGTGTGTGTGTGTATATGTATATATATATGTGTGTGTGTGTGTGTGTATATGTATATATATATATATGTGTGTGTGTGTGTGTATATATATATATGTGTATATATATATATATATATATTAATTTATTGTCTGTTGCTTTCTATTTCAAATGTTTCTTCCGATGACGCATGTTACCAATCGCAAAATCAACCAAAAAACGTGAAAACAATCAAGGTATACAACAACGTAGAAATTGTTGACCACTTGTTGCTAGGCAGAGTTCACCTCAGCTACCCTAAGGCCACTGGGAAAATGTGGCCATGCCCATTAGGTCGTACAGGAACCTAAGCAGAGATGACTTCAAAAACACCACATGTACTTTAAACATTGTTTTTTTTTGTCTTCAGACCACAGCTCTGTATTGAATATAAAATCCACTCTGTGTGTCCAACTTTAAACTTGCGTTGTTATGCTAATGCAACAATCTTCTTCTTGGTGTCTTCTTACAGAATTAAAGAGCAGCACATCACAGAGTCTCACCTACAAAATATGATTCAGAATAATTCATGCTTGACGCCTCCCTCTTCATAAATATTAGCTGCACACACAAACACACCGGGGAGATCCTGTTCATTTGTGGAGCTTCTGACTAGGATCATATTTTTACAAGAGGGTTTCTCATCTCTGCCCCGAGTGTCAAATCGGACCTTTTTAACCTAATAGTTCACTTGATTTTGTTCATTTATGTTATTTCCCTCCTTTTAGTCCTATAGTGTGTACTAAACCAAGTATTACCAAACTATACTATATTTTCTAACATCATTAATACTAATATTTACCTTCTGTATATCACTTAGTATAGCTGTTTTTTACCTTTTGTTACACACGTTCTCTTCTTACACACATTTATTAAAATGTAGATTATGCATTGTTGTGCATTTTCTTACATTCTAAAAAAGGTTTTCTTCAACTGAGATGTTACAAAGATTCCGTACAAAATAGAAAATTATGTATAAATTTAAAAAATACAGTTGAATATTTTTTTAGCTAGCTAGCTACTAGTAGATTATTAGAGCTGCACTTCTCGTAAAAAAAACCCACTATAATGTTTGTGCAACACGTTTATTAGTATTGAATCCCTGTGCGATAATAGAAATGTGTGTACTGTACCCCGGGATACGAGTTTAATCCGTTCCGTCATGCAACTCGTACCTAAAAAACTCGTATTGGAAAATTGTCGTCCATTAAAGTTAATTTCAATGCGTGGCCCCCAAATCATCACAATTTCATCATGCCTTTTACAAAGAAAAATTAACTTTTAGATAATAATTATTGAATGGAAAACAGTACGATAGAACATAGTACAAAAAAGTACATTAGTTTTATCAAGTAATGTAATAATAACTGAGTTTCCCCTTAATGTAATTGAATGTGGCAGCTGCCACGGCATTTTTATTACAACCACACCTTGAAAATATCGGGCTTTTAAAAAAATGTTTATAAAACATATTAAAGTAATATATTGTAGCCCCCAGAAGAAATCACACAAAGTCTGACGCGATTTTAATCTTTAATTACCAATCTTACGATAACCAATGGCACAATTCCAACAGGTTTTAACTCCCATGAAAACACTTTTGTCCCCTTGAGCCACAACAACACTTCCTCATTTCCCGCCAATCACCTTTCAGGCACTGATGGTGTGTTTGCAAACATGGGAAAAACTGACACCGAATCCAAACCACACAAACATAAAAAGTTAACATTAGCTGGCTGTACAGTATGAATTGTTATATATGGCCTATTATTTGCGCACTATTGACAAGTGATGTACCGAAAACCTGACCACCGAAAAAAGACTTTGATTGTCGAAAACCGGATGTAAACAAAACGCACGCCATTGTCTGGAGCGTTGTCAGTATGTCTTTGATGTGGACGTGATTTTTATATATATTGCAGATATACTCGCGCGGACAGCCATCTACAAAATGGGCAAACATTAAAAGGACAGCGGCGCCTTTTATAAAGAGAAACACGAGTACATTCTATAATAACACCAGAAGAAGATGCGATATTTGTTGCTCGTTGTTTTTCATTTAAAAAATAACAAAGTCTGTAAACACTTGAAAAAAGCCCAAAAATATGGCAAAATGTAAAAAAAAAAATGTTTTAATACTAATTAACATAAGTCGCTCCTGAGTATAAGTCGCACCCCCGGCCAAACTATGAAAAAAACTGCGACTTATAGTCCGAAAAATACGGTATTTGCTTCATGGATATTATGTGAATGTATCAGAAATTTTTTTGTGGCACGTTATTTGCCTTATGGAGATGTGAATGTTATTAGAAAGATGCTTTCAAAATGACGTTTGTGGCAAGTCTGTCTCAGTTTGAATGCCTTTGGGTCTGCTGACAATGCTAGTTTCGTGGCCTTGTGGTTAGAGTGTCCGCCCTGAGATCGGTAGGTCGTGAGTTCAAACCCCGGCCGAGTCATACCAAAGACTATAAAATTGGGAGCCATTACCTCCCTGCTTGGCATTCAGCATCAAGGGTTGGAATTGGGGGTTAAATCACCAAAATGATTCCCGGGCGCGGCCACCGCTGCTGCTCACTGCTCCCCTCCCCTCCCAGGGGGTGAACAAGGAGATGGGTCAAATGCAGAGGTTAATTTCACCACACCTAGTGTGTGTGAGACAATCATTGGTACTTAAACTTTAACTTTAACGAAGTGACATTAAGAAGCTCACTACATGTTAACATGCTTGAAAAGGAGTAAGCAGAAGGAGAGTTTATTTTATTGTTCTTTATGTCTCAGCTGGTCACTTCCTGCATTTCACAAGTTCTTAGTTATTGCCATTTTTCATATGATTGTTTCCGGGCCAGTAAGGTAGTAAGGACGGACGTGTTGGTCATATCTTACGGGGTTCACTGTGACATTCGCTGCGCCAACTAGTGGTGGGGAATCTCCAAACCTGAATTTTTTTCCCCCCGGAGCCTGAAGCGCAACGATAAGCCGAGAGGCAGCCAGTATCCTGAAAATCTCGAAAGTTGAAATGCTAGAATCTCGATATACAGTTGTTCATCAAAAACGAGGAAAACCGGTGCCATATGGTGGGGCAGACTATTAAAATTATGGCATTAAAACAAAAAAATAAACACAACTTCAGATTTTTTTCTTTGTGTTGCTTTGGCCAAAAATAGAACAAACACATTCTGAAAATATTACAATAAAGATAGAAAAAACTACCGCCAGCCGTAAAGTTTAGATCCATGAAGGAAAGAAGAAAGTGAATGAATGTTTAGAACTGCATACATTTACATATGCATAAAAATGTGTTTTCTTTTGGATTATTTAAAAAAAAAAATCAAGTAACGTTTATGCAACCTTTTTCCAAAACACAATATAGAATGTGAGATATATCAGGATAATGCATACATTTATCATTTGTTTTCAAAACGCTTACAAAAAAGTTGGACCCCAAAAATTTACTGTGGGACTCCATTTTTATGACTTGATGGGGTCCCAGGGACCCCATTTTGAAAATTCCTAGCGCCAACACTGATGGAGTATTGGTGCGTGCAAAACAGCAGCAGACGGCTGTGGCCTGCGGGCCGGTTCTAATACTAATCAAATATCATCCCGGGGGCCATAGATCATGTCGCATAAGATCTGGTATAATAATTCTAATGAAACTTTTTCAAAACAGTTTACAGGTTACAAAAGCTCCTTCTGGTTGCATGGAGAGGGCCTAGTAATTTATTTGTAAAAATGGATCAAGTGCAGCTGGGATAGGCTCCAGCACCCCCGGCGACTCTGAGAATACAACCGATAGAAAATGGACAGATGGGTGGATGGATTTTTATTTAAAAAAAAAAAAGTTTCTTATTTTTTTAAATACATATTTAAAAAAAAAAAAAGAATCGATTAAGAATTAGAATGAATAATAATTGCGATTTGGGTATGAAATGTGTTTTTTTGTGCACCCCTAAAGGGCACTGCCCCAAATGCAGATCCCCTCGCTACGTTACGTTAGCTTAAACATTAGATAAACTTTGAAGTTATTTTTTTATAGTAGTTGTAGCTTGAAACATTTTCATAAAAATGTATTTGGTGACCTGAAACACTATTTGCTTGTTGACAAAATGTATGTGAACATTTTATTATTTAGCAAAAACGGCAACGCTCTGGTTTTGATTGTCAAGACCAAGGATGTTAGTCCGGGGGTGAAATGTCCTTTTCCCCCTCACGTCCATGCTGTTGCGTCGGGAAGACGTGTTAGCCGGCTTCCCCGCTCCAGGCGCAGCGTGTCACCACGATGGCGCCGGCGTTGGCGAGGGAGCGCGCGAGGGGGTCACGGCCATTCTTCTCTGTTTGATAGAGGGCAAATGTAAATGTCAGCCATGTCTGAAAAGGAAAGGTCCGCCGCGCTGTGATGCTGCGCGGAATAAGCCGTGACAGATGGCGGATGCTTTGAGGGCCGCACTCTGTGGAGGCGTGAGGGAAAAAAAGTGCGAGGAGAAGAGAAATGTAAGTGACAAAGACGCCGTTGTCGCTATTATTGTTATTATTGCTAGCAGCAAATGAGCGCATGTACACTGTCCGCTTTGCAAAGACACCTCTCTCTTCTGCATTAAATGTCATTTTTTCTTGCAAGTCTTTGCTTGACTTAGCCCTATTGATCCTAAACCTATCGATTACATGCGACCCCTTGTCAACACGGACGCTATCAAGCGTATTGTCCGTCACATCACACTTCAATATTTCTTTATTGAAGGCTGGGGGGAGGAGCAATCAGCAAAAAAAAGAAATAAAAAAATCAGCACTCTTTCAACACGCCTATTGATTTTGTAGCAGCGTTGCAGAAAAGCTGCAGAGAGAAATGTGTTGTAGAGCTTGTCCCTGTGGAAATGCCTCCGACCGTTTTTGAAAATTAATTTTTCAACAGGCTGACAAACTGACACCTCAGTGATGTCAGCACACGTCAATTTTTTTCTATTTAAAGGCTTGACTGAAATACTGATTTTGTAATGGCTTGCAATTATTCAAGGGTAGGCAAATTGTAACTTACATTTCAAATACAATAAATAATTATTATATATTTTTTCTGAATAAAAAAGTATAATAAAATTATAAAAATGTGTTTATTTTTGTTTTTAAATGTTATATATATATATATATATATATATATATATATATATATATATATATATATATATATGTATGTATGTATGTATGTATGTATGTATGTATGTATGTATGTATGTATGTATGTATGTATGTATGTATGTATGTATGTATGTATGTATGTATGTATGTATGTATTGTTGCGTTTGACCAGATGTTCCTCCAAGTGGGATGTAAAACGCTGGTCAGTCCCAAGTTCCTTAGATGACATATAAACTGAACTCAAATGTACCACCAAGCACAGGATAGGTATTTTGTCATTTATTTTCAAATATTTGAGAATAGAGACTAGCCTCGAACAACACATACAAATGCATAGCCCAAGTTGATCTGAAAACATCCCGGAATGCACTCTCCTCTTCAATCTCCCCCCACCCTCACTTGTCTCACCTCAAACACATGCTCATTGTGCTTCTTATCTAGAGTTGGGCTGAAGGAAAGCAAGGAGGATTCCTTCTCTCTGCCTTCCACCCCAAGGCCATCCCCAGTGCAAGCACTTTGTCATGAGATGATTAGAAAAGCAAAGAGTACAATATGGAACATTAGCTATATGTAATATGACTATGAAAATTAATAAGTAACACAAAATATGGATATATGAAGATATATATATATATATACATCCTTCAGTATGTATGTATGTATGTATGTATGTATGTGTGTGTGTGTGTATGTGTGTGTGTGTGTGTGTGTATTTAAATACCATACTTTTAATTTTTAATATTGTATCAATATATTTGATAACGTATGCATACATTTCTAATATATATATATCGTATTGAAATTATTGTACAGTAGCATGCAAGTATTTTGCAAATGTTTTTCATTCTATTTTATTTTTTTAAATAACTACTATGCATCAATAATGTATTTCCAATTATACAAGAGAACACGTTTCATGTTTCAATACATTTTATTTTTTATCTTGTAACTTGTATTATTAATTTTTGTGTCAATTTTAATATAATCTATATACTGTATTTTTAATAGTCTCTTAAATATAATGACACATTTTATTATAAAAAATTTATTTTCACGTTTTAATCTTATACATGCATCTGTTATTAATTTTAGAGAAGTACATGCAGTGCTTTATTTCATACATTATTTTTATTTAGTACATTTCAAATTATTTTACAAATATTTTTTATATTATACACCATTTTTATTTGTCCATTTTCAGTAAAATATATAACTTTTTTTTCAGAATAGCATTCACTAACATTCACCAAAATATTTTTCATATATATTTGGAATGGATATATAAACAAATTGTTAATGACAATATTAAAAACATGTTTTTATTTGTGCATTTTTAAGTACAGTATATATATAGATTAAATAAGAATGTAAAAGAAATTATGCTGTTGTCCGCTCCTTTCAGTCCAACATGTGCTTTTATTTTCTACAATTTGCATATAAGTCGTGTTTCTTTGAAGTCTTATCGGTGTTCGGGAATGAACACTTTTTCACGGCGTCCTTTGAAGGGCTCTCAATGAGGCCGCACCTTTAAAGAGCCACCAAGCGTCTTCATCTTCATCAGCGATGATCAAAGATTGATGTCGGATTTGTGCGTCACGTGGCCAAGACAGAAAAGGCGCGGAGATGATTACCAACATCTGCATTTCAGATTGGGGATGAGATGTAGAAATGAGGAAAAAGTAGCAAGAGCACTAAATAGTCTGCGTCTCCTTAAAGACCCTCCCATACGTCCTCCCTGCTTTCATTGCCTCCACGCCTCCGCTGGTGATGGATGCTCGCTGTGTGGCGGCCCGCATAGCAAATCATCTGTCATGCATCACCATTATTTGCCCAAGGACGCCGTGTTTAAGCTTTGTGGGGGGGCAGTGGGGGGCTGTCATGTCCCCTGATTGTTGTGTAACAGATTGATTAACCCCACGGCGGAAGCGACCCTTTCCATCACGGAGGCAAGCGGCGGCGCTGTAAATATTTGTGTCTCCGTGCGACGTGCTTTCAAGCGCTATTGATTGACGCCGCAGAGTGAAAATAATGAAAAGTAGTCAACAAAGGACCACACGTGCTCACCCACCAGACACTTCATTAGGTACAGCTGCTTCTCAACATTTTTTCCCCTTTGCTCGCTTTTTTTTTTTTTTACCAATTTTGCTTTTTTAAAATTCATTTCATGTAAAAAAACAAAAAAAAACAAGCCCTGGTCCGCAAATGGCCTCCAGGCCGTACTTTGATCAAAACCATCTTATTGCTTACATGTCACGTTTACACTGCTGACAATCTGGTTCAGATCCAGATTCAACTCGACACTTCGAATCCAAGAGGTCCTTTTTGAAAAACGATGCTCATGGTTTCAGTTTATTTCGAACATGCATACATGATACATCACAGTTTCTCGCCACATGTCCGAAAAGGAGTAGAAAAAAACAGAAATAATTTAATCTTCGTTTCTTAGCACTTTCTAACACATTTAAATCACTTCTTCTTTTCACTTTGCAAACATTCATTCAGTCATTTGATTTCTACCGCTTGTTCCTCTCGGAGTAGCGGGGGAGGCTGAATCTAACTCCATTAATAATAAATATTAAAGTTCTAAATATATATTTAAATAACATGTAATTATAATAATTGTACATAATATACAGCACGGTGGCACAGGGGTTAGTGCATGTGCCTCACAATACGAAGGTCCTGAGCAGTCCTGGGTTCAATCCCGGGCTTGGGAGCTTTCTGTGTGGAGTTTGCATGTCCTCCCCGTGACTGCGTGGGTTCCCTCCGGGTACTCCGGCTTCCTCCCACCTCCAAAGACATGCACCTGGGGATAGGTTGATTGGCAACACTAAATTGGCCATAGTGTGTGAATGTTGTCTGTCTATCTGTGTTGGCCCTGCGATGAGGTGGCGACTTGTCCAGGGTGTACCCCGCCTTCCGCCCGAATGCAGCTGAAATAGGCTCCAGCACCCCCCGCGACCCCAAAAAGGGACAAGCGGTACAAAACTGGATGGATGGATGGTACATAATATATTATTTAATAATTATATAATTATAATTATAAATATAGTGATAAAGTCTAAAAAAGGAGTTATATTTATGTTTTCATTAATTCAAGTAATTTTTTAAACATCCATCCATCCATTTTTCTACCGCTTGTTCCTCTCGGAGTCACTAGGGCGGCTGGAGCCTATCCCAGCTGCATTCGGGCGGAAGGCAGGGTACTCCCTGGACAAGTCGCCACCTCATCGCATGGCTAATTTTTAAACATTCTCAGTCAAAATTAACGTACCTATTAATATTAGATAATACTAATCATTCATAATAATTACGATTGTTAGGGGTCTGCTGATAGTCAAGATGCCCCAAAGTGCTGCGTAAGTTAAGTAAAAGTACAAAGATCATACGATAAATTGATTGAATAAAATAAAAACAAAAAAAATAGAATAGCTGATAAAAGCAAATAAAACTGAATAAAATATTTAAAACAGTACTAAAAAAAGTCGTCAGAACAGTGACAGATTGCGTGAAGTACGTCAATATCAGTCTAATTTTTTACACAAACTAACAACTCAGTCGCCAGAATTTTACTGTCAAATTTACAGCATTTTTTTTACCCCAAATTACTGTAAACTCACTGGAAAAACTCTACCACTGTTTTTATAGTGCAATTCTAATGGCTGAGCTTCCAGTTTTTAGGGTTAAATCGACTGACTTTTTTTTTTTTCTACAGCGTACATTAGATACAAAATAGCTTCCCTGGGACATTCCAACATAAATGCAATACATTCAAACAAACGTGAAAACAAATTTAAGTGATGTATGAATAGATATACTGCATATCTTATATTATTTATGTAGTGTTGGCTATAAGTTTGAAAAACAGCTCAAATATCATAAAAACGTTGCTCCTTGCTTTATTTAGAAGAAAAAAAAAGTCAGTAAATGTAAACAACCAGTGTAAACTACCCTAAATCTTTTGACATTATTACCGACAATAACGTGTAACTTTACGCCGTGTGTGTCTTCGAACCTCCGTTTGGACATTGCTGTGTGGAGGGTGCATTTGTCCCAGTGAGTGTGTGGGTTTTCTCCGGACTCTCGCAGTTTCTTCCCACATTCCAAAATTACGCATGTTAGGTTCATTGGAGACTGTAAATTGTCCATTGATATGAATGTGAGCGTGAAGGATTGTCTATCTGCATCCTGCGATTGGCCATGCTAATTTGAGTTAGCTTGTGTAAGCTTTGTCTACTTACACTCTCACAGAGTCACGCTGGAAGCCAGTTGCGCAGAGTTGACAGGGTTTTAATATGTTTTCACAGTTCTCCAACAGATACTTTCTTGTTGACTTTTCAGTCGCTCCAATCCTCTTCCTCCTGCACCCGGCGACTCACTGTTAAAGACAACAGATGATTAGATTAACACGTACCACCTGTGCAATCTAATCATCTGCTAGCTGTGTCTCGCTGTCAGCACATGCCACGCCCCCGTCTGATGGCGCTCTGTTTTCAGCACCATGGACAGAGGCGGTGACCTTTACTCCTGCAAGCGCGCTGATCACACTCCAGTGTTTCCCACACATTCATTTATTTGTGGCGGCCCGCCACGAAATAATTAAAGCCGCAACAACAAAAAAACAAACAAAAAAATTTTTTAATTTAAATTTTTTTTTTTTTAAATTTATTTATATATTTATTTTTTTTGTGTCCTGGCAAATCATATAGTTGATGTAGATGCCCATATCGGCTGTTCAGATTTACTTTACAAAAGAGAAGTGTAGGATCAAGATTTTTGGAGCTCTTTGTTCAGTGGATCAGATGTTTGATGAAGCTTTGTGTCTATCTACCACCACTACTGTTTTCTGTTTATTTGTTACTGACTGTGACAGGACACCTCTGCCTCTGTTTCACTTTATGTTGCTGGTAAATAATATGGTTGTAGTAGTAGGCTAAAGTTAAATTATTTAGTATGCACTAATTAAAGGGGCAGAGCTTTAAGAGACTTTTTAGCTTTTATATTTTTATAAGATATATTTTTTGTAAGAACCACAATTAATAAATATATTTCAGTGAATAACTTAAGTTCAAATCTGTATATAAATATGTACATAAAGTGTTGTAATCATATTGTAAAATGGATGAATGGATGGATGGATGGCTGGACGTTTAAAACAAAACTGTTATTATTAATTAGTAAGTATAGATTTTTTGAGCCTTTTTAGAGAAAATCATATCATAGTAGTAAATTATGCAAATTACTCGATGATGTCATGTGACCGCGCCCATAGCCACGCCCCCACCTCCACAGGTATCTTGGCAGTTTATGGGAAACACTGCACTCCCTTTCCACAGCTTGTCTATGAGCTAGTCCAGGGGTCGGCAACCCGCGGCTCCGGAGCCGCATGCGGCTCCTTGACCACTCTGATGCGGCTCAGCTACATACATGTCAACCCCCCCGATTTTCCCAGGAGGTTTATGGATCTCAGTGTCTCTCCTAGATAACTCCCAGGGAAAAAATAATCCTATTTACACTCTAATTACTAAATAAAGGGCGTGCCCTAATTGCACTGCAGTAATTGTCCTCTATAGCACTTACATACAGCGTGCCAGTCCAGCCACATGTTGCATGTTGTTATTACTTGCACACACAGGAGACAGCAAAGCATACTTACTCATCAGCCACACAGCTTACACTGACGGTAGCCGTATCAAACAACTTTAACATTGTTACGTTACAAATATGCGCCACACTGTGAACCCACACCAAAAAAGAATGAAAAACACATTTCTGGAGAACATCCCACCGTAACACAACATAAACACAACACAACCATTACCCAGAATCCCATGCAGCCCTAACTCTTCCGGTCTACATTATACACCCCCGCTACCACCAAATCCCCCCACACATCAACCCCCCCCTCTCCGTGCGTTGGTTGAGCAGAAGAGTTAGGGCTGCATGGGATTCTGGGTATTGGTACCGTCAGTGTACGATGTGTGGCTGCTGAGCTAGTACGCCTTGCTGTCACTTACGTGAGCAAGCTGAAACTGCATTCTGCATGTGGTCGAGCAGGTACACTTTTAGGGCAGACTGTAGAGGGCGCCAAATGCAGTGTCATCACGCTCTGATATTCGGGAGTCTCCCAGGAAAAATGAGAGGGTTGGCAAGTATGACGCTATCAAGCGCCATTCATTCAAAACTCGCGGGCTGCACTAACATCAAATTTCCACATTAAAGTGCGTGCCGGTGCGTGTGTCTGAGACCCCTGGTTAACATAGCACAAAGCATTTAAGCTTTTTAAGCGGTGTTTTTCATTTAAAAAATGTTTTTGTGGCTCCCATTACTTTCTTTAATTTGTGAAACTTGCCAAAATGGCTCTTTGAGTGGTAAAGGTTGCCGACCCCTGAGCTAGTCCATTGTACATTAGCATTAAGCTAGCGGCATTAGAGCTCAACCTTCATCATGCATAATAGGGTGGTTTTTTTCAGTTTATTCCAAATGATATTATTCATCTAACTTGATTCTTACATGTATGTGCACTTCCTGTGTATATATAATGTACTTTCTTTAGTGTGCTTAGTTTTGCTACAAAACACCTCAAGTATTTTTTTCAAATCCAACTCAAAAGGACTGTTTACATATTTGGCAAACTAAATTGCAACAGGACAGAATAAAGTATGGCCTGTGTTGCCTTTTATAATAAGCAACAATTAAAACTGCTTTGAACAAAGAGTCTACCAAGGCAGATTCCTTGTGTTAAAGCTGATTCTGATTTAAGAAAAACATGTGAATATTATTATTAATGGTATTATTCATTATTAACACTAATAAATTGTTTTAAATATGCATAACACATTTGTTTTGCCTTTTTTAAGAAAATATATGCATCATTGCAAATCAAAATGATTTGAGGACATATTGACCACACCCCTTAGACACGCCCCCACCGCCACATATATAGTGTCAATCCAGGGGAAACCCTGGTGTTTATGAAAACTACAATACAAGTACAATATTAACACTGTTGACTGGCACATTCAACTCAATTGCAAAGACTACTTCCCCCCTGCGGCCACACACTTGGGACAAATTGAAATGAATGCATACTTGCAAATCATACTCAAAAGTGTAAGAAAACACAATTCAACCGCTAACATAACCAAGCCATTTCTAACATTCCACACAACTACAAAATAATACAACTGTATTATATGTGCTGATATCATATGTGCTGATATCGTATTAGTATTGGCCAATAGTCAAGGCTGCAATACTGGTATCGCATTGAACGTGGGAAAGGTTGTATTGGCACAATTGTAGCAACAGCAATAGTAATGATAGGAAACATTTTAACAAAGTGTATTTTTTACAGCGCTCACGGATTGGTGAAAGTGTACCTAATAAAGTGTCTTTGTTGCATGTCCGTCCTCTGTTGGGCTTGATGAAGTAAAAAAAAAAAAAAAGAAAGAAAAAATGTTTATGGTTTAATCTGCTTCTTACTTTCTCTGAACACAAAATTATTCAACTGCCGGGCAAAGTCTGAGCGCCAGTCAACCGCCATCTAATCTGCTGATTCAGCTCTCGGCGGGATTAAGGGGTTACACTGTAGAATGATGGCGAGACGGGAGACGATGATGATGAACACGTTAGATTCCTAGAAAAGGGGGGAAGGTGGGATTGTGTTGGACAAATACAAAAAATGTTTTTAATGAAGAAACGTTGACTTCCATGTCGACCTCCCATTCTGTTTTAATGGGCTTCTTTACACGTTTTAAATTGTCAGCCAGGTACCGACATAGGAGCTGAAAGGTTGATGGTTTTGTTTTCCTCCTGGGGCAGAATTCTAGCATTTGCTGGATGAATTTTTTTCTGGGACGTCTAACCAAGCATCCAATCGCTTAAAAAAAAAAAAAAAAAAAGTTCAGCAAAACATGGCCAAGCGAGCTGCAGGATCTAACTCGCTAGCAAAATCCATCATGGATTTTTATTAAACGGTGTGTCTTTGGCCACGTTTACACTGCACACTAAATCTGATTTTTTTTAGCCCTCACGTGACAAAGATCGGATTTTGGACGCTCCAATGTGCTTCAAATCTGGTCTTTTGGCATCAGATTCAGGCCACATCAGGAGGTAGTCCAAACTGGAATCTGATCTTTTCAAATGTGACTTCAGTCTAAACGCAATGCGACCTGAAAGTGAATTTTTCCTCAGCTTTTGGCGAGCTACGTCACTCGCTTGCGCCAGCGTAAGTGGATGTTTCACCACACTTTCGTTGAGCAAAGTCTATTTAAGACAACCAAATTTTCAACACATCACTTGTCAATAGTGCGCAAATAATAGTCTATATGTAATATACGAATATATATTTTGATTCAGAAGAAATAGCGATTGTTGAAGGACCGCAATTGACGCTGCGGTGCATTTGTTTACATGTGAGTTGAAAAAATAAAGCTCCCGTAGATCCACGCTGATGTCCGTGTCTCCTCTACTTTACAGACATTAAAAGATTACAACCCTCCCAAATATATAACACTACATACATCCATTATATTACTTTCATTTACTTCCATGTAGGGATGATGTTCGAAACCGGTTCGCCCGGTTGTTCGATAAGAAAAGAATCGTTCGATAAGAAAGGAACCGATTCCATGGACTCGAATCCCTTTTTGAGAACCGGTTCCCTTTATCGAGGCCACTATAGTAAAGAAAAAGAGTTGGTTCTTTATTCGAATCCCTGGGAACGAATCCCGTCCCACAAGAAATGCCCTGTAGGACATCACAGGAAATGAAGTAGCTCAGTCATTAGACTGAGGAATGTCATTTCCTGTGATGTCACACAAGCAGCAAAAATAATGGACCGGAAAAAACGCCTCAAGGCATGGCTATTCACCTATAGTGATCACAGAGACAGGTTGTTTTTGTGTTACTGTACATATTTGTTTTTCTGAAAAATCCCACTTAATATACTTTGGGTAACAACAGTCAATATGTATTTATTTTATTTTTTTAGGGGGGTAACAGTCAATATTTATTTATTTTTATTTTTTGCTTATAAAATAAAAGTGAGCTTTTGTTAAACCAAATATTGTTGTTTTTTTTTCCATATACTACAACCTATCTGGATTCGATAAGAGGATTCGATAATAGGCTCAAACTCGATAATTTCTTATCAAACATCATCCCTACTTCCATGTACAAAAACACACATTTTTAAGGTGTTGTGACTTTTTAAAAATGTTGTAGTGGTAGCGACTTCCTCCCCGTCAACTTCCTTTGTGCTTACACTGTAGTCTGATAAAAATCACATTTTACTTGCTGTGTGAACAGTCAGCTGGGAAAACTCTGATCAAACAAAAAATCAGATTTGGGCCACTTTGGCCTGCACTGTAAACATAGTGTTTGACATGTCAAAGCGGGAGCCCGATTTATTGCTTTAAAAGATGCTTGAGGTTGTTGAAGCATATCAGTAGATTGCATGTCATCAATAGACAGTATCTTATCAATAAAGTATATTGTCAAAGTATGTTATCAATAAACTATGTTATCGATACACTATTATCAATAGACAGTATAATATCAATAGACAGTATGATATCAATGGACAGTATGTTATCGATGGGCTGTTTGTTATCAATACACTATTATCAATAGACAGTATAATATCAATAGATAGTATGAAATCAATACAGTATGTTATCAATAGACAGTATGTCATCAATGGGCGGTATGTTATCAATACACTGTTATCAATAGACAGTATAATATCAATAGATAGTATGATATCAATACAGTATGTTATCAATGGACAGTATGTCATCGATGGGCGGTATGTCATCAATACACTGTTATCAATAGACAGTATAATAACAATAGACAGTATGATATCAATACAGTATGTTATCAATGGGCAGTATGTCATCGATGGGCGGTATGTTATCAATACACTGTTATCAATAGACAGTATAATATCAATCAAGTATGATATTAATACAGTATGTTATCAATAGACAGTATGATATCAATAGACGGTATGATATCAATACAGTATGTTATCAACAGACAGTATGCTATCAGTACACAGTACATTTTAATAGACAGTGTGATATCAGTAGACAATATGTTATCAATAGACAGTATGTTCTCAGTACAGTACAGTATGATATCAATAAACAGCATGCTATCAGGACAGTATATTATCGATAAACAGTATGTTATCAACAGACAGTATGTTATCAGTAGACAGTTCGTTATCAGTAGACGGAATTATATTAATTACGGTATGTTATCAATAGACGATCAATAGATGGTATGTTATCAGTAGACGGTATGATATCAATTGACAGTACGATATCAATAGACATTGTTATGTTATCAGTCAGTTTAGGTATCATTTGAATTTGGACGATTCAGGTTCCCTAGATTCTCGATGTCGATTCTTTTAAGAAGCAAGTCAAAAATAGTTTTCTGACAGGTTTATATTCAACAACTTTCACAAATGTTTCACTGTTGTTTTTGACAACCTCATAGAAAACACATATTTTGTTGTTTGTGTGATAGAGATAGAGATGTCTTTTTATGCTGACGGTACCAATCACCCATCACAGGTATCAATTGTAACTTTTCAAGAAGCCTATTGATTTTTTTAAATAATATAGTGTTGGCTAAAGTGGCTGGTCAGCCATGTTGTTTACTGTAACATCCACCACACAGTGCTCCTTCACCATATTCGAATGGACTATTGAGTTTGGGAGCAAGAACCCTGCTGGTTTTGAAATGCTTATGCAGCAGACCTAACGCTAGTGTGCTAATATAAACATGCATGGAGGTCTTTGGCGCGTGTCCGCCCCTCCTTTGTTGGCATGTGCATTCAGCAGTCTTATTTATATCTTGGCACAGTAGACTAAATATAGCTTGTCGAGATCAAAAACCAACAGATAAATAAATAGTTAGAAGGCTTTTATGCTGACATAGTCTCATTGCAACACTTGTGTCTAATTGGACTCAAATAAGGTCATGTGGACGCATCAGACCCTGCAGCCCACCCCCCTCCCGCCATCTTTCATCTTCAATTTGTGTGTGTTAAGAAGAGCGTGCACTCCCCCTCCTCCTGTGCGCCCGCCACGTGCTGCATGCAAACATGAATAATGGAGACCAGGCCAGGATTTCTCTTCTGCCGCTGCAGCAGGGCTAATGCTAATGCTAATGCGAGATGTTGTTTCACCTGCGGGCTCTCAGAGGGAACCTCCAATAACATGCCCTCTCTCTCTCTCTCTCTCTCTCTCTCTGCAATCACTACCTGGCTCTACCGTTAACCCTTTCAACAGCACCAGCTTGTCTTTAACATTCTTAGTGATGCCATGGGAGTCAAAGCTTTCAGCGACTCCTAAGACCTATTGACATCTGCAGCTACTGTGGTTATCTCTCACTAAGTTAGCAACACTAGCATAGCTATGTGAGCTGTTTGCTATCGGCATAGCTCGGTTGGTAGAGTGGCCGTGCCAGCAACTTGAGGGTTCCAGGTTCGATTCCCGCTTCTGCCATCCTAGTCACTGCTGTTGTGTCCTTGGGCAAGACACTTTACCCACCTGCTCCCAGTGCCACCCACACTGCTTTAAATGTAACTTAGATATTGGCTTTCACTATGTAAAGTGCTTTGAGTCACTAGAGAAAAACGCTATATAAATATAATTCACTTCACTGCATTACATTTTAACATCGTGCTAGGTTAGCAACACAAGCATAGCTATGTGAGCTACATGCTAATATTACATTTTAACATCACACCAGGTTAGCAACACTAGCATAACTATGTGAGCTATTTGCTATCATTACATGTTGATTGGCAACACAAAAATTGGCCCTAGTGTGTGAATGTGAGTGTGAATGTTGTCTGTCTATCTGTGTTGGCCCTGCGATGAGGTGGCGACTTGTCCAGGGTGTACCCCGCCTTCCGCTCGATTGTAGCTGAGATAGGCTCCAGCACCTCCCGTGACCCCGAAGGGAATAAGCGGTAGAAAATGGATGGATGGATGGATCATGCCAGGTTAGCAACACTAGCATAGCTATTTGCTATCATGACATGTTAACATCACGCCAGGTTAGCAACACTAACATAACTATGTGAGCTATTTGCTATCATGACATTTTAACATCACGCCAGGTTAGCAACACTAGCATAACTATGTGAGCTATTTGCTATCATGACATTTTAACATCACGCCAGGTTAGCAACACTAGCATAGCTATGTGAGCTATTTGCTATCATGACATTTTAACATCACGCCAGGTTAGCAACACTAGCATAACTATGTGAGCTATTTGCTATCATGACATTTTAACATCACGCCAGGTCAGCAACACTAGCATAACTATGTAAGCTATTTGCTATCATGACATTTTAACATCACGCCAGGTCAGCAACACTAGCATAGCTATGTGAGCTATTTGCTATCGTGACATTTTAACATCACGCCAGGTCAGCAACACTAGCATAGCTATGTGAGCTATTTGCTATCGTGACATTTTAACATCACGCCAGGTTAGCAACACTAGCATAACTATGTGAGCTATTTGCTATCATGACATTTTAACATCACGCCAGGTGAGCAACACTAGCATAACTATGTGAGCCATTTGCTATCATGACATTTTAACATCACGCCAGGTTAGCAACACTAGCATAGCTATGTGAGCTATTTGCTATCTTGACATTTTAACATCACGCCAGGTTAGCAACACTAGCATAACTAAGTGAGCTATTTGCTATCATGACATTTTAACATCACGCCAGGTCAGCAACACTAGCATAGCTATGTGAGCTATTTGCTATCATGACATTTTAACATCACGCCAGGTTAGCAACACTAGCATAGCTATGTGAGCTATTTGCTATCATGACATTTTAACATCACGCCAGGTTAGCAACACTAGCATAGCTATGTGAGCTATTTGCTATCGTGACATTTTAACATCACGCCAGGTTAGCAACACTAGCATAACTATGTGAGCTATTTGCTATCATGACATTTTAACATCACGCCAGGTTAGCAACACTAGCATAACTATGTGAGCCATTTGCTATCATGACATTTTAACATCACGCCAGGTTAGCAACACTAGCATAGGTATGTGAGCTATTTGCTATCATGACATTTTAACATCACGCCAGGTTAGCAACACTAACATAACTATGTGAGCTATTTGCTATCATGACATTTTAACATCACGCCAGGTTAGCAACACTAGCATAACTATGTGAGCTATTTGCTATTATGACATTTTAACATCACGCCAGGTTAGCAACACTAGCATAGCTATGTGAGCTATTTGCTATCATGACATTTTAACATCACGCCAGGTTAGCAACACTAGCATAACTATGTGAGCTATTTGCTATCATGACATTTTAACATCACGCCAGGTCAGCAACACTAGCATAACTATGTGAGCTATTTGCTATCATGACATTTTAACATCACGCCAGGTCAGCAACACTAGCATAGCTATGTGAGCTATTTGCTATCATGACATTTTAACATCACGCCAGGTTAGCAACACTAGCATAGCTATGTGAGCTATTTGCTATCGTGACATTTTAACATCACGCCAGGTTAGCAACACTAGCATAACTATGTGAGCCATTTGCTATCATGACATTTTAACATCACGCCAGGTTAGCAACACTAGCATAGCTATGTGAGCTATTTGCTATCATGACATTTTAACATCACGCCAGGTTAGCAACACTAGCATAACTATGTGAGCCATTTGCTATCATGACATTTTAACATCACGCCAGGTTAGCAACACTAGCATAGCTATGTGAGCTATTTGCTATCATGACATTTTAACATCACGCCAGGTTAGCAACACTAGCATAACTATGTGAGCCATTTGCTATCATGACATTTTAACATCACGCCAGGTTAGCAACACTAGCATAGCTATGTGAGCTATTTGCTATCATGACATTTTAACATCACGCCAGGTTAGCAACACTAGCATAACTAAGTGAGCTATTTGCTATCATGACATTTTAACATCACGCCAGGTTAGCAACACTAGCATAACTATGTGAGCTATTTGCTATCATGACATTTTAACATCACGCCAGGTTAGCAACACTAGCATAGCTATGTGAGCTATTTGCTATCATGACATTTTAACATCACGCCAGGTTAGCAACACTAGCATAACTATGTGAGCTATTTGCCATCATGACATTTTAACATCACGCCAGGTTAGCAACACTAGCATAGCTATGTGAGCTATTTGCTATCATGACATTTTAACATCACGCCAGGTTAGCAACACTAGCATAACTAAGTGAGCTATTTGCTATCATGACATTTTAACATCACGCCAGGTTAGCAACACCAGCGTACTGTAGCTATGTGAGCTACATGCTAGGTTAATAATTCACTGAAGGAAAACTTACAACGCCCACAGCAGACAACAGGTCTGACCTACAGTTTAAGACGTGTAGCAAAGCCTGTTTATTTTTTTTATTTATTTGTTATATTTTATTTTTTACAAAGAAGCCTGTAACTGCATAGCCGTATCTATAAAAGTTTACCAATACATTACACAAGTTGCAGCAAATACAATGTTTAGTGAATATGTTTGAATCACATTAGTCAGACATAAGTACTCTATAATCACTCACCTGCTTACGCAGTCTCTCCAACCACGCTCATCTTGTCCCATCAGCTCAACAGGTTTTCTGTTGCCATGGCGACGAGCTGCAGGCACAAGCGTGAGAAGCTCATTTCCTTGGCGACCGCTGAAGACGTGTGACAAAAAATGTTTTTTTTTTTTTTTTTGTGTGCGTGCGTGCGTTTATGCGAAGATTTCATCAGCGGCGTTCTCTCGCCAATGACGAAATGCACTGTAAGCGAGGTGTGATTGACAGGGCTGTATTGTGTCCGAGGCGAGCGGGACACTCAGTCATGATACACTTCCCTCTCTCCCGAGATGCTGCCCACGCTCTGCCTTACCGCCCACGCCATCGCGCCACCAAGGAAACTTTTTTTCTGCTCGCTTGTTGCCTTCCTGCACGCTACACCCTGCCTTTTATCCCAGCCTACTTCCTCCTTTTGCACTGTTTGTCACCACGGCGTTTGAGGAAAGCGCCTCATTAAAACTGAACACTGCAGCGAGCATGTTGGCCTTTTTGCCAGCCTTTGTTCAGCAGCACTAAAACAACATGGCCGACATCTTCAACACGCTTGAGTACATTTGGAAGAACCACAAATTGCTTTGTGGTGGAAACTTGGAGATTTGCGGTTTTTTCCTGTGCGGTTATTGTGGCCTGATGATGAAATATGATCATCTTTTGAGATAGCGGATAAACTGTTATTAATAAAGTACCGCGGTACTAGTGTTGTCCCGATACCAAAATGTATTTTGATACTTTTCTAAATAAAGGGGACCACACAAAATATCATTATTGGCTTTATTTTAGAAACAAATTTTAGGGTACATTAAACATATGATTATTATTGTAATTTAGTCCTTAAATAAAATAGTGAACATACTAGACAACTTGTCATTTAGTAGTAAGTAAACAAACAAAGACTCCTAATTAGTCTGCTGACGTATGCAGTAACATATTGTGTCATTTACAGGCATGTGATTTTTCCGTCTAAAGTCGGAATTCCGTCTTTTTTAATCTCAGGGGGAAAAAAAAAATTATCTCCCGTTTTTCCGTTTTTTTTCCGACCCTAAATCAAGATTCGAGACGTAGTTTATATTACGCCGTAGTTGATTGGTCGATATGTTCCTTGTGACCAATCAGGACATCTGTTATGAATGATGACGTTAATAACGTCATCATTCATAATGGTTATTACCGCCTTTTTCCATATGTAAACGATGTCGGTTCTCGAGAGAAAGGACGCTTTACGAGTAAAAGAAATTGATAAACATGTCAAAAATAAGTTTCGATGGGACTGGATGGAAAGGGAAATCACTGATACTGTTGGGAAGAAGGAAGTTACGACTTTGTTCTGTGATTTTATTCGGAAAATCGATCGTCCCGGAAAGGTTTTGTGCACGTGGTGTCATGATAATATTGACTATGGATCACGAGGTTTCAAGGCTTTGGAAGTACATGCGAAACGCCAAAAACATATGAAACAACTTGAAGCAAGGAAAACAAACTTTTCACTAGCTGGTACTTTTGGATGTCAACCGAAAGTGAGCAAACCTTACCTGACTTCATCCTTTGTTTACATCGACAACTGCCGTAGACATGGAGAGGAAAGATCCACCCAAACAACCCACTTCAGTTGCAGACAGGGTTGTTAATAATGAGGTAAGCTAAAAAATATTTGCTTGCGAAATATGCATGTTTGTTTTAAATATTAACCAATTATTGCTTTGCGAAATATTAATGGGTTTTTCTAAAAATAAAAAGCCACGTGAAAATATATTATGAAATTACAGAAATTCAAAGAGTCGCATCATTGATTCCAGTTAACAATTTATTTGAAATAAATTTGCATATAATACTATTTTGTAATATTAAGTTCTTATGTAGTCTGTTGAAACTATTGTCAGTGGTGTAACAATCTTGAAGGTAAATATTTTCACACTTGTTTCATGCAATATGTCAGTGTCCTCACATTATTATTATTTCCTATTTTCAAATATGAGTAAACAATACTAAACATGTTTAATTATTTTCATAAATTTATATCCTATTTTGGCGAAAAGAATGAAATGTTTACATTTGGTATTTTGTTAAATACATTTGCAAGGAAAGCTCATGTTAGGGCTCTCCGAGAAAGCTAATGTGTGAAGTGAACTGAAGTAATGTGGTAATACTGTAAATAAACTGTAGATAATAACACTGATCAATGTGGTACCTGTGGATGTGAAATGAACACAAGATGTAAATATTAGTGACTAAATACTGTTGGGACTGAACCATATACAGTGATTCATTAGGATAATTGGGTTATGTATGTTCTATTAATGATGTTTTCATGTCTTTAAACACTAAAATATTTTCTTCAAATGGTGCTGTCTTTGTTAATTTTAGCATGTTAAATTGGTGAAAAACCAGGAGCTTCGGGGGGCGTTGCCCCCCTTGTCCCCCCACCAGGGCACCGCCCTGGACCTTCGTCCCCCAGACCCCCGGGAATTTTTTCAGTCTTTTTCCATTGTGGTCAAATCACATGCCTGCATTTATACACCTATTATTTTGTACACATTATGAGGGACAAACTAAAAATGAATTATTAATCTACTTATTCATTTACTGTTATTTGCTTATTTTTCGTTTTAACATGTCCTGTCTACACTTCTGTTAAAATGTAATACCGTATATTACCAAATAAACGCCCTTGTGCAAATAACCGCCCATGTCCTAATAGCCGCCCGGGGTCTGACCCCATTTTGTGAATTAACCGCCTCTTCCTAATAACCGCCCATGTCCAAATAGCCGCCCATGGGCTGTTATTTGCATAATTTAGATTAAAATCATATTGATTTCATTAAACCCAATTTATAAGCTAAAAGGAAAAGCAAAGGTGCAGTAATTCTGGTAATTACGGTAACAGCAGACGTTACGTGGGGATTCTGGGTAATCAACATATTGCAATGGGTCACCGCATATAGCGTAACACACACTCAACGACAACAACAAACCCACGAGGAAAAGTTTCAACATGGCAAGCAACAGTAGCAGTGAGTTGAATGAACAGGATACCGGTACACCACAACTGATGGACGGGAATACTTTAAGGGGGAAGAAGAACAGAAAGTTTGACTTAAAGTTCAAGCTAGCGGTTACGAAGTATGCGTAGCAGAATTCTGGTTTGGCAGCGGCCAGGCAGTTTAACGTTGACCCAAAACGTGTACGAGAATGGAAACAAAAAAAGGGAGAACTCCTATCTCAGTCGGCAATCGATGGAAAACGGGCTCGCTTATCTGGTGGAGGTAGGAAGAAAGTGAGCGACGAGCTTGATGCTAATTTGTGTCAGTGGATACATCACGTATGCTGCTTTATTTAAAACTTGGAGTACTGTAGCCTTTATTTTATTTAAGTGACAGTATTATTGTTCTGTTTTGATGGTGGGTTTTATACTTCAGTACTTGGTACCATAATTTTATTTTTCCCATTAGGCTGCTTTATTTAAAAAGTTTATTTATTTTTAGTATTGGTATTCTATTTGACAATTTTTGCACTACTGCCATGTTGAGGCCTTGTTGATCTCTTGTCTTTTGATAGCTTACCTCATGTTGATCTCTTGTCTTTTGATAGCCTACCTCATGTTGATCTCTTGTCTTTTGATAGCCTACCTCATGTTGATCTCTTGTTTTTTGATAGCCTACCTCATGTTGATCTCTTGTTTTTTGGTTTGTATGTTTACAATAGCTTTTACATTTAAAGTTTTTTGTACGAAAAAAAATACTGGACAGTAACCATTGGAACCAAATAATGGCCTGGTGCAGGCTGGTGCAAAAATAAATAAAAGCCTTGTGCAAATAACCGCCCATGTCCTAATAGTCGCTCGGGGTCTGACCCCATTTTGTGAAATAAACGCCCGGGCTACTATTTGGTAATATATGGTAATCTCTTATAGGGATGTCGGATAATATCGGACTGCCGATATTATCGGCCGATAAATGCTTTAAAATATAATATCGGAAATGATCGGTATCGGTTTCAAAAAGTAAAATGTATGACTTTTTAAAACGCCGCTGTGTACACGGACGTAGGGAGAAGTACAGAGTGCCAATAAACCTTAAAGGCACTGCCTTTGCGTGCCGGCCCAATCACATATCTACAGCTTTCACACACACAAGTGAATGCAAGGCATACTTGGTCAACAGCCATACAGGTCACACTGAGGGTGAACGTATAAACAACTTTAACACTGTTACAAATATGCGCCACACTGTGAACCCACACCAAACAAGAATGACAAACACATTTCGGGAGAACATCCGCACCGTAACACAACATAAACACAACAGAACAAATACCCAGAACCCCTTGCAGCACTAACTCTTCCGGGACGCTACAATATACACCCCCCGCTACCAGGTGGCACTTTTTCCCATAATTTGAGTTGATTTATTTTGGAAAACCTTGTTACATTGTTTAATGCATCCAGCGGGGCATCACAACAAAATTAGGCATAATAATGTTTTAATTCTACGACTGTATATATCGGTATCGGTTGATATTGGAATCGGTAATTAAGAGTTGGATAACATCGGAATATCGGATATCGGCAAAAAAGCCATTATCGGACATCTCTAATGAAAACTGTTGAATTGATTGATTGATTGAAACTTGTATTAGTAGATTGCACAGTACAGTACATATTCCGTACAACTGACCACTAAATGGTAACACCCGAATAAGTTTTTCAACTCGTTTAGGTCGGGGTCCACGTTAAACTATTCATGGTAATGGACTACAAAACATTATGGCCGTTAGCGAAGAAAAAGACACAAATTAGCCGCACGGTTTTATAAGCCGCAGGCTTCAAAACTTTGGAAAAAAGTAGTGGTTTATAGACTGGAAAATACGGTATTTATTCTTTAGTGAATATGCTAACCTAGCATGATGTTAACATGTAATAACATGTAGCTCACATATCTTGGCTGGTGTTGCTAACCTAGCATGAGGTTTTTGAAATGTTAAAATGTAGCTAGCATAGCTGTGCTAGTGTTGCTAACGTTTGTGTCCGCCTGCCCCACTCCTAAATGTTATGTTGTTGTATGTGATATGTCTAAGGGTTGTCCTGATCTGATATTGATAACAAAACAATATCAATACTGGATGATTTCAGGTTGCATCCAAACTTTCTGATACAAGCAGTCCTACTTTACTTGTGAAAAGATGGATAGCCACTCTAAATGTCCTCCAGCAAGGACACCATTTCTTCTATTTTAGTCAAGTCATTTACAAAAGGTAAACATGCTAGGCTATGTGCAACTAGGAGCTAGCAGCTACGCAACAACTAAGCACACAATAGCACACCAGCTAGACAAACGTAATAATCATTGCAGTGCAAAACACCACATGTTGTCAATATAAACTAGTATATGTGGTATATATTACCACTGGTATTTATTTTCCCTTCTATTACAAGTGAACAGTTACAGTGTATATGTCTAAAGTACACAATAGTACTTCCTGGAGTCGTTACTAAAATCATCAAGGCTAACGCACTATTTGTGTACTGTGGTTAATTATAGTATGTATAATTATCTCATAGGATTGGAAGTAGCATGTGTTTGTATTTGGCCACATAATCTTTTAAAAGTATTCTTCTAGTAAGGTCAAAGTGCAAAGGTCCATCACCGGCATTGTAGAGAGTGTCCACAGGAGATTGGGAATCCCACAAGAGTGTAGGTGTCAGGTTTAGGAGGAAGATTAAAGACATTAGCAACACCTGGTAGAAGGTCCACAGATGGGGACAGAGGATAGGGGTCGGAGGTCACCCGACTTGAACTAATCATAGGAATAATGGCCAGGAAATATAAACAGGCTAGACTGTCCGGCATCAAGATTAGACCCACAAGGAGAGGGGTCTACAAGAAATGGTATTTAACCTCTTTAGGCCCAAGCTGTTTGTTAACATGCTTTTTTTATTTCTCTTTGCTATTTGGGCTTATTGGACCCTAATTAGAATAAAAACTAAGAATCATATTTTTATATGATGTACTTAGTCCATAAGTACACAAACGTGTACTTCATGTTTAGTGACATGCTGATTCTTATTTTTCCACTTTTTTTTCTTCCAAATTCCATTGTATGTTATACTCTTCTTACACCACCAGATGGCAGTATAAGTGTCCACATAAAAGCGGCCATTAGACCCCAATTCAGTAGTGTACACAATTTTGGAAATAAGAACTAAAAGGTGCTGTCCACGCATGTGGCCACTAAGCCTTTAGAGGTGTTAAACAGTGTTCAGACAGGACAGCAGAATGAAGAGATTTGGCACACTTTTTCTCCTAGTGCTGCAACTGTAGTCCGAGGCTCCATGAAACAAATTAAGCTTTTTGTTCGATTCCTCTTGGCGTTGTCACGGCGGGTTTTTTGCAGCTTACTGCAAGGTTTGTTCTCCCGGGATGCAAACGGACTATTCCGGACAAGGCTTGCAGGTAGGAACATATTTATTAATCTTCACAAAGTACTACAAAAAACGGAAAACAAGGTGAAGGCACAACGCGCTGATCCCACTTGGAGCTAAACTAGCACTTAGCATAAACTACAACAAGGAAAACTTACTAGCTGTGGCATGAACAAACAAAAACTTGCGTACACAAGGCATGAAGCGAACACTCGGTATAAACTTGGAATCAGACATGAACCGAACAATGACGCCGGGCCGACTGACTGGCAAAAGCAGGCTTAAATAGTGTCTCTAGATTAGAGCCAGGTGAGCAACCCGATCACCAGCGGCAGGTGAAAATCATACGCAACCATGGCAACCAAAACAAAAGAGTGCACAAAAAACAGTAACTATCTGGAGTCAAATTAACAGAACATAACGAAAGCATGATCCGAATCACGGATCATGCCAGGCGTCTCTTTGGCTTATCACCCATAACACGACCATCAAATATGCAACAGTACTTTTGGAAATACTACAGTTAGTACAAAAGCGCATGTTTTGTTAGCGCTATGGTGACGTTCTTACAGACAGATACAGAGGCAGCCATCTTGAAAGCAGATTGTCTTTCCGCTTATTTTAGTCATCAGCACATGGCGCTCGCCGTGTCCGGTGTCGTGCGGCGCAGGTGAGCTGGAAGCACGATCTTCTTCCTCCTCCTCGTTGCCATTTTGATCCAATAGCGTGTTGGCATTGTGTCGATATAGCGCGTCACGTAGCCTCATGGTACGTCTGCCCTGGGCCGGCCTAAAATAGCTCAGCAATGGGAGACGTCCTGGCAAGATGCCGGGTCACGCCTTCTGTTTGGTCAATTTGTCCTCAACGAGGCATCCTGGGAGAGTGACCTCCTCCAGCGAGGGGTTGACTACGTACGCGCAGTGTTTCCTCGCCGCGCCCAAAAGAGAGACGCACGTAGCCGGGACAAAAAAGAGGGGGCCGTGCGAGCCCCCGAGGTGTAGTTATTTCGATGTGCGACATGTGAGAGGCTTGCGTTTTGCCACGGGGCAAGGAAGAAACTCTGAAAGGATCACGCGCGAGCTTGTGTTTAGCGCGGCTTAGCGTCACCTGGGCTCCCTGGGAAAAGTTTGGGGGATCCAAACGGGAAAAGACTCCCGTCCCTCGCCTTCCTGCAGGCCAAAATAATGCCAGCGTGAGACGTCGTCTGGCGGGCTTCTCCCAGAGATGGAAACAAGCTTTGAGTTAAGCCTTAGCGGAAAATACTGTATTGTTTTTTTGTATTGCAGTCAAAAATAACAAGTTCACTAATGGGATTAATCACAAAAAAATAATGCATTAATCATGTGTAGTTGCAGATTAATCACATTTTATTAGGATTTTTTAAAATAGTTTTTTTTACATGAATTTATTTGAAGCTCCTTTACCGCGAATGGTTACCTGAAAGACGACATGGCTGGGCAACACAGCTGGGCAAATATTTTGACTCGGGGGCCACATCGAGAGAAAAAATGTGTCTGGGGGGGGGGGCAATGTGTATGTGTGTATAAATGATATATACACATTCAGCTGTAAAAATCTGCTGTACAGTATGTGTTTTTTTTTCAGGAACACTAATACAAATAAAAAACAATGTCCTATAGAATTCTAAAAAAGTGATGACAGACCACCTCAAAAGAACAAAATGGAATTTTAATTTTTTACTGAATGGGACACCCAAAATATACATGAAAAAGAAAGTTTTATTTAACTATGAACAATAAAACACTGAATATTAACAACATATGAACATCTTTTACTTCTGAGACCAGCTCCTATATAGACATCTTTTACAATCAAGCAAAACACAACAGAAATGTAACAAACCGCAAAATATGAATGCAAAGTGTAGTAAACACCTACAATATGATATATTATCACTTTTATGCAGAAATTTGTTGTAAAAATTACCTTCCGCATTTGTTCCTGACATATGCGTTTCGAGTTAGCTGCTCTGAAAACAAAACCCCGCCCACTCTGGTTTGTTTCTGGTCTAAGCTGCTGTGACGTAGATTACCGTAAAAACTCTTATTACACTCAAAAGCGCAGATTTCTACCATTTGAAATACTTTGGTTTGTTTCTGGTCTAAGCTGCTGTGACGTAGATTACCGTAAAAACTCTTATTACACTCAAAAGCGCAGATTTCTACCATTTGAAATACTTTGGTTTGTTTCTGGTCTAAGCTGCTGTGACGTAGATTACCGTAAAAACTCTTATTACACTCAAAAGCGCAGATTTCTACCATTTGAAATACTTTCTATGGTTCAAGACTTAAGGCCATTTAAAAACAGCACTGCACATCATAATTGCGGCTACAGTTTCGATCTTAAAAAGCGGAAAAAATTATGTACAACGTCCGGCGAAAATCTTAATGCGCCGCATTTGGCCCGCGGGCTGTATTTTGCCCAGGTTTCAGTTATAAGGTCAGTGACTTAGTCAATGCATACAGTTTCAAAATGTTGCCTTAAAATAAACCAGGACAGAACTATATATCATACTTATACCGAGTTTTAAGCAAATCAATCAAGTACATTCTAGTAAAACATTCCAGTTCTGTTTCTCAACTGTAGTCCGTACGGGCTGCAGCGCTACTCAGTTGTAATACACTTTCCCACCACTTGTGGCAGTAATGACAATATCAAACAAACAGAAGAAGTCTGGAGCCGAAGTCATACAGCAGTTTTTTGAGCGCAAAAATTATAACTAGAGTGCTAAAGCTGTATTTTCTTTTGCACTTACATTTCTACTTAAGAAACATAGTCAATAATTTGGTTGATTTTTTGTTTATAAATGTATTTTGCATCCGTTATTTATG
>NC_084735.1:15047086-15114586 GCF_033978785.1 Entelurus aequoreus | reverse complement strand
AAACGAAAAGTTTTGTCAGAAGACAACAAAGAAAAAGGGAGGCTGCCCAGATAAACAGACAGTCAAGGATCAACATTGGCCCGGCTTTCACTCGCTGGCGTGAGCTCAAAGATGAGGGATTAGACCAGGGGTCACCAACCTTTTTGAAACCAAGAGCTACTTCTTGGGTACTGATTAATGCGAAGGGCTACCAGTTTGATACACACTTAAATAAATTGCCAGAAATAATCAATTTGCTCAATTTACCTTTAACTCTGTTATTATTAATAATGATATTTATCTTTGTGGAAACACTGATCATCTTAATGATTTCTCACAATAAATATATATAGAAACAGATAAATATCAATATGCAACACTTTATTTTTATATTTTTTCTAAGTGCACATTTTTCAAAATGAACATTTTCTAATGATCACTTCTAAGACAGTCTTGTGAAATCACAATATCCCATTTTAACTAGCTAGCCACTAACATTTTTTAACAAATAATGAATTACTTTGCACCATGTTTGTACAAATAATAACTCATGTAAAATACAAAAGGCAACTCTCAAATTTTTAAATAAATCATGTCACACTTTGAACTGAATACCAAATCTGTTATCTGTTTCTTTGTCAGTTAGTGAAGACCAAGTCTTTAAAATATTTTCTTGGATTTTCAAATTCTATTTGAGTTTTGTCTCTCTTAGAATTAAAAATGTCGAGCATAGCGAGACCAACTTGCTAGTAAATAAATAACATTTAAAAAATGGAGGCAGCTCACTGGTAAGTGCTGCTATTTGAGCTATTTTTAGAACAGGCCAGCGGGCTACTCATCTGGTCCTTACGGGCTACCTGGTGCCCGCGGGCACCGCGTTGGTGACCCCTGGATTAGACCAATGCTGCCTTGTCTCTCTTCTTGCTAGACGAGCGAGTGACTTTTGATGCTCAAATCAAAATGATAATGCTTATCGGAAATTTGTGTAGTAGCAGCCACCAGCTTGATGGTTCACATTTCCACATGACTTCCTTTGAAAACACTCTCCCATCGGTCTTTCTTAGCATAGGACCTGCATCTGCCCAGTATATTCTTGGTTTTAGCCTCATGTTTCTTCATGTTGTCTGCTATTTAACATCAGCATAGCCATTAGAGACCTAATATTTGTGACAATATTACAATGAACATCAAGTCCGTATGACACTATATACAGTATATGGTCTTCTTCTGGCAAAACACTACTGCTTTGGTTCACTGGTGCCGCCAAAATCAACCAAAACTGAAAGTTCTTAAGTACGGCTTTAATATCAGCACAATATTTAAACGACCGTATGTTCCGGACTATAAGTCGCTACTTTGTTCCTGCACTTTGAACCCTGCAGCTCATTAAACAGTGATGCTAATTCATGGATTTTTTCTTCGCTAAAGGCGAACTATTTATATTTAACAAATCGTTTCCATAAAACACACGTAGAGACTGGAAAGGTGTGTTATTGTTTGTGCTATGGCGCCATCTTTTGGACGAGTTCGCTCACTACAGCTGCTGCGGGTTGAACATTCAAGGTATTTCCTTCTGTTTAGTGCCTTGAACCCGAAGTATATGTGCTGTTCCGTCTACTAGTTGTCCATAGGGTTTTACTCTGATTGTTTCTTCATTCATCACTCAAAGCAACGTCTGTAGGTTTTACAATATAACTAAAACCGTTTATACTCATTAAACTACAGTATCTCATGCGTGATGTCTGTACGAGTGTTTTCATGTACAAACGTATATTTGTACATACTATTGTAATGTAATGACTTTAGCGTCATTAGCTTTAGCTATTATGTTAACATGTTTACGAGTGTCTGTCTCAGTATTAATAACTTAAAATGGCATTCTTTTTGTATTGTTTCACTTTCACAAATTCCTCAGTAAATTAATCAAAACGTCACCGTGGAGTTATTGAGTCTGTTTAGCTGATTGGACAGCTAGCTTACGCAGCTAGTGGGTCCATGACAATGACTTTGGTTTTGTTTTATCAGCGTTTTACTGCCGTGCTACAAACACCCTTTGGAAACAGTCAAGGTATTTAAATAATCATTGCACAACGTATATACTGAACAAAAATAGAATTGCTACACTTTTGTTTTTGCTCTCATTTTTCATGAGTTAACTTCAAAGATCTAAAACTTTGACTTCATACACAAAATACCTATTCCTCTGAAATATTTCAGTATGGCCTTTTATTGTGGGCGGCCTAAGGCACGCCTGTGCAATTATCATACTGTTTAATCAGCATATTGCTTTGCCACACCTGTGAGGTGGGATGGATTATCTTGGCAAAGAAGAAATGCTCACTAACACAGATTTAGACGGATTACTGAACAATATTTTAGATCAGGGATGTCAAAGTGGTTTTCATTGAGGGCCACATGGCAGTTATGGCTGCCATCAGAGGGCCGCTTGTAACAGCCAATGTATGAATTTGCCTCTGGATTTCATTATTAATTATATAAATAGTTTTAAGTTGACTGTCCATTTTACAGTAAAAACTTTACATTTACAAAATTTTACCGTAAAATATGGTGGTGTTTTTTTTGTTTTTACATTTTACAGTTTTTAGGGGGGGCGTGTTATGGAAAAAGCTGGCAGCTTAGTTGCCAGAATTTTTGTGTTAAATTTACATTGTTTTACAACATTATATTGTTCATGGAAAAATAGTACAAGTTATTTTTCTATTCTGGCAACTTAGCTGCCAGCTTTTCTTAACAGTAATACACCGTTAAAAACAACAACTGTAGATTTTACAGTCAAAAACTGGTAGCTCAGTCAACAGAATTTTAACACAAAAACTGTTGTTTTTTTCTATTTACAGTAATATGCTGTAAAGCAGTGGTTCTCAACCTTTTTTCAGTGATGTACCCCCTGTGAACATTTTTTTAATTCAAGTACCCCCTAATCAGAGCAAAGCATTTTTGGTTGAAAAAAAGAGATAAAGAAGTAAAATACAGCACTATGTCATCAGTTTCTGATTTATTAAAGTGTATAACAGTGCAAAATATTGCTCATTTGTAGTGGTCTTTCTTGAACTATTTGGAAAAAAAGATATAGAAATAACTAAAAACTTGTTGAAAAATAAACAAGTGATTCAATTCTAAATAAAGATTTCTACACATAGAAGTAATCATCAACTTAAAGTGCCCTCTTTGGGGATTGTAATAGAGATCCATCTGGATTCATGAACTTCATTCTAAACATTTCTTCACAAAAAAAGAAATCTTTAACATCAATATTTATGGAACATGTCCCCAAAAAATCTAGCTGTCAACATTGAATATTGCATTGTTGCATTTCTTTTCACAGTTCTTTTTGACAGACATTTTAGTGAGGGTCAAACCTCATGACATGGGGGAAACTCTGGCTTTATGGTAATGAATGGAATAGCCTACTTGATTTGATGTTCAGTTTATGAACTTACATTCATATTTTGTTGAAGTATTATTCAATAAATATATTTATAAAGGATTTTTGAATTGTTGCTATTTTTAGAATATTTTTTAAAAATCTCACGTACCCCTTGGCATACCTTCAAGTACCCCCAGGGGTACGCATACCCCCATTTGAGAACCACTGCTGTAAAGAACACCGTAAAATGTATTGTAATTTGTATTTATTTGATGGGTAGTTTGCTGTAAAGTGAAGTATTTTTATTTAGACAAAAACCTGTTTGGAAAGTATTACAATATACTGTAATATTTGTTGCAATATTGGATACTATTAAAATTTAAAAGGTATGCAAATTCAAGCAGTACATATATTTTTTCTGTCAAAATAAAAAAAAATCCAGTACATTTAGTGAGAAAATATGAAGTACTTTATTGACACATATCATTTCCAGGTGTATGCGGGCCAGATAAAATGATGTTGCGGGCCAGATCTGGCCCTCAGGCCATGAGTTTGACACTGGTGTTCTAGAGGAATAGGTATTTTGTGTATCTAGTCAAAGTTTTTGATATTTGAGTTCAACTCATGAAAAATGAGAGCGAAAAAATAAAAGTGTTGCGTTTATATATTTGTTCAGTGTATATCTGCAGCTCATATATACAAGAAAAAAGTAGTGGGTTCGGAATATCAAAAAGTATGTATGATTTCTGCTGATACCGTATTGGATGAATATCAGTATATACTCAAGGCTCTTATTATCATATTGAAAGTGGGAAAAGTTGTGTTGGGACACTCCTAGATCATGTATCTAATTAATTTTTTACATTATACAGTAAAAAATAATCTGCCTGTTGGAAATGGCCCCCTAGCCGCACTGTTTTGTAATTTTAATAATGTGTGCAGTGCAATTAGAAAAATAGTCGAGCCATTTAATTTGTCATATTTGCTCCTGCAGGACAAGATAATAGGCTCCAAACAGCAAAAGGTCCTGACAGCTGTAAAATAAATACAACTGATTGGACGCCTTTTGTGTCGCAGTAAGAGCACCTTTGATGGGATTAGCGGCGCTCAAGATGCTTCTTCTCTGGAGCTGGGGGAATGTTGCAGGGATTTATACATTTTTGATGCGGCGCGGGGAGGAACACACACACACACGCACACAAGTGTGTGACCTAGTTTAGGAGCTGTGGAATTCTGACGACTGGTCGTGTCCCACAGTGAGAAATATCTCCCTCTATTTTACACGTGTCGCAGAAGTCATCACGTTTTCTCTCATTTTGCGTTTTTTTTTAAGCCTTTAAGTCAGTTCTGCTTCAAAGACTTTGTAGTAACACTCGAAGCGCCGAGCAAACAATGGCCGCTGCCATCTATGGTTTAAAAAAAAAGAAAGTAATTTTCCCCACGACATGGCCTCGTGCACGACTGAATTTTCTTTGCACAGCCTACCTCCTTCCCGTACGATCCGTCCCCACCTCTTCCTCCTCTCCTGCTCCTCGGTTGCCACGGCAACGCAGCATCGGCACGTTGGCCCCTCAACGGGGGACGCCATTGTCCGAACACCGCCGATCGTTTATGTGCCGTGAGAAACATGGCGAGCGCTGCGTACCGTAAGATGACTAACGCTGTGTCCCGACACTTTTGCTCATACAACGGCCTGTTTTGCTTCCGCTAACGTCTCTTTTTGCTAGCTTAGCAGACAGATAACAGGTTGTCTCTAGAGATGTCCGATAATGGCTTTTTTGCCGATATCTGATATTCCGATATTGTCCAACTTTTAATTACCGATGCCGATATATACAGTCGTGGAATGAACACATTATTATGCCTAATTTTGTTGTGATGCCCCGCTGGATGCATTAAGCAATGTAACAAGGTTTTCCAAAATAAATCAACTCAAGTTATGGAAAAAAATGCCAACATGGCACTGCCATATTTATTATTGAAGTCACAAAGTGCATTATTTTTTTTAACATGCCTCTCCCTGAGAGAGCATGAGGAGGTTGAGGTGGGCGGGGTTGAGGTTAGGGGGTTGCGAGGGGTGTATATTGTAGCATCCCGGAAGAGTTAGTGCTGCAAGGGGTTCTGGGTATTTGTTCTGTTGTGTTTATGTTGTGTTACGGTGCGGATGTTCTCCCGAAATATGTTTGTTGTTCTTGTTTGGTGTGGGTTCACAGTGTGGCGCATATTTGTAACAGTGTTAAAGTTGTTTATACGGCTACCCTCAGTGTGACCTGTATGGCTGTTGACCAAGCATGCCTTGCATTCACTTATGTGTGTGTAAAAGCCGCATATATTATGTGACGGGGCAAGCACGCTGTTTGTATGGAGGAAAAGCAGACGCGACGACAGGCTGTAGAGGACGCTAAAGGCAGTGCCTTTAAGGCACGCCCCCAATATTGTTGTCCGGGTGGAAATTTCGGGAGAATGGTTGCCCCAGGAGATTTTTGGGAGGGGCACTGAAATTCGGGAGTCTCCCGGGAAAATCGGGAGGGTTGGCAAGTATACCCTACGTCCGTGTTTTACCGGATATGTACCGCTCCGTACAGCGGCGTTTTAAAAAGTCAATAATTTTCCATTTTGAAACCGATACCGATAATTTCCGATTTTACATTTTAAAGTATTTATCGGCCGATAATATCGGCAGGACGATATTATCGGACATCTTTAGTTGTCTCCATACGAGATTCTTTACTTGAAAACTCTGTAAAAGCGAACATACTAAAATAAAGTGTCAATATAACTTAAATCAGTCATTCTCAAACTGAGGTACGCCAAATAAGCATTTGATGAAAGTACAGTGTTTTATTTTTCATTGTTCAAATTGTGTGGCCAAAAAGATAAAATATACTTGGTAAATAAAACCACTGCCTTATTTTTAATGAATACTTAGGCCTACTATGCAACTGTATGTAAATGTGGGTCATTATGGTGGTACGTGGAGAGCCAGGTTTTTTGTGAGGTTGTACTTGGTGAAAACGGTTTGCGTACTACCGACTTACATGACATACAAAATAATTTCCCTGTGACATTAGAACAGAAAAGAAAAACAAAACCTCCAAATTGAGCATCATAAGTACAATACTTAGAGCAGGACTATTCAAATCTTTTCATTTGGCCCACCAAACATCAGCGAAATAGTCCTACTAGGGTTGATCATGTATGCAGTACTCCCACCATCCTGCAGGGGGCAACAGCGAGGCATGTGTGTCACAATGAAGCAGCAGTGGGGTGAGTAAAGAAGACTACTCATTCAACCCTGAAAACAAATCTGAATAAATTGCAAAAATTGGACTTTACACGACGACTGGACAACAAAGTATTAATTTTCTACCCGAGTCATTGTTTCCTGGGGGACCTTTTAAGTGGCCGACACTTTGATCCAAACAAGCAGCAACAATGGTCGAAATCCCAGCATGTAAGATTAATCACCAAACTTGGTCAAACATTTGTGACTAGATATCATTTGGGCATGAAGATATTTAGTTTGTTTTGTATTGAAATGGCTGACTCAGTGATGTGTTTTTTTTATTCGTGGTCGTGTTTTTTTGTCTGAGAGTAACGAGCAAATCTCGTTTAATACATGTAGTGCTAAATTTGACCGTTAGAGGGCGACGACACTAACAGTGATAAGTCCTATGCAATGTTTGGTGTGTGAATGTTGTATAATTACTTTACAGTACAGGCCAAAAGTTTGGACACATCTCCTCATTCAATGCGTTTTCTTTATTTCCATGACTATTTACATTGTAGATTGTCACATCAAAACTATGAATGAACACATGTGGAGTTATGTATGTAACAAAAAAAGGGAAAGAGAAAGAAAAGACGGAGATGTGAACGCTGACCGCGGGTTGGGTTTCCTGGGAGTCTAACCAGATTGATGTGTGTGGACAGAAGAATCCTGCGGCCCACACACACACACACACACACACACACAGACACACACACACTGCGTTTTCCACAAGATGGGTTTTTTAGGAAAGTTTTCGATACATTTGGAGAGAGACGAGGACTTATCTCTGACCTGCTTTCAATCCTGTAGAAAGGTCAGCGCAAATTTGCGCCTGCCACCCCCCCAATATAACCAATGGTGAAGACTGGTGGCAATGTCACACACACACACACACACACACACACACACACACACACACACACACACACACACACACACACACACACACACACACACACACACACACACACACACACAGGCTCGCGAAGTACAAACGTGACTCGTGTACAGATGGCAGTTGGCCACCGCGTCCTTCCAAATAATCAAAGATGTCACAATGTGGTTGGCTGTGACGCTAACGTGACATCATATTCCAATTGGTTGACCAAAATAAACAATACCACAATATTACTGTATGTCTTGAGGTGGTATTATAGTGCTTGTGTTAAAGTTAAAAGGGCAACTGCATTTTGCCTATCTTCACAATCCTTAAGAGACAAGAAGACCAACGTTTTGTTTTTGTTGCATTCTAACATGTAAAAATCGTCTTGTTCCAGGTAGCTAGCAGTGCAGCTAATGGGAGCAATCCATCCTGCCGCTAACTCACTTTAAAAATGCATCTAAAAACCGCCAGCAATACTTCATAATGTTAGGTAACCTGTATAATAATCAAGCTGTAGCAACATCGTTATTGGAAGAGCGAACACTAGGAGTGTAACGGTACGTGTATTTGTATTGAACCGTTTCGGTACGGGGGGGGGGGGGGGTTCGGTTTGGAGGTGTACTGAACGAGTTTCCACACGAACATATTAAGCTAAGCTAAAGTCTTAACAAGCTGCTCCGTTTCCTTCTGCCTGTCTCTGTCAGTCCTCTACACAGCACCCAGCATTGTCCCACCCACACAACCATCTGATTGGTTACAAACAGAGCGGTAACAGCCAATCAGCAGTGCGTATTCAGAGCGCATGTAGTCAGTGCTTAGCGTTTAGCAGGTAAGCATCAGGCAGCGGACTCTCCCCAAATGATAGAAAAACACCTCCCAGTCAACTACTAGTAACATCACTATGAGCCCGTTGACCTTCTAGAAACATAAACGTCAGCTTCAGCTCGCTCGCAGTCCTGGCTTGAGGTGAAGGTTAATTCGCTTTTAGCATAAGGTTAGCTTATTTTGAGGTGTGTGTGTGCGTGTGTGTGTGTGTGTGTTACAGACAACAAAACCCTGTCTGTTATTTCACTTTACCTTTTTCTGTGTTGATTGAGCTGTGTTGAAGCAGCAAAAAAGGACATTATGTTAAATGAAGACTTTCTGTCTCTGATAGTTGATATAATAATGTAAGTGCATCATTAAGCCTACATGAACTCCATGGTGTTCAGGGATGAATAGTCTATTTTTTCAGCTATAGTTACATTAATCATTAGTAATAGAGCAGCCTAGTTTTGAATGGCAGGGTCCCTGCTATCACATGTTGATAAAAATATAACATTTACATAATAAAAATCAACTACAGGCTTCCCAAATGCTGTAATAAATTAAGCATGATGAGTTGACTTGAAAGTGTTTAATGTTGCACTTTTTATATGTAGAGGAAAAGTTTTGTCATTTTATTTAATCTGAGCAACAACTTGAGGCAGTTTAATGTTGATTAACGTGGGCAGAATTATTATAGTGTTCCCAATGTTAAAAGGATAAAGCCATTGTTTACAAATTTGGTAAATAAATGACCCAAAAATTTATATTTTGTTGTTTTCTTACTGTACCAAAAATGAACCGAACCGAAATTTTTGTGTACCGTTACACCCCTAGCGAACACTGAAGAACTATTTTTCTAGAGCACTAACACATCGCCTTGCAACGGCATGCTACGTCATTTGCTGTAAGCTGGCTTCTGTGACAGCAGTTGAATAGCTTTTGTGTTTGTAAAGCACAGCACAATGCGATAGGACAATCTGTACTGACTGAAAAACAAACAATCATATTGCAATATCTGTAAAGTATTATTTCATGTTTTGTTTGAACAAGCATGATGTGCTGTGTGTATTATGATTAATATTAAAGTGACTCACTCGATAGACGGTTGTGCGTTTGGTCCAGCTGGCCGGGAAAGTTTTTTCCAGTTGATTTTGGGTCAGCACACCATTTATGTCGCAATAGCTTGGCTCCAAGTTCCATATTTAGACAGTCGAGACAGGCCGCCGTCTCTCTCTCAGCTTCCGTCTGCGCCAACGTTACACCCTTCCTTTGTGCTCGCTTCAATAACCAGCAGTTCATCCTCCATATATTCAGCTTCAAAAAGATAAGGTTGTGAATTGTCATTTGACCAAAAATAGTCATTTTCGTTGTATGTTACTGCCATGGTTAGAAAACTTTACGTTTGTTTTCGGAAGTGGGAACACACGTTTGTTGCCAGAAGTCGGAAGTGCGCTGCTATGGAAACGGAAATAAACGCGCTGAGGAAATACGTTTCGGTAATGCATAAAATTACCAATATATGGTAAATATAATTATTAATACATATTGTTGTGAAGGTGTCTGCTACTACAATCATCATCATCGGCGGTCACCGTACTTGCCAACCTTGAGACTTCAGAATTCGGGGGGGGGGGGGTTTGGTGGTAGCGGGGGTGTATATTGTAGTGTCCCGGAAGAGTTAGTGCTGCAAGGGGTTCTGGGTATTTGTTCTGTTGTGTTACGGTGTAGATGTTCTCCCGAAATGTGTTTGTCATTCTTGTCTGGTGTGGGTTCACAGTGTGGCACATATTTGTAACAGTGATCAAGTATGCCTTGCATTCACTTATGTGTGTGTAAAAGCCGCAAATATTATGTGACTTAGCCGACACGCTGTTTGTATGGAGGAAAAGCGGACGTGACGACAGGTTGTAGAGGATGCTAAAGGCAGTGCCTTTAAGGCACGCCCCCAATATTGTTGTCCGGGTGGAAATTGGGAGAAATTCGGGAGAATGGTTGCCCCGGGAGATTTTCGGGAGGGGCATTGAAATTCGGGAGTCTCTCTGGAAAATCGGGAGGGTTGGCAAGTATGGCGGTCACTCGAACGAGTATGACGATCCTCCTGGTAGGGGTGTATCCCTTCATGGAGGATGCCTGTGCGTGACTTTGTTTTACGTGGGGAGACTGGTGCACAGACAGTCACCACACGATCCTTGACAGAAATCGGGTCAGGGTCCAGTGGCATGGAGTCCAAGACGACTGGGGACCCTCTTCTGCTGCAGCCTTCTTCCGCCATCGCAGCCGTTGTGGTAGTTCTTAAATCTACCGTCTTCCGCCTGCTCTGCCTTTGAGGTCTTCACCGTATCCCTGGCTAGGGGGCAGTTAGATACTGGGCCTTTGCTAAGGCCCACCTGGGGTAACAGTAGTAAAGGGGTTAACCTCCTAGTGCCCCAAGACCCCATAGAGGAGCCTCCACTGCCGGATGCACTTTAACGTCATACCCAGGACTTGCTACTACATTATACTTACAGTGTGTATACAAAACGTTTAATGGACGGTTTTGAAGTTGCTTTAGAGGACTTTGAAGTCTACAACAACGTCTTCCATGCGTTTTTTGTTTAACATCTTTACAATCCTAAAAAAAAAAAAAAAAGACATGTTCTTGTCTCTCATGATCGTGAACGATAGTGGACAGGTGTGTGGGTTTCACCCATCCCTCTAAAACAGTGGTTCTTAACCTGGGTTCGATTGAACCCTAGGGGTTCGATGAGTCGGGCTCAAGGGTTCGACGGAGGTCAAAACACACCCGACTCATCGTGTAAATAAAAACTTCTCCCTATCGGCGTATTACGGATACGGCAACAGCAGAAGTCAGACTGATTTGCAAGTGTGTAATTTGTTGTGAGTTTATGCACTGTGTTGGTTTTGTTCTTTGAACAAGGTGATGTTCATGCACGCTTCATTTTGTGCACCAGTAATAAAACATGGTAACACTTTAGTATGGGGAACATATTCACATTTAATTACTTGCTTATTAACATGCAAATTAGTAACATATTGGCTCTTAACTAGTCATTATTAAGTACTTATTAATGCCTTATTATTAATAAGGCATCAACCCTAATCCTGGCCCTAACCCGAACCCTAACCCTAACCAAATAACTTTAAATTAAGTCTTTGTTACTTAGAATATGTTCCCCTAGTGTCCAAAAAACTCTAAATTAAATTTGTGTTACTTAGAATATGTTCCCCATACTAAAGTGTTACCAAAAACATATAATAACTTTGTCTTGAATTTGAAAAAAAAGGAGGGTTCAGTGAATGCGCATATGAAACTGGTGGGGTTCGGTACCTCCAACAAGGTTAAGAACCACTGCTCTAAAAAGTGTTTTAAAATGGTTAAATGCCGTCTTTTTCTTTGTTGGTTAGCTATCAAGCTACTTCCTGGTTCGCAGAAAGTGACGTCAGGCTTCAGTAATAAAATATGTCAACTAGCAGGCTAGTGGGAATATTTCAGTCATGACTTTCAGCCAATCAATAGCAGGTGAGGAGAACTGCACTCAGAAGCGGAGGAGTGGTGGAGCCGGCTAGGAAGTGAACCAAAAATAAGAGTGCTAAACAGGAAAGAACACACCAAAGTAATAAAGCCAGACCTGACCTTGACCTTACTATCATGACAGGTACCAGGAAAAACTGTTGGAAGTGTACTAGCTTCCTAGAATAAGACACTGCAGGTCTACGGGCTTCCAAAACAACAAACATGGCTGACATGTTTTGGTCCAATCTTACCAGTTCACTGTAGGAATGGGTACAAAATGTGCTACTTTTTTTGGCACCAACCAAACCCCACTGGTCAAAACTGTGGGCACGGATTCATGTAAAATCCAACAGTGCCGTGTTAAAGTACCTGGTGCCACGCCTCTTCGCACTTCAACGCTTGGCGATCACTTCAGCAGCACTGAGAGCGGACGCAACCAAACTACCTCTAGGCAATGTTGCAATTTTCAATGCCAACCAAGACATTGACTCAGTAAATAGACTTAGACTTAGGCTTACTCTTTATTGTCATTCAAATTTGAACTTTACAGTACAGATAAGATCAACATTTTGTTGCATTAGCTCGTTGTAGTGCAGGATAAAAGAGCAATAAGGTGCAGATATAAATAAATAGATTACTGTACAGATAAATATATTGCACTTTTGCATATGCATCCACGTTTATTGTTATATTGTGTTTATATTCCAGCCAGTTAATCAATTTTTGGGGAGAATTGAGGGGATTATTATGGTGCGTTCATGAGTCTTATGGCCTGAGGGAAGAAGCTGTTACAGAACCTGGAGGTTCTGCTACGGAGGCTGCGGAATGCTCCAATTAAATAAGGCTCCACTTTTCCTAAAAATGCGCTAGCTTGATGCTAATATACTAAACCTTGCTATTGACATGCTTCTGATTAGCATTAGTGATTTTACATGGTGATTTCAACACCTCCAAATTTGTGAATCAAAACTACAACTAAGATGCACATTCCAATTAAAAGTACAATACTTACAGGATTAAAACTCTCTAGGGTGCAACAAAACACAAAAACTATACACTACTGCAATGTAACGTCTTGGACTTGCAACTGTAATTGTGACTTATTGTCATACTTGCTAATGTGATAATAAAACAAGATAGGACAACAGCTTTTATCATAATCACCTCATTTTTAAATGACATCTTATTATCAAGATACACAAGTAACAAAAATTGGTACCGTTGAGTGTCTCATCAATGTGAATGGCACCTTCCGTAGTTCACTGTGACATTCGCTACGCCATCTGGCAGTTAAGAGACTTGTAACCAACATTTTGGCTTGCAACTTAAAGCAAAACAATTACCGGAGAACAGAGGCACCACAGTATATGTTGAATACATCAATGTACATGTTGTCAAACAACATGACACTATTATCACGGATCTTGCAGACGTTGAAAGTCGTTTTGAACACAACCCATTTCGAACCGCCAAAACCACCACAAAAAATAGAGCCTGTTTCATTTTTTCGGCGGCTCCATGTGGTTCCCAACCGTTAGTACCCGTCATGGCGACATTCTTAATTGTATGGATTCTTCCGCCAAGCAACATTTGTAAGTTTTACAATATAACTAAAACTGTTTATACTTATTAAACTGTTCCATGTGTGAGGTCTGTAGGAGTGTTTTCATGCATATTTATACGTGCTATCGTAATTAGAGGTGTCCGATAATGGCTTTTTTGCCGATATCCAATATTCCGATATTGTCCAACTCTTAATTACCGATTCCGATATCAACCGATACCGATATATACAGTCGTGGAATTAACACATTGTTATGCCTAATTTTGTTGTGATGCCCCGCTGGATGCATTAAACAATGTAACAAGGTTTTCCAAAATAAATCAACTCAAGTTATGGAAAAAAAAATGCCAACATGGCACTGCCATATTTATTATTGAAGTCACAAAGTGACTTTAACATGCCTCAAAACAGCAGCTTGGAATTTGGGACATGCTCTCCCTGAGAGAGCATGAGGGGGTTGGGGGGGGGGGGGGGTTGAGGTAGGTGTGGGGGGGGGGTACATTGTAGCGTCACAAAAGAGTTAGTGCTGCAAGGGGTTCTGGGTATTTGTTCTGTTGTGTTTATGTGGTGTTACGGTGCGGATGTTCTCCCGAAATGTGTTTGTCATTCTTGTTTGGTGTGGGTTCACAGTGTGGCGCATATTTGTAACAGTGTTAAAGTTGTTTATACGGCCATCCTCAGTGTGACCTGTATGGCTGTTGACCAAGTATGCCCTGCATTCACTTGTGTGTGTGAAAAGCCGTAGATATTATGTGATTGGGCCGGCACGCAAAGGCAGTGCTTTTAAGGTTTATTGGCGCTCTGTACTTCTCCCTACGTCCGTGTACACAGCGGCGTTTTAAAAATATATAAATGTTACTTTTTGAAACTGATACCGATAATTTTGAAGCCGATACCGATCATTTCCGATATTACATTTTAAAGCCTTTATTGGCCGATAATATCAGCAGTCCGATATTATCGGACATCTCTAATCGTAATGTAATCAAGCAAGCGTCGTTAGCATTAGCTAATATGCTAACACGTTTACAAATGTCTGTGTTAGTATTAACTTACCATGGCATTTTTTTTATATTGTTTCAGCTTCACAGATTCCTCAGTAAATTCACCAAAATGTCCCCGTGGAGTTATTGAGTCTGTTTAGCTGATTGGAGAGCTAGCTTCTGCAGCTAGTGGGTCCATGACCATGACGTCTGTTTTGTTTGATCAACCATTTTACTGCCGTGGTCAAACACTGTTTGGAAACAATCAAGCTATGTAAATAAACATTTACAGAATCAATGTACATGTTATCAAACAAAATGACATGCATCAAAACTAAATCCATCAAAAAAGATGTAGTACAAAAATATGCAGGTCACGCAGCAAAGACGCACACTCCATTTGTATTTTTTCCGTCCCAGAATGTCATGTCTTGTACGCAGTCATGACAATTTACGACAACAAACGTGAATGGAAAACATTTTGCCTGCTGGACAATCAATAGAATGACATATGGATGCGTCGGGGGAAGTTGGAGAAAAGGCTGTCATGAATAAAACAAGGTGCATAAACATGCACAGTGCATGTATAGATGACACATGCACAGTCTTTGGACAGAACGTGGGGGTGGCGGTAATTTGCTGTTAGATGGAGGACAGGTGCAGCTGGCGCTAACAAGGCATTTCATCATGCTTAGCTCCAGCTAACACACACACATATAGAGAGTGTTGACTGAAGGCCAGCCTCCATCACACAAACTGCTAGTTAGTCCTTCACAAAGACTCTTACAATGGGTGACATGCACCGTGACTTTGATTGAAATTATTTCATAGAAACATGTTATTCCCTCCAGGAGAAAAAACCAAAACCTCTCAGCGAGGCGTCAGTCAGTCGGGCAGCTGTTAGCTCCCATTTTGGCTAATTGAGCACCGTTTGTCAGCGGCATAATCGCAGCAGGCTAATGTCATCACGCGAGGGTAAATCATTAAGGAGCTAAAGGTTGGCGTCAAGAAAAGGTAATGGAGACAACCGATTCAGGACAAAATGTTCATTTTCCCCCCTACTACTAACCCTGAATGGTTGGAGGCTGTCGCTTGGCAACTCCATCTTTCATGTCTCTGGGATGAATGCAGATTTGCTCGGACATTCTAGGATCATGTTCTATGAACTGGACTCTCACAATATTATGCTGGATCCACTCGACGTCCAATGCACCGGTCGCCCAGGGGGGTCCCCACATATGCGGTCCACTCCAAGGTTTTTCATTGTCCCATTGGGTTGAGTTTTTCCTTGCCCTGATGTGGGATGTCGTTGTGGCTTGTGCAGCAGCCCTTTGAGACATTCGTGATTTAGGGCTATATAAGTAAACATTGATTGAATGTTGGGTCATTGTCTTTACTGTAAGATGATCCATCTTCAATGTTCAGGCTCAGGCCAAGAGGTTCTGGTCCAAGGTTCTACAAAACATAACTAGGTTTGTCCGCTTCTCAACGTAAGGAAATCTAGGCAAAGAAATGTTTCCACCTTCATGTTGTTGGTGCTTTTAAGTACGAACTGGTAACGTTCCCATCAATGTTTTATGCTGACTGTTCTTACACCGATCACCCATGAGTGAGATCGCCCGATACCAATATTGATACCGATCACATGTATTACCTGTACATTGTTCTATTCACTATGGTGAGTTAGGGCTGGGCATAATATCACGACATAAGTGTTTTATATCGGTCTATCGGTAATTATTGATATTTCTTACGGCCTACGGTAAATAAAGGAGAAAAATATATGAAATGTAGACATTTTTATTTCCAATGTAACCTTCCTCTGACTATAATCCCCTCAGATATCAAGGCAGAAAAGAAATGTCCAACAAAAGCATGGAAAACACTCAATGTAAACAAAATAGTCAAATCACAGAAATGCTCAACAAAGTGTAAGAAAATTGTTCAAAGTGTGAAAATGTAAACACAGAGAAACCTGAGAAGAGCACGGGCTAAGGTGGGGATGAGCTTCTTGCATCATTTATAGTCCACATTGATCTGACTAAAATCCCTTCGAAAAAAATCCAAAAACCTGTCCAGGTGACTTTTCCTCTTTTAGCCACAATTTCTTCATTTCCACTTTTTTTTCTCACTCCATGCAAAGAATCAACCAAACTTGATAGTTGATACTGTTACCTGATTGGCGGTTAGCGTGTCACTCCCACTGATCACTGATCACTTCGCTTTTCGCTCGTGACTTTGTTCATGCAACTATCCTGGCTTAGGAACTTCCACTTTCTTCCGACAAATAATTATTATTGCCTAGCCTTTTGGTAAGTGCTATTGATAGTAGAGATCTGAATCATGGGGGCGGACATTTAACTGAGGAGCTGCCCATCTTTACCACAGTTGTGTCCCAGTGTTTACATGCTCCAGATTGTACTCGCGTGAAAGATTCCTTCACACTCTACGGGAGACACAATTACATTTTCATATTCCTTGTTACACACATGCAGGAGTTGCATGAAGTCCAGGGAGGGTGCATGTCTTGCCAGAACACCGGCTCCAGATTGAGAACAAGCTGTAACGTACACGTTGTCTATCCACAGTGCGAAGCCGCTTCTAAGACACTAATCTTCACCACCAATTTTCGTCCATGGCCCATTTTCACTGGAGGACTAGAGGAAAAGCAATATCTAAGCATGTAACACACACACACACACACACACACACACACACACACACACACACACACACACACACACACACACACACACACACACACCCGGAGCAGGACGGCACAAGAAGCTAATTACTCAAGCTTTAATGTAAAGTAAGGGTGATCAATCCAGATGTTGATACTACTTGATACCTAGTATAGTATTAGATCAATATTTTAATTTGTATTGTTCTTATTACTACAAAACCTTTTTGGGGGGCTTTTTGTCATTGTTTACAAACTAAAGGTGTTCACACATTGTCAGTTTGGATGGCGTTTCTCGAACCGCCGTGAAATATGTCTCATCGATGCCTTTCCCGCCACATTTTAAAATGTGTAGTACCATCCCCAAAAGGGGGCGGAGTGATGCTTCCGTGTTGTTATGGTGTTCACATGGTGAAGGTCCGGTAGGACAATGACTGGCGGATTATGGTGCCGTTAACACACTATTATCACCGATCTTACACGTTTTGAACACAACCCATTTCGAACCGCCAAGACCACCACAAAAAATAGAGCGGGTCCCCGCGGTTCCCAACCATAAGTACCCGTCCATAGCGTTACTACTTGTATGGATTCTTCATTTATCACTCCAAGCAACGTTTGTAAGTTTTACAATACAACTAAAACAATTCTTACTTACTAAACTGCCCCATGTGTGATGTTTGTTGAAGTGTTTTCATGCATATTTGTTTGTGCTATCGTAATGTAATCAAGCAAGTATTGTTAGCATTAGCTAATATGCTAACACGTTTACCAGTGTCTTTGTTAGTATTTTTAACTTACAATGGCATTCTTTTTGTATTGTTTCAGTTTTATAAAATCACCAAGACGTCACCGTGGAGTTATTGAGTCTGTTTAGCGCAGCTAGTGGGTCCATGACGATGACTTCTGTTTTGTTTGACCAGCCGTTTTACTGCCGTGTATACAGACACCGTTTGGAAACAATCAAGGTGTGTAAATGAACATTTACAAAATATTTATATGTAAAAAAAAAACTAATTTCACAACGATTTAAATCTGCGTCTTATAGTCCGGTGCGGCTAATGTATGGACAAATATTGTCTTCTAAAATTTAGTGCACTCTATAGATAAATACGATAATCACTCTAATATGAATCATATACTAGCATAACCCATGTGTGGAGGGGGCGTGGCCTGCGGACCTGCAGCAAAAAGGGGAGTGCCGGAACCGGCTCCAAGATCAGATGGCCTACCTGGGCCTGATTATCTAATCACCTGTCGCCCTGTTAAAAGGCAGCAGCCGAGGAGGAGAGAGGTGTTGGAGTTGGAGCGAGAGAGAGAGAGACAGACAGACACAAAATAATTGCTGAAAAGCAAGACAATTTATTGCAAAATAAGACTATATTGTGAACCTGATCCATGCTCTCATGTCAGTGCTTGGTGGTCCGAGGAACCCGGATGTGTGAATGAATGATGGGTTCCCACTTCTCTGTGAGCGCTTTGAGTATCTAATAATACAAAAGCGCGATATAAAATCTAATCCATTATTATTATTAGGGGAGAAACTTCCACAATTTGGCGCCCTAATGTGGGGCCACCCGAGGCGGAAGAGGCCGACCCCCTGGCGGCTCTCGCAAGCGTGCTCGCGGCGGTGACAGCAACCAGCCACCAACAGCTCGAAGCGGTCCTGGCACACCCCGTTTCGCTGCAGGTCCGCAGGCCACGCCCCCCTTGCTATTATATTTTCCTCTCTCTAACTCTTATTCATTGACTTATTCACTTCCTGTTAATATCTGCTTACTTTCTGCTGTAACCTGCTTCCATCTACACTAACTCAATTTTAGCAAACATTTATTTTTTTTGTTTCGAGCGAGCTGTTATCTTGGCTATCAGCTTGATGGTTTATGGGTTGCTCTCGTGTGTAACATGCTCAGCCTCCAGTGATAATAATACTTGACAATGACACCTACGATACTCAGAAGTGTAGTCTGTTTGCCTTAACTCTCCTTCTCCCAAGCCATGTGTCAGTCAAACACTTTTCCCCGCACTGTTATTCATTCATTACAAAAATAAATCAAATTCCCGAGGGACAAATTGGTGGATGAATATGTTTGTTTAGGGTGGCCAGGTAGATAACCCTCTCCCAGCGCCACACAACACTTGTTCCCTCTTAATAAAGTCCATCATGCCGCTTCGTCTGATTGGATTGTTTTTTTTTTTGCTTTTTTCAATCTCGCCACTCGGAGGTCCGCCGTGCTGTTGTTCCGTCGAAATCTCATTCAGTTTGCTGGCTGACGGCTAACAGGGTCAAATGACTCTCCAGATGAGACACACACACACGCACCTGCCATTCATGCCCTCCGTCTATCAGCTGCAAACCTCCTGAATGGAGTGGCAATAATAGAAGAGGAAGTGTTGACTGCTGATAGCGAGGTCATTACCAACACAAGTTAGCCATCATTTCTTCTTCTCTACCTCCTCGTCTTTTTTCGCCTCTTTCTTCCTCTCTGGTTGCCATGGCGACGCATGTTCTGCAGCACTAGATGAGTGTAGGGGATGACAAAAACAGTGCGGCATGCATGTGCTTTTAGTTTTTTTTTGTTGTTTTTTTTAATACAAAAACGCGCACTACTGGAGGTTCAAAGTCAAATATCTGGCTGTCATTTCCACGTCAAAATAGCAGGTGGCGCTATAGCCAGTGACTGTGAGGCAATTGTAGCTATTGAGAACAGCAGTCAACGCCATGCTATGTTAAAGAATGCATTCATCCTTCAATTCATGGTCAGACGAACCGCATGAAAATCACATTTTGCACGCTGTCATGTGCATGCCCAACCAACAGGTGGCAGCGTAGCTCTTAACCTAACCGATGTAGGTGAGAAGAAAACAATAAAGCATTTTCTTTTGGCGGGAACAAAAATAACCACGGCAGCACGGTGGCAGAGGGGTTAGTGCGTCTGCCTCACAATACGAAGGTCCTGAGTAGTCGTGAGTTCAATCCCGGCCTCGTGATCTTTCTGTGTGGAGTTTGCATGTCCTCCCCGTGACTGTGTGGGTTCCCTCCGAGTACTCCGGCTTCCTCCCACCTCCAAAGACATGCACCTGGGGATAGGTTGATTGGCAACACTAAAATTGGCCCTAGTGTGTGAATGTTGTCTGTCTATCTGTGTTTGCCCTGTGATGAGGTGGCGACTTGTCCAGGGTGTACCCCGCCTTCCGCCCGATTGTAGCTGAGATAGGCTCCAGCGCTCCCCGCGACCCCGAAGAGAATAAGCGGTAGAAGATGGATGGAAAAACAACCACAATGGAACTCTGACGTTAAACAATGTTAAAAATAATGCTTTTCTCCCTAACCTTAAGATAACTTCAGCCAATCAGGAGCGTGGGTACTATTAACTGGTACCGATATTGATATCAGATTAATATCGGTATTGCCGATATTGAACCTGATTCGATATTTTCTAGTTTGTAATCTTAGACAAGATTTGATCAAGTGAAATGAGTCAGGGAGAGAACAATGGTAGGTATGAAAAACACAAATCTATTTATTATTAACCATCTGGAAAGGAGTTATGCTGTCTTTAAGTGAAGTGGAGTGGCGATAGTTTTTTTGGCGACACCAAGAGGCTACACAAATTAATGATGTTAAGCTCATGATGCGGCAAGTCGAATGATGCGGACACGTTTGTTACTGGATACTTTCTAATTCGTTTCTGCCTTGGAGACTTTATATGTAAGTAATATGCAACTATGATGATGTGATACTTTATATTATTTTTCATTATGCATGCTATTTTAGACTGCACTGGCGTTCAATCACTAATACGCATGTCTAGCTTGTGTGCTAAACTGTTGTGTAGCTGCTAGCTCATAGAAGCCACTAACCTAGCATGTTAACCTTTTGTAAATGGAAAGACCAACCTTGTGTTTACATGCAAGCACACATCATCACATACTTTCTGCTGATATCGGTCAGATGTCTGATTGGAACATTAATGGATTGATACACAAAGCAAGTGACTCATCTTTAATGTTTCACTTAAAAAACAAAAACTCATTTATTGTAGAATTTTTCAATATATATTATTTATTACAGGTTATTTGTTATTAATACAAATTTGGACTTCTCATTATATCAGATTAATAAAAAAAAAAGGAAACAATTATACAAAATAATGATTAACTTAGGGCTGTCAAATGATTATTTTGTCAGATTAATCAGTTTTCAAATTGACCACGATTAATTACCATTTGCAATGATGCCTTTTCACTGTACTAACATAATTTGTGTGTTTATTAAACACTCCAAATTATATTCAAATCAAACTAAATCAGATACTAAGATATTCCAGTAGTGCAGTGCACCACCGCTATTAGCTTGGTGGCAACTAGCGTGCTAACAACTAGCTATCTTAAATGCTAACATGCACATATTAAAATGATTGTTTTTATTGTAAAGCTGCAATGTACAATAAGTAGTGTGGCTGTGTCACTGCAATGTTAATGTGTATTAAAGACATCAAAATGTGTGGAGAAATGGATATAAATAACATATATCAACCCAAAATGTTTTGGCAGTACCTCTGCGGACTATGACACTAAACTATACATCCGATGTTGGGTATTAATTCCTGTCAGGCTCTTATTTTGTATTTGCCATTTCCTGCTTGGGCAGCAGCTTTGCACTGATGGCACAGGTGTGCAGCAGTAGTCATCAGACCTTTTTAGTGGCTGTATCATGGCACATTTTATGCTATGCTACGTGTGTGTTGGACCAAGTTGTCCTCGCTCCCCCGGATTGTTTGAACTCCACGCTTCCTGGTGGAGCCTCGTGAGTTTTTTCTTGCTTTATACCAGGAGTGTCCAAACTTTTGGACTTGGAGGCCGAATTATGCTAAAACAAAATTAAAGCCGACGACATGCAAAGTAACTATGTATGTATGTATGTATCTATCTACAGTGTTTCCCCCAGAAAATGTGTTAGTTAAAGGGAAACTTCGGTTTTTTTCAACCTGGGCCCTGTTTTCATAATTTTTTCTGTATATGTGAGTGCTGGATAAAACATTTTTTGAGGTCGCGCCAGTATTGAGCAGGGCAGGCAGCCTCCAGCCCAGCTAACGCTCGTACACAGGGCAAATGGCTCTCGTCAAAATTCGGCCTATAAACATGCATTTTTTTCACACTGACAGGCTCAGATAGTTACAATGAGTGTCCGACAACATACTAGAAAGGAGAAATTAACGTATGTCTCTACCTTTAGCTGGAGATCGCTGTATGTTGTGAGCTGTGTCCAAATCTCACCACGCTACAAATCTCGTTCCGAAATCTCGCGATAACTCGCGACAAAACACCGGTGGAAAAACAGTTACCTGACTGAGGTGAAGAGAGATGACTGAAGTGATTTTCTGTTGGATTACCGAAGACTGTTATTTTAGTTTTATAGAAAAGTTTGTTTGTTTGTCTGTCATGGCTGAATTTTTGCCTGATGTGGACGATTTGATTTGTCGCGAGTTATCGCGAGATTTCGGAACGAGATTTGTAGCGTGGTGAGATTTGGACACAGCTCACAACATACAGCGATCTCCAGCTAAAGGTAGAGACATACGTTAATTTCTCCTTTCTAGTATGTTGTCGGACACTCATTGTAACTATCTGAGCCTGTCAGTGTGAAAAAAATGCATGTTTATAGGCCGAATTTTGACGAGAGCCATTTGCCATGTGTACGAGCGTTAGCTGGGCTGGAGGCTGCCTGCCCTGCTCAATACTGGCGCGACCTCAAAAAATGTTTTATCCAGCACTCACATATACAGAAAAAATTATGAAAACAGGGCCCAGGTTGAAAAAAACCGAAGTTTCCCTTTAAGGTGGTGGGAGAGGCCGTCGCCCGGGATAGGTGGCAGGACAGGGAAGGGGGTGGGTGGGTGGAAGGAACAGTGTAACTCGGCCTGTCGCCATCACGTCTCCACCTCATCGCTGCCACCATAGCCTGGGGGCGGTGCAATAGACTACAGACTCTGATTACATTGAACACATTGTTTATTAAAAAATAACCAAATAACATCTTATAATACATGAAAATATTAGAGAAATAAAGAAGCCTACAATTTTTGGTTGTTTTCCGCTCCATTTGCAGAATGGCGATATATATCTCGAGGTTTTTTCCGTAAAGTATAAACAAAACACAAAACAGTCCTAGTTACCTGAGATACTTATTAGTAGGTCAATATTATGACTTAGTAATTTGATGTTAGTTTGTCTAAATTGTCAGACGATCGCTTCTCTGATGTCTCCGTCATGTCTAGAAGTCTCTTCTTTATCTGGACGTCTTCTTCTACTGCATTCAGCAACTTTGTCTCCATTGGAAGTTTTCGTTTTAGTCTGTCGTGCTTGTGGCTGTTGAGTTTTGCCTAGTGAAAAAAATGTTTACAAAATTACATTCAATAATCATCAGTGTTTCCCACACATTCATTTATTTGTGGCGGCCCGCCACGAAAGAATTACGTCCGCCACAAATAAAAAAAATAAAATAAAACGTTTTTTTTATTTTTATTTTTATTTTTTTGTCCTGTCCAGCTTCTCAGGCAAATCATATAGTTGATGTAGATGCCCATATAGGCTGTTCAGATTTACTTTACAAAAGAGAAGTGTAGGATACTTCTCTTACTGTTTTCTGTGTATTTGTTACTGACTGTGACAGGACACCTCTGCCTCTGTTTCACTTTATGTTGCTGGTAAATAATATGGTTGTAGTAGTAGGCTAAAGTTAAATTATTTAGTATGCACTAATTAAAGGGGCAGAGCTTAAGAAGACATTTTAGATTTTATATTTGATAAGATATATTTTTTGTAAATACCACAATTAATAAATATATTTCGGTGAATAACTTAATGTTCAAATCTGTATATAAATATGTACATAAAGTGTTGTAATTATATTGTAAAATGGATGGATGGATGGATGGATGGACGTTTAAAACAAAACTGTTATTGTTAATTAGTAAGTATACATTTTTTTAGCCTTTTTAGAGAAAATCATATCATTGTAGTAAATTATGCAAATTAGTCGATGATGTCATGGTGACCACGTCCATAGCCACGCCCCCACCGCCACAGGTATCTTGGCAGTTTATGGGAAACACTGATCATGAATACATTATTTTGGATAAACCCACTTTAGCACAGGTGTAAGATAGTGACATATATATATATATATATATATATGTAATATAAATCTTATGTGTATATATCCAGTGGGTACAGAAAGTATTCAGACCCCTTTTAAATGTTTTACCTTATTGTTTCTTTGCAGCCACATGCTAAATTCAAAATAGTTCATTTTATTTCTCATTAATGTACGCTCAGCACCCCATCTTGACAGGAAAAAAACAGAAATGTAAAAATCATTGCAAATTTATTAAAGAAAAACTGAAACATCACATGGTCGCAAGTAGGGGTGTAACGGTATCGTCGAGAATGTGGTATTTTGGTTTCAAAGTCTGCACAATAACACGGTGACGTCAGATGGTATTAAACAAAAACTTGGTGTGTGTATTTTTCCGGCGCTTTAGCGTTGACAGGGTCTGTAAATAAACTACATCTCCCAGAATCCTCTCCACAGCGCGGGCCGCCAAGGTGGGGGCGTGGAACCCCGTAAGCAGGGAGTGAAGTGTTTGTAGTCGATGAGAGGATTATTATTATTATTTTTTTTTTGGGGGGACATTTCCTGAAAAACGTGATCTAAATTCATCCATAACTATTTGAATTATGTTGCTGACAGAAGGCAAGAAAGTCTGCGTTCTGCGAAGCAATGCGTGCCACTTTCGTTTCCAAGGCGACACGGCACAGAGGGAATCACCCCCAAAACAAATGTGCAACATGGGGAATATGAGCATACTTGCCAACCCTCCCGTTTTTGCCGGGAGACTCCCGGTATTCAGCGCCTCTACCGATAACCTCCCGGCAGAAATTTTCTCCCGACAAACTCCCGGTATTCAGCTGGAGCTGGAGGCCACGCCCCCTCCAGCTCAATGCGGACCTTAGTGGGGACAGCCTGTTCTCACGTCCGCTTTCCCACAATATAAACAGCTTGCCTGCCCAATGACGTCATAACATCTACGGCTTTTAGAGAGTAGAGTGCACAACTGCGCACACAACAAGGAGACGAAGCAGAAGAACGAGGAAGTTACAGACATGGCGACGCCGTCGACGAGCAAGATGAAGAAATACGCTTGCAAGTTCCAAAACGAATGGAAACATGAATTTCAGTTCATCCAGGACAGGGGAAGCGGTATGTATGTTGCCTGTACATTTTGTAGAACAGACTTCTCCATTGAACACGGTGGCCGAAATGATATACTCATTCATGAACGGAGAAGTTAAACAGGACAATGCTGCTATCTACTGGATAGCCTCCGGTACACTGAAATTCAAGTATTTATTTTATTTATATGTATAATAAAATAAATATATATATACATGTATAGCTAGAATTCACTGAAAGTCAAGTATTTCATACATATATATATATATATATATATATATATATATATATATATATATATATATATATATATATATATATATATATATATATATATATATATATATATATATATGAAATACTTGAGTTGGTGAATTCTAGCTGTAAATATACTCTCCTCTTAACCACGCCCCCCCCATACCCCACCTACCGATATCTGAGGTCTCAAGGTTGGCAAGTATGAATATGAGGAATTTGAAAAACTGCTTGATAAATCATCCTTTATCCTTTAATTTTTCCACCATGCACACACCTGGCTATTTAAGACCTTAGAGCAAACGTCAGAGTCTTCGTGTCGGAGGAACTGCCCAAGGAGAAGATCTGGCCAAGGTTACAAAATCATTTCTGCAGCACTCAAGGTTCCCAATAGTGAAAGATGGTGGTGGCAGCATCATGCTATGGGGGTGTTTTTCAGCTACAGGCATAGGGCGGCTGGTTGCAATTGAAGAAAAGATGAACGTCGCTAAGTACTTCCAGAGTGCTCAGGCCCTCAGACTGGGCCTAAGGTTCACCTTCCAACAAGACAATGATCCTAAGCACACAGCTAAAATAACAAAGGAGTGGCTCTTGAACAACCCATTGACATTTTTGACTGGCCCAACCAGAGCCCTGACCTCAACCAATTGAACATCTCTGGAGAGACCTGAAAATGGCTGCCCCCCAACTTTCACCATCCAACCTGACAGAACTGGAGAGGTTTTGCAGGAAAGAATGGCAGAGGACCCCCAAATCCAGGTGTGAAAAACATGTTGCGTCTTTCCCCAGAAGACTCATGGCAGCATTAGCTCTCAAAGGTGCTTCTACTCAATACTGGGCAAAGGATCAATACTTATGACCATGTGATATTTCACTTTTTCTTTTTGAAATCATTAACAAAAATGTCTACTTTTCTGTTATTTCTGTCAAGATATGGGGTGCTTTAGAAAATGGCTGCAATGAAACAGAGTTTAATATTTAGAGGGCTTTGTGTATATATGTATGTTTATGTATGTATACATATACTGTATGTATGTGTATACTGTATGTTTATATATCCGTACATATCTGTGTTTATTAATATACTGTATGTATACATATGTATTTTTGCATATGTATGTACTGTATATTTGTATAAATGTATATATTTGTATATGAATACATATATTTATATGTACATACATATATTACTATGAGTAAATCATTATTAATGTAACGGGATATTAAAAGTATGTGAAAGTTCGACTCCTACCTTGTTTACCTCCGTGATGACCTTAAAGTTTTGTCATCAATCAGAAATATCAAGCAGCTAAAATGCGGCGAACATGGATAAGTGCGGAGAGAGTTTGGCATTTTTCCCATCATGCATTGTAATGGATTTAAATGGGTGTAATTTTGATTTTTTTTTATGGTGCATCAACATTTTTATAATATCCCAAAGTTCAGTGAGCAGGTCGTGATTTTGTGTTGGCTGCCTTTTTTCTTTTTTTTTTTGCCCCATGATTAGTGAAGGTTGTTTGGACTGAGTTGTATAAGTAAATGTTGTGCTGTAACCCTTTTTAAAATCACATCACATGGTCATTTACCTGATTAACTCACCTTGTCCACATGACGGCAGCAAAATCTGCAGATTGTCAGGTATTCATTTGAAAACCCCTCGCAGGCCAAATTCCTTGTTCAATTCCTGACGTCTCGCATACCAAACCGAAGGCCCCCCTGCTTTATACCTTGTTGGTGTGGCCTCCCTTTGCAAATCACTTTTTGTTGTGTTTGATCAAATTGCTGGTTAATGACTTCCAAAAGTGAAATAATAAATCAGTGAGTTAACAGCCCTAACAGATGAATATTTTCAGTGTTTTAATAATCGACGTCCCACTGAGTTGTGAGTTTTTCCTTGCCCTTATGTGGGCTCTGTACCGCGGATGTCGTTGTGGCTTGTGCAGCCCTTTGAGACACTTGTGTTTTAGGGCTATATAAATAAACATTGATTGATTGCATAAAAACAAGGGACGTTAAATGCAACGCTTTTTGTCCCTCCACAGTGCGACAACGCCAAGGGCCTGAGGGCTTTCTTCGACGCCATCTGCTACGGCCCCAAACACCTGATGATCTTCGGCGGCGTGTGCCCCTCGGTCACCTCAATCATCGCCGAGTCCTTGGAGGGCTGGAACCTGGTGCAGGTAGGAGGCGGGGCTTGTGGAAATGTCGCCGCAGATGCGTTTTGAATAAGCTAATGCAGCCGGCGTGTCGGCCCTTCCGATTAGGCCGCCGCCGCCGAGTGAGCCGTGGCGTCACAGCTCCGTGCTCCGATGCCTCCATAAGTTACTGGCTAAATGTCTTGTACTTCATTACAGCGAGTACAGGAAGGTCCCGGCTCATCGCTTCATGCTTTCAACCTTTTCACACGTCAATGTCTAATTGCCGTCCCGCTAATCTTTGCTTCGGCGGGACCTTGCATACAGGAAGTGCAAGTAATTATACTCCAGCTGTGTATTTACTCTTACCTCGGACATTCCTGCGATATCAACGCTTCCTTTCACAGGGAAGGGATAAAAAGCGCTCCATCTTATGACAAAACATCCGGAGGTTATTGGCTGAAGATAAGATAAGCGGAGAAGCCGGTGCCGGGAGCAGATAGCATAATTCAAGAGGCCAACGTGGTATCACGCCACACCGTATCGCATATCTCGCTCCCTCTGACCGCAATTACCTTGAATGTGCTCTTTGCATGCTTAAACAGGTATTTAAAAAATAAAAAAGTTTAACATTGACTTTGTTTCCACATCAGCGAAAAAAGAGAAGCCACACCAACGTGTGCATGTAATCTTGTCTATCAAGTCTTTCACACTACCATACCTGATTTTTATCCAGCACTACCTACTCTGCCCGGCAACAAGAGGCTCGCTCGCTGAAATTCTAGCTGGGTTTTTTTTTTGTAGTTTTTTAGGAACATTGCTGAAGTTAACTACCGTATTTTTCGGAGTATAAGTCGCACCAGCCGAAAATGCATAATAAAGAAGGGAAAAAACATATATAAGTCGCACTAGAGTATAAGTCACATTTTTTGGGGAAATGTATTTGATAAAAGCCAACACCAAGAATAGACATTTGAAAGGCAATTTCAAATAAATAAAGAATAGTGAACAACAGGCTGAATAAGTGTACATTATATGAGGCATAAATAACCAACTGAGAAGCTGCCTGGTATGTTAACGTAACATATTATGGTAAGAGTCATTCAAATAACTATAACATATAGAACATGCTATACGTTTACCAAACAATCTGTCACTCCTAATCGCTAAATCCCATGAAATCTTAATACGTCTAGTCTCTTACGTGAATGAGATAAATAATATTATTTGATATTTTCTGTTCATAACTTTTATGGACAGAATTTCTAGGCGCAGTCAAGGTGTTGAGGGGATCTGGTTTGGTGGCTGCAGGATTAGGTCTCTGCTTTTTGCAGATGATGTGGTCCTGATGGCTTCATCTGGCCAGGATCTTCAGCTCTCGCTGGATCGGTTCGCAGCTGAGTGTGAAGCGACTGGGATGAGAATCAGCACCTCCAAGTCCGAATCCATGGTTCTCGCTCGGAAAAGGGTGGAGTGCCGTCTCCGGGTTGCGGAGGAGACCCTGCCCCAAGTGGAGGAGTTCAAGTACCTCGGAGTCTTGTTCACGAGTGAGGGAAGAGTGGATCGTGAGATCGACAGGCGGATCGGTGCGGCGTCTTCAGTAATGCGGACGCTGTATTGATCCGTTGTGGTGAAGAAGGAGCTGAGCCGGAAGGCAAAGCTCTCAATTTACCGGTCGATCTACGTTCTCATCCTCACCTATGGTCATGAGCTTTGGGTTATGACCGAAAGGACAAGATCACGGGTACAAGCGGCCGAAATGAGTTTCCTCCGCTGGGTGGCGGGGCTCTCCCTTAGAGATAGGGTGAGAAGCTCTGCCATCAAAGTAAAGCCGCTGCTCCTCCACATCGAGAGGAGCCAGATGAGGTGGTTCGGGCATCTGGTCAGGATGCCACCCGAACGCCTCCCTAGAGAGGTGTTTAGGGCACGTCCGACCGGTAGGAGGCCACGGGGAAGACCCAGGACACGTTGGGAAGACTATGTCTCCCGGCTGGCCTGGGAACGCCTCGGGATCCCCCGGGAGGAGCTGGACGAAGTGGCTGGGGAGAGGGAAGTCTGGGCTTCCCTGCTTAAGCTGCTGCCCCCGCAACCCGACCTCTGATAAGCGGAAGAAGATGGATGGATGGATTTTACGCTAATCAATCAATCAATCAATGTTTATTTATATAGCCCTAAATCACAAGTGTCTCAAAGGGCTGATGTGTTAATAATTTCACACATAAGTCGCTCCTGAGTATAAGTCGCACCCCCGGCCAAACTATGAAAAAAACTCCGAAAAATACGGTACACATTTGCTTGGGGTAATATCCAAAAAGGAAATGCCCGTTTATTTCATCTATATTTTCAATATTGACTTTTGTGATAATTACACCTGTATAGAAACTAGTACAGTGTTTCTTATTATTCATTAAGTAGATTTTTTTTTTTCATTAGTTTTTGTGTCCCATGTAGTTTATTTGGCCCATTGTGAGAGTATTCCCAGTTTGGTTTCATAGTTGGTCTTCAACATGGCGCCTTGTATTCACATGAGGGGCTTTTGACCAATCATTTAGGAGGGCCTCAGTGGTACTCCGTTGTAATACACTTTTCCACCACTTGTGGCAGTAACGACAACATCAAACAAACAGAAGAAGTCTGGAGGCCCATTCACAAGATATGTGCGGCTTCTGTACGCACACACACGGGAATGCAACGCATACTTGGTCAACAGCGATACACGTTACACTGAGGGTGGCCGTATAAACAACGTTAACACTGTTACAAATATACGCCACACTGTGAATCCACACCAAGCAAGAATGACAAACACATTTCGGGAGAACATCCGCACTGCGCCCCCCCCCCCCCCCCCCCCCCCCCCACACACACACACACACACACACACACACACCTTGTAGCGTCCCGGAAGAGTTAGTGCTGCAAGGGGTTCTGGGTATTTGTTCTGTTGTGTTTATGTTGTGTTACGGTGCGGATGTTCTCCTGAAATGTGTTTGTCCTTCTTGTTTGGTGTGGGTTCACAGTGTGGTGTATATTTGTAACAGTGTTAAAGTTGTTTATACGGCCACCCTCAGTGTAACCTCTATGGCTGTTGATCAAGTATGCATGGCATTCACTTGTGTGTGCGTACAGAAATCGCACAGATTATGTGACTGGGCCAGCACTCGTTGGACTGGATGAAAAGCGGACGTGCCGATTTTTGGGAGGGGCACTAAAATTCGGGAGTCTCCCAGGAGGGTTGGCAAGTATGAGAATTAGCGTTGGATGCGGTGTTACCGCGGCACCGCCGCTGTATTTAATCGGCGGGCCAGCTCTAGTGTTAATTTGATATCGCCTCAAGGGCCAAGTGAAATTACATATGGCCCGCGGGCCAGAGTTTGACACCCATGCTCTAGACCGTCACCCAGCAGCACCTGCAGGGGCCAAACTCATCCTTAAGATGGCGCCACAGCACACATACACCATTTCAGTGTCTTTGCTTGTTTTTTGAACACTATTCAGTGTTTCCCATAAACTGCCAAGATACCTGTGGAGGTGAGGGCGTGGCTATGGGCGTGGTCACCATGACATCATCGAGTAATTTGCATAATTTACTACAATGATTTGATTTTCTCTAAAAAGGCTCCAAAAATGTACACTTACTAATTAATAATAACAGCTTTGTTTTAAACGTCCATCCATCCATCCATCCATCCATTTTACAATATAATTACCGTAATTTCCGGACTATAAGCCGCTACTTTTTCCCCTCGTTCTGGTCCCTGCGGCTTATACAAGGGTGCGGCTTATATACGGCTTGTTCTTCTCCGACACCGACGAAGAGGATTTCGGTGGTTTTAGTACACAGGAGTAAGACGATGACACAATGATTAAAGACTGACTTTTCATATACCGGTAGGCTGGTTATTTTGATAACGTACAGGCGAGCACTTTGTATTACTTTGCACCGTTGTATTATTTGTACTCTGCATGAATGCTGTTCGCCATGTCAAAGATGTGAAAGTTTGATTGCATGATTGAAAGATTTATTGTTAATAAATGGGACGCTTTGCGTTCCCAAACAGTCATCTCTGTCCCAACAATCCCCTCCGTGGTAGCAGGAACCCCTATATACTACGGTAATTACACATCAAAACCCTGCGGCTTATAGTCGGGTGCGGCTTATATATGGAGCAATCTGTATTTTCCCCTAAATTTAGCTGATGCGGCTTATAGTCAGGTGCGGCTTATAGTCCGGAAATTACGGTACAACACTTTATGTACATATTTATATACAGATTTGAACAATAAGTTATTCACTGAAATATATTTATTAATTGTGGTTCTTACAAAAAATATATCTTATAAAATATAAAAGCTAAAATGTCTCTTTAAGCTCTGCCCCTTTAATTAGTGAATACTAAATAATTTAACTTTAGCCTACTACTACAACCATATTATTTACCAGCAACATAAAGTGAAACAGAGGCAGAGGTGTCCTGCCACAGTCAGTAACAAATAAACAGAAAACAGTAGTGGTGGTAGATAGACACAGAGCTTCATCAAACATCTGATCCACTGAACAAAGAGCTCCAAAAATGTTGAACTTTAGACTGCCATCAGTTTTACTCCCTACACTTAACCATGTGTTTTCTACTGCCTGCAGACTTTGCACCCTTTGTTATATACACATGTTGTGTTTCTAATATAAATACATTTAATAAAGTCAAATACAAATAAGGCAACAAGAGAAGTATCCTACACTTCTCTTTTGTAAAGTAAATCTGAACCACCAATATGGGCATCTACATCAACTATATGATTTGCCTGAGAAGCTGGTGAGGACAAAAAAAAATTAAAATATATATATATATATATATATATATTTATTTTTTTATTTTTTATTTTTTTATTTGTGGCGGACGTAATTCTTTCGTGGCTGGCCGCCACAAATAAATGAATGTGTGGGAAACCCTGCAGTACATTTGATTTGTAACTGTTCAATTCATGCTCGTCCCAAGCCAAGCGTTCTTTCCGCTTAAACGGCGCTCGACAACAAGAAAAACATTTATTAGCCCGCAGGAATCCAGGCGTGTTTAATGAACGTATGAACATGAAGGCAATGCCAAGGTAACCTTTTTAAATGCTGGACAGAGGAATAAATCATCCAATAACAATGAGGACAAGCGCTACCGTATACCCACCCAGGCTGAAATACACCCTCGCTATATTACTGTTAATATGATTACGCAATTATTGTTTAGTGCCATTTCTTTAGGAAGCGCACTCGAGGGAAACAACAGCGCCACTACTGGTGGAGCCAAGTAGTGAAACACATTTTTGACACCAAATGAATTATATCTGCACAATGCATTTACTATGGATAGGAGCACCTTGCTGTTTCTGATAACCAAAGATCCTTTGTATGACAGGTGCACTCTGCTGTTTTCTTAAGATTTACTGCAAAATAATGCAAGCAGGGTTTCTCCTGTGGCGCTGGGGGCGTGGCTACGGCGTGGTCACCATAACGGTGAATAATTTGCGACGATATTTTTTCTTTAAAAAGGCTAACAAAAATGTATACAGTTAAAAAAAACAAATGTTATAATTAGGCTTGCAAAATTCCCGGAATATTCAAAGTTGGAAACTTTCCACGGGAATTAACGGGAATAAACATTGAATGCAACATGTTAGATCTTGCAGCATGATTATTAGCTAAAACAACCAATGCTACTTGTTTGATCTCATTTGTGCATTTGTCAATTCATGAAATGTTGTAAATTCTCCAAATTCAGTTTTCTGGCTTGAATTGAAGATTATTTGTGTCTTGAAGGAAGCAAATTTCAGTGCAGTACTTGGCTGCTACCAGCAGAGGCGATGTAGATAGTCTAGTTTGCGGTTTATAGAAGTACAAGTCACTTACGGGAAGTTGTGCATCAACATTATTCTGCCATTTAAACAAAATATTTATTAAAGATATACACCGTATTCTTTAGACTATTGAACACACTGCACTCGTATATAAGCCACACCCACTAAATTTTAGGGGGTGAATAGTTTTCCATATATTACTCACACCGAACTATAAGCTAAAAGATTTTGTAAATGTTTGTTTACATACCTTAATTGTCACCAAACGGTGTCCATAACACGGCAGTAAAACAGATGATCAAACAAAACAGACGTCATTGCCATGCACCCACTAGCTGCACTCTCCAATCAGCTAAACAGACTCTATAACTCCACGGGGACATTTTGGTGAATTTACTGAGGAATTTGTGAAACTGAAACAACACAAAAAGAATGCCATTGTTAGCTAATTATACTAACACAAACTAGTAAACATGTTAGCATATTAGCTAATGTTAACGACGTTTGCCTGATTACATTACCATAGCACGTACAAATATGAATGAAAACACTCCTACAGACATTCCACATGGGACGGTTTAGTAAGCAAGAATAGTTTTAGTTATATTGTAAAACTTACAACCATTGCTTGGAGTGATAAATGAAGAATCCAGACGAGTAGAAACGCTATGGATGGAACGACATTTCTACTTCCGGTTGAAGGCTCTAAAAAGAAGATCACTGAAGCACCTGCAGTGAGCGAAGTCATCCAAAAGATGGCGCCATAGCACAAACAATAATGCACCTTTTAAGTGTCTTTGCTTTTTAAAAAAAAATATATATATTTGCATTATGGCGAAGGAAAAATCCATAAATTAGCCGCTTTGTTTTATAAGCTGCAGGGTTCAAAGCGTAGGAAAACGGTCCTGAATTTCACAATTTGATTCATTAATCGTTAGTTTCCTGCATCTTTTAAGCATCAATAAAACAATATTATATCTATGTGAGAATTAAACGCTATGATATATTATTAGTGCCTTTATTAGTCTTACTCGTTCTTTATTTAAATCAATAACTACACACAACAAAGTTAGCATGCTAGTAGACTAGCGCTAATCTAATTAGAAGTGATAATCAGAATAATTAAAAGACAAAACATGCAAGGGCCTTAAAGCAAATCTAGCAATGTCTTACATGATTTTTCCCCAGTATATTTAGAAACTGTACTGAGTAATGTGACTGTACATACTGTAAAATATGAATTACATTTATTAGGGGGTCATGAATCCTGCAGAGCTGTGCTACCTTTTCAGCGCCATTTGACAGCAAACGTGCTTATTAGCTCATTAGCGCTGTTTGTCGAAGCCGACGCCCCAAAGCATGTAAAACAAACGCTCAATAAGACCAAGACGAGTGTCTCTTCTCTCTGATTTTCTCCTTCCGAGAAAGGAGGAGCAACAAACCGATTCTTTTTCGCCCGCGACTCTTCCCCGCCGCTCAAAAGGAACGTGAGATGAAATGCACTGGAGCTTTGTGAGGCAGCGTGTCATAGAGCGCCGCTAACCACACTCCATTTAACCTCTGGATGAAGATTCTGCTCTTCCAGCTTTCCTGCTTATTACACAGCACCTTTCTTCTTCTGTCCTGCAACACTGACTTTTTAATAAGTCATCTTCTTCTTCACTTTTGACACATACAAAAAAGCTCCTCTTTCAAGTTCATGCCAATTAAACCTTTATCAATCAATCAATGTTTATTTATATAGCCCTAAATCACAAGTGTCTCAAAGGGCTGTACAAGCCACAACGACATCCTCGGTACAGAGCCCACATACGGGCAAGGAAAAACTCACCCCAGTGGGACGTCGGTGAATGACTATGAGAAACCTTGGAGAGGACCGCATATGTGGGTAACCCCCCCCCTCTAGGGGAGACCGAAAGCAACGGATGTCGAGTGGGTCTGACATAACATTGTGAAAGTCCAGTCCACAGTGGATCCAACACATCAGCGGGAGTCCAGTCCACAGCGGGGCCAACAGGAAACCATCCCGAGCGGAGACGGGTCAGCAGCGCAGAGATGTCCCCAACCGATGCACAGGCTAGTGGTCCACCCGGGGTCCCGGCTCTGGACAGCCAGCACTTCATCCATGGCCACCGGACCTATGCAACTCCCCCTCGCAAGGGACAGGGGAGAAGAGGAGAGAAGAAAAGAAACGGCAGATCAACTGGTCTAAAAAAGGGGGGGTCTATTTAAAGGCTAGATTATACAAATGAGTTTTAAGATGGGACTTAAATGCTTCTACTGAGGTAGCATCTCTAACTTTTACCGGGAGGGCATTCCAGAGTACTGGAGCCCGAATAGAAAACGCTCTATAGCCCGCAGACTTTTTTTTGGCTCTGGGAATCACTAATAAGCCGGAGTTCTTTGAACGCAGATTTCTTGTCGGGACATTTGGTACAATACAATCGGCGAGATAGGCTGGAGCTAAACCGTGTAATATTTTATACGTAAGTAGTAAAACCTTAAAGTCGCATCTTAAGTGCACAGGAAGCCAGTGCAAGTGAGCCAGTATAGGCGTAATATGATCAAACTTTCTTGTTTTTGTCAAAAGCCTTGCAGCCGCATTTTGTACCAACTGTAATCTTTTAATGCTAGACATAGGGAGGCCCGAAAATAATACGTTACAGTAATCGAGACGAGACGTAACGAACGCATGAATAATGATCTCAGCGTCGCTAGTGGACAAGATGGAACGAATTTTAGCGATATTACGGAGATGAAAGAAGGCCGTTTTAGTAACACTCTTAATGTGTGACTCAAACGAGAGAGTTGGGTCGAAGATAATACCCAGATTCTTTACCGAGTCTCCTTGTTTAATTGTTTGGTTGTCAAATGTTAAGGTGGTATTATTAAATAGATGTTGGTGTCTAGCAGGACCGATAATCAGCATTTCCGTTTTCTTAGCGTTGAGTTGCAAAAAGTTAGCGGACATCCATTGTTTAATTTCATTAAGACACGCCTCCAGCTGACTACAGTCCGGCGTGTTGGTCAGCTTTAGGGGCATGTAGAGTTGAGTGTCATCAGCATAACAGTGAAAGCTAACACCGTACTTGCGTATGATGTCACCCAGCGGCAGCATGTAAATACTAAAGAGTGCAGGGCCAAGAACCGAACCCTGGGGAACTCCGCACGTTACCTTGACATAGTCCGAGGTCACATTGTTATGGGAGACGCACTGCATCCTGTCAGTAAGATAAGAGTTAAACCAAGACAAGGCTAAGTCTGACATACCAATACGTGTTTTGATACGCTCTAATAAAATATTATGATCGACGGTATCGAAAGCGGCGCTAAGATCAAGAAGCAGCAACATAGATGACGCATCAGAATCCATCGTTAGCAATAGATCATTAGTCATTTTTGCGAGGGCTGTCTCCGTAGAGTGATTTGCCCTGAAACCGGATTGAAAAGGTTCACAGAGATTGTTAGTCACTAAGTGTTCATTTAGCTGCTGTGCAACAGTTTTTTCGAGAATTTTGGAAATAAACGGAAGGTGGGAGACCGGTCGGTAGTTTACCATGAGGTCAGGATCGAGGTTAGGTCTTTTGAGCAGAGGATGAATAACCGCTTTTTTGAATGCTAGGGGAACAGTGCCGGAGGAAAGTGATAAGTTTATAATATTTAACACTGATGGACCTAATAATACAAACAGTTCCTTGATAAGTTTCCCAGGAAGTGGGTCAAGTAAACATGTTGTTTGTTTTATCCCACTTACACGCTGTAATAATTCCTCTAATGTTATTTCATCAAAAATAGAGAGACTATTTTGGAGGGCAGTGTCCGTCGTATATACAGTCGTATTTGTGTTAATAGAGCCCAGTTGTAGCTGGGATGCGTTGTCTTTAATCTCCTTTCTAATGAGTTCTATTTTCTTATTAAAGAAATTCATAAAATCATCTGCCGAGTGGGTGGAGCTACTGGGAGGAGTCCCTTGTTGGGTTAGCGATGCTACTGTACTAAACAGAAATTTAGGATCGTTTTTGTTGAGGCGGATGAGATTTGAGTAGTATTTAGCTTTAGCTAAGGTAAGCATGCGTTTATAAGTTATTAAACTATCACTCCATGCTTGATGGAAAACCTCAAGTTTAGTCGCGCGCCATTTGCGTTCCAGTTTTCTACATGATAATTTATGAGCTCTAATTTCTTCTGTAAACCATGGGGTGCGCCTTTTAGGGGCCCTTTTTTGCTTTAGCGGTGCTATACTATCAGTAATTTCGCGCAAGGCATCGTCAAAGTTGTTAGTGAGTTTATCAATAGAGCCGACATAATTTGGGAATGGTGCTATTACCGAAGGCAGTAGGTCAGCAAGAGTCATCGTTGTGGCAGCATTAATGTTGCGGCCGCTATAGCAGTTATTATTATTATTAGCTTGTTGACAATGGTCATGATATCGCCTCAAAGGTGTCAAACTCAAGGCCCGGGGGCCAGATGTGGCCCGCCACTTCATTTTATTCGGTCCTGGAAAGCCTGGAAATAATATGTATCAATAAAGTACTGTAACTTTTCTTACTAAATGTATTCTTTCTTTCTATTTTGGCAGAAAAAAAATATATGTACTCTGTGTAAACGCACATTATGTTCACTTAATTATGCAAAAATATATACCGTATTTCCATGAATAGCCGCAGGGGCGTTAATTAATTTAAAACCTCCTGTCACTCCGGCGCTTACCAGAAGCCTGCGGGATGGGCAAGCATGCGCTAATTATTTTAAAACTTCTTCTCACTCCGGCGCTTACCTTATTATGAAAAGCACATTTAATAAAAAAAAGTTATTGTCTTACCCTTAGGTATAAATGAGTCCATGCCAGCTCCTTTTGAAGAAAAGCATCGATATAGAAGTCTTCCTTATTTTTCTTCAGTTTTAAAAGTCTCTGTCTCGATGGAGATCTTCCTTTTAAGTATTACCTCCTGCTTCGATTGAAAGTCAAGTTTAGAAAACTGTTTTATTTTAGATATGTAATCCTTCATGGTAAAAGTCCAAGCAAACAATGGCTGCGCACTCTTGCTGCCGGTTGTCTTCTTCTGCAGTGCCAGCAGTCGCAAGAAGGATCACTAGCGCCCTCTACCACCAGGAGACGGGAGTCATTTAATGACTCATATTTGACCCGGCGGAAGTGCCAAGCATGCGCTAATTATTTTGCGAAACAAGTTTGACCCGGCTGTAATTCGAGGCATGCGAATACCATATTCCCGGCGCCAATTCAAGGAAATACGGTAATCAAACATTCAAACCATTTTTTAAATAGAAATAAATACTAATAATAATGATTTCAAAGCAAATTATCCATCAAAGTGTGCAATGTAAAAGTAGCAATAGATTTCATGGTAAAATTGTGAAATTTACTGTGGTTTTTACAGCATTTTTCTCTAAATGAAAAAAAATTTTTACTTTTTTTTTTTTTTTACTGTAAAACTGTGGTGCCGTTTTGGCATTTACAGTAATACACCGAAAAATCTACAGTTGTTGATTTGCAGTAAAAAAAAACAAAAAACTGGCTGCTCAGGTGCCACATTTTTACTGTAAAATTGCCGTTTTTTTTATTTACAGTAAAAAAAAGAAGTAATTTTCACAGTAAAATTGTAACTGAGCTGCCTTTTTTTTTTTTACCATAAAAGCCAAAGTACAGTTTTTCCATTTACAGTAATATACACTACATGTTGAGGTTAAATTATTGCAACTTACCATATTTTTTTTTTTTACATTTGAGTTTTTAAAGAGTATACTAATAAAATGCATAAAAAAATGGTGTAATAATAGTATTCACTGTTAGAATCGGCCCTCTGGGGCTAAACATAACTGATGTGGCCCTCAGTGAAAACAACTTTGACACCTCTACACTAGGACAACTGAATCCAGGCTTCGCTACATGTCTTAAAGTTTAATCATAGTTTAATTTCAGTGAGTTCCTCTATTGCAAGGTCCAAACAATAGGATATTTGCAGAAATACTAGTGGTGTCCCAATACAACTTTTCCCCTTCCATATAATATCGACAATAGAACTTTGAGTATTGGCAAATGCCGATATTGGTCCGATACGATATCAGCAGGAACCCGACATACTGTTGTTTTTTTTTAAAGTGTGGAATGTTGTAAAAAGTTTGAAGTGAACTGAGCCAAACTAAGAACAATGGTAGGTAAGAAAACCGTCCAAGTAGACTTGTGCTGTCTTTAAGTTGAAGTGGAGTGGTGCTTTTTGTTTCGGCGAAACAATAATTCATGAAGTGAAGCTCATGACGCTATAAATTGAATGATGCGGTCACGTTTGTTACTGGATATTTTCGAATACGCTTGTGACTTTGTATGTGTGAAGATTAGGCAACTATAATTATTGAATACCTGTTTATATTGACACGTGTTTTACACTGCAATATTTTTCAATGATTATTACCTATGTCTAGCTTGTGTGCTGTTGTGTACTTGGCTTAGCTGCTAGCTCCTAGTAGCCTAGCATGTTTACCTTTTGTAAACGACTTGACTAAAATAGAATAAATGGTGTGCAGACATTTAGATGTTAACTGGCTGTCCAGTTTTGCACAAGTAAACACGCTGCAGGACTGATTATATCCGACATTTTACATGCAAGCCGATATAATCCCATACTTTAAAAAAAAAATTATTCTGATATCAGACCGATAACTATCAGACCGGGGGCACCTTCAATAATTATCAGTCCTCTTTTCGACTGAGCATTTTCAAAGTCGAATCTGAGTAATTAATCTTTGCTTATAGTTGACAGTCGGCTATGTGTAAAATGTTTTATTTTGTATGTTAGCATTTATGCTTAACCCGCATGGTCCATCCCTGGCTTTTGTTCCGCTCAGGGCTCGAACTTGAGTCCTCCGGATAAAAGTCGAGCGGGTCGGATAAAGGGCATTGATAATAATGTATTTGTTTATAAGGGAATTAATGATCAAGTATTTATTTATGGGAAATTAATTATGTATGTATTTATAGAGGAATTGATAACGTATTTATTTTAAAATCTTGTTTAAGTTAAATTTAATTATATATATATATATATATATATATATATATATATATATATATATATATATATATATATATATATATATATATATATATATATATATATATATATATATATATATATATATATATATATATATATAATAAATACATTCAATTTAATTAAGAAAATCTTAATTTCCCCTCTGGGATTAATAAAGTATTTCTGATTCTGATTTAAGGAAATTGATGATAATGTACTTATTTATAAGGGCATTGATTATAATGTATACACTTACAGAGGAATTGATAATCATGTATTTATAGGGAATATATAGTCATCTACAGTATTTAAAGGGTAATGTATTAATTTATGGGGCATTGATGATAATGTGTATATTAATAGGGGAATTATTAGTGTATTTTCAGGAGATATGATGATCATGTATTTTTTTATGCGGAATACAAATGTATTTATGTGATAATTGATAGGTTTACATTCATATGGGAAGTAAAAAATAATGTATATTGTCATGACGAGGGGGTTTTCGCAGCTTACTGCGTGGATTGTTCTCCCAGGACGCAAACGGACTGTTCCGGACAACGGTAAAAGGTAGGAACATATTTAATAACCACTCTAAAACAGTTACCAACAAAAAAGGCGCACAAGGCGAAGGCACAACTTAGCGCAGGAAACAAAAACTAACACTTAGCGTAAACTATGGACAGGGCAAAGCAAAAACTCGCTAACTGTGGCATGAATAAACAAATCTTTGTTGGCATGGCATGAAGCAAGAAAAGAGCATGAAACAATCTCATGAATATAAGCATGAACTATGGCATGAAAAGAACAATGTCGCCAGCCCGACTAACTGGCAACGACAGGCTTAAATAATAGTCTCCTGATTAGAAACAGGTGTGTCCCGAACGCAAGAGGCAGGTGAAAATCATAAGTCGTCATGGAAACTAAAACAAACAAGGGTGCACAAAAACAGGAACGACTGGAGTCTTAAACTAACAGAAAATAACAAAAAACATGATCCAGACCACAAATCATGACAGTATATATTTTTAGGGGAATTGATAATCATGTATTTATGGGGAATAATAATGTATTTATCGGGGAATTGATGATCATCTAAAGCACGTGTCAAACTCAAGGCCCGGGGGCCATATCTGGCCCGCCACATCATTTTATGTGGCCCACAAAGGCCTGGAATTACCATGCGTCTATTTGTTTCTAAATGTAGTCAACTTTCTATTTTGACAGAAAAAAATACATGTACTGTATGCAATTTCATATTTTAAACTTAATCTAATATTGCAACAAATATTAGATTACTGCACATTCCAAACATCAAAATGAGTACTTAAATATCTGCTTGACTTGTTGCTTTGAAGCAACGTATCCATCAAATTGAACAATGTAAAAATTATTTTTCGGTAAAAAAAAAAAGTAGCTCACTTGCCAGAATTTTACCGTAAAAACACGAGACAAAAAAAATGGTAATATTGTTTTTCCACTTACAGTAAAACACCATAAAAACCTTATATTTTACAGTAAAACAGTGGTACTGTTTTCCCATTTACATTTACAGTATAGATTGTAAAACACATTGTACATTTTATGGTAGCATTTCGGCAGCTTAACTTTACTCAAAATTTACATATTTTGCTTCCAGTGTACGTAAAAATATGTAGCAATAAATAATTGTGTATAAAATGTAAGCTAACGATTATTTTTCTATCGATTAATCTATAGATTATTTTTTCGATTAATCGGTTAATCTATAGATTATTTTTTTCCGATTAATCTATAGATTATTTTTCCTTTTACCGATTATTTTTTTATTCAAAATGAAGATGAAAAAATAAATGTAGGCCCGTTTTTTCAAAAGGCATGGCTTTTATTTACAAAAAAAAAAGAAGTATGGCTACTCAGTCAACATTGACAACAACATGACTAAATATTCTGTAACAATGTAAACATTTAAAACTTTTAACATTTAACAAAATTAAAAGTAGCTTATTTGCTTTTTAATGTGAAAATATAAAAATCAACATCCAGTGCAAATCTTAATATTCTGCAATAGTATAAGCATTTCAAAAGTAAAAGTATTGCTTATTTTGCTTTAAAATGTGCAAAAATATAGATAAACATCCAATACAAAAAAGTGCAAAACGAAATATTCTGTAACAACAGTGTAAACATTTCAACAAAAGTGAAAGTATTGCTTATTTGCTAAAAAGTGCAAAAATAAAGATAAACATCCAATACAAAAAAGTGCCAATCTAAATATTCTGGAGCACTGTAAACATTAAGTATTGCTTTTAAAATGTGCAAAATAAACTTCCAGTCCAACACAGTACACAATAACCAATTCTACTCATTCCAGTGAGTGTCTAACAGTTGTAATGAAGAAAGGTTAGCATGTGTACATGTTTGGTTCTTTTCTTGTTTACAATATTCCCAGCAGCTGAAAATAGGCGCTCAGAAGGGGTCGATGTGGCTGGAACTGAGAGCTAATTAGCCTTCACCTCAAGCCAGGATTGCGAGTGAGCTGAGCTGCAGTTTAAGTTTCTAGAAGGTCAACGGGCTCATAGTGATGTTACTAGTAGTTGACTGGGAGGTGTTTATTATCATTTGGGGAGAGTCCGCTGCCTGATGCTCACCTGCTAAACACCTATCTGCTCCACGCTGAAGCGCTGACTACATGCGCTCTGAATACACACTGCTGATTGGCTGATAATGCTTCGTGTGTACCAATCAGATGGTTGTGTGGGTGGGACAATGCTGCGTGTGTACCAATCAGATGGTTGTGTGGGTAGGACAATGCTGCGTGCTGAGACAGAGGCAGACGGAGCAAAGCAGCTTGTTAAGACTTAAGCTTTAGCTTAGAAACTCGTTCGGTACACCCCCGTACCGAACCGAAAGCCCCGTACCGAAACGGTTCAATACAAAACACGTACCGTTACACCCCTAGCAGATACAAATGACACATTCATGTTTTTGTGTAATGATGACAACGTATGCTCGCGCGGACGATTGACTAGTTGATGGTTTTCTTTTCAAATGTTCGTTCATAGCCGTTGTGCTGCTATGATAGGCCATTTCTGCTCGACACAGTGTGCATACAACAACATTATTAGGCCGTTTATTGAAATACTCCCACACTTTTGACCACTTTTGGCCTGCTTTTCCCCCCTCGCTCGCACCGCTCGCATCGTCTTCTTTGATCGTCTGCTTTGCGCTTCGCCATGACGGTAGTGTGACGTCATTATGCGACGCGTCGACGCACAAAAACGGCGTCGACGTATTTACGTAACCGATGACGTCGACTACGTCGACGCATCGTTTCAGCCTTAATAAAATGTATATATTATTCACTGTTACAAGTGGCCCTCTGAGGGCAGCCATAACTGTGATGTGGCCCCCAATAAAAAAACCAGTTTGACACCCCTGTTCTACAGTATTTAAAGGGTAATTAATAATGTATTAATTTATGGGGGAATTGATATTGTACTGTATATATTAATAGGGGAGTTATTAATATATTTATAGTTTATGATCATATATTATTAATTGTAGGAGAATTTATATATTTACATGGGAATTCATAACAAATCCATTTATGGGAATTAATAATGTATATATTTACAGGGCAATTCATGATCAGTTATTTATTCATGAAGGATAGATCATGTATTCATTGATATGTTTGATGAACATGTCATTTATAAGGGACTTCATTGGTGTTAGTTTATTCTGAACATGCATACAATTACAATATGATACAGCACATATTTCCAGTTTGTCATTACAGCATTTGTTGATCATATATTTGTTGTGGAATGGATGATGTATTTATTATTATTTATAAAACTGGACTCTCTGGTGACGGTGGCAGAGAAGAGGACTGTGGAAAAACTACTGAGTATCATGGATGATGCCAGTCACCCTCTGCATAGCGTTACCAATAGCCAGAGGAGCCTGTTCAGTCCTAGACTGCGTCATCCAAAGTGCAGGATTAATAGACTCAAAAACTCCTTTGTCCCACACGCCATCAGACTGTACAACTCCTCTCTGTGGGGGGGGGGGGGTACTAGGTTGACAGGGGACGCAAAGCAATAACAATACTGAAATAAACTGCAACAAAAAACAGTGCAATAAACCGCAATAACAGTGCAATACATTTTAAAGGTGCAATATGCACACCACATCTTTCATTTAATCGACAGTATTACTGTTTTTCAAAATTTTTTAATTTAACATGGTCACTACTGCCTAGTTTCTCTTGTTATATTCTTATTTTTACTGTTATTGTTTTTATTTTATTTTTTTGTTATTTTCTATTTTATTTCCATTTATACCTCCATTATTTACTTTTAAAATTGTATCTCAATTCTGTACACTGCTGCTGGAATTAAAATTTTCCTGAGGGAACTCTCCTGAAGGAATCAATAAAGTACTGTCTATCTATTCGTAGGAAATGTATGATAATGTGTTTATTAGTAGGGGAATCAATAATGATGTATGTATTCATAGGGGAAATAATCATGTATTTATAGGAGAATGTATGAATGACTCCTAGAGAAGTCAGTGAGATGATAAAACTGTGTCAAAGTGTACGGTGCAGTAATTGTGTAGCAAACCAAGTCCAGTGGAGATGTGATAGAAGATCAGAGTCGAGTATCCTGTCGACCCAGTAGTCTTGTGCCCGTCTGACATTTGAAAGGAAACGTGAAAAGAAGGCAGGGAGAGAGAGCGCGTGGCTCCATTACGAGCCATTAGAAGCATCGCGGCTGCTTGGAAAGACTGAAGCTTGGAGGATCGATTAAGAGCAGTTTAACGGTCTGACACAGCCCGCTAATATCTGAAACATCAACTCCCCCTCAGAGGAGAGCATCCAGATGATGACCAACTTACTGAGAGGCAGGAAATAGAAAGATATCATCGTTACAAAGTGCTTTCCACTCTTCTGGCTGCAGTAGATAATTTTTACACTTCAACTCATACATGGCAACCATCCCGCTTTTGTTCTGGGGAATCCTGGTCTTTGCTCTAGAAGGCTTTTTTTGCCTGGTTTTTGTGTGCTATAAAACAAAGCACTCAAAGGAAAGTACGTTGTAAATACAGTACAGGCCAAAAGTTTGGACACACCTTCTCATTTCAATGCGTTTTCTTTATTTTCATGACTATTTACATTGTAGATTGTCAGTGACGGCATCACAACTATGACACCTGTGAAGTGAAAACCATTTCAGGTGACTACCTCTTGAAGCTCATCGAGAGAATGCCAAGAGTGTGCAAAAAAGTATTCAGAGCAAAGGGTGGCTATTTTGAAGAAACTACAACAGTGGTTCTTAACCTGGGTTCGATCGAACCCTAGGGGTTCGGTGAGTCGGCCTCAGGGGTTCGGCGGAGCCTCCGCCGCGAAGGTCAAGACACACCCGACTCATCGTGTAAATAAAAACTTCTCCCTATCGGCGTATTATGGATGCCCCCAAACAATGTTCCCTCTAATTTTACATATGCGTGAGCAAACGCAAACATTCTTGAGCATTCAGTGGAGCACATGTGAGCGACGTCAGGCGTGCACATGGACCGTGGCCACACCTGCCTGTCCCAAACCTGACTAAATAACAACTTACATGTTTTATTATTATAATCAAATGACGGCAGTCATTTGCTTGAGATTATTGTCTAATATAAGTGTTTTGGCCCACTTACAATGACAATAACAAAAAATATTGTTTTTCATGAGCTGTGTACCAGTTTTGTATGTCTGGGTGGAAAACGAAGAAAAGGAACAGACTTTGCTGTGAAAGTGACATGAGAGTGGCACTTTCCGAGGTGAAGCCACGCATTTCTGAACTGGCCTCTCAAAGGCAACAACAGAAGTCACACTGATTTGCAGGTGTGTCATTTGTTGTGAGTTCATGCACTGTGTGGGTTTCGTTCTTTGAACAAGGTGATGTTCGTGCACGGTTTGCACCAGTAAAAAAAACATATAACTTTGTCTTGAATTTGAAAAAAACCAAAACATTGTATTTTTCACAAAAGAAGGGTTCGGTGAATGCGCATATGAAACTGATGGGGTTCGGTACCTCCAACAAGGTTAAGAACCACTGAATTAGAATATAAAACATATTTTCAGTTAAATACATAACTCCACATGTGTTCATTCATAGTTTTGATGTGACAATCTACAATGTAAATACCGTATTTTTCGGATTATAAATCGCAGTTTTTTTCATAGTTTGGCCGTGGGTGCGACATATACTCCGGAGCGACTTGTGTGAAATTATTAAAACATTACCGTAAAATATCAAATAATATCAGTGTTTCCCACACATTCATTTATTTGTGGCGGCCCGCCACGAAAGAATTACGTCCGCCACAAATAATAATAATAATTTTTATTTTATTTTTTTATTTTTTGGTCCTGTAAGGCTTCTCAGGCAAATTATATAGTTGATGTAGATGCTCATATAGGCTGTTCAGATTTACTTTACAAAAGAGAAGTGTAGGATACTTCTCTTGTTGCCTTATTTGTATTTCACCACTACTGTTTTATTTTTATTTGTTACTGACTGTGGCAGGACACCTCTGGCTCTGTTTCACTTTATGTTGCTGGTAAATAATATGGTTGTAGAAGTAGGCTAAAGTTAAATTTTTTCTTATGCACTAATTAAAGGGGCAGACCTTTAAGAGACATTTTAGCTTTTATATTTTATAAGATATATTTTTTGTAAGAACCACAATTAATAAATATATTTCAGTGAATAACTTACTGTTCAAATCTGTATATAAATATGTACATAAAGTGTTGTAATTATATTGTAAAATGGATGGATGGACGGATGGACGTTTAAAACAAAACTGTTATTATTAATTAGTAAGTATACATTTTATGAGCCTTTTTAGAGAAAATCATATTGTAGTAAATAATGCAAATTACTCGATGATGTCATGGTGACCATGCCCATAGCCACGCCCATAGCCACACCCCCACCGCCACAGATATCTTGGCAGTTTATGGGAAACACTGAATATTATTTATCTAATTCGCGTAAGAGACAAAGCAAATGGCAGCAATCGTCACACACGCGTCAGCAATCGTCACTCACACGTCAACCAATAAGAATTTGGCGGGGGAGGGTCATGGCAGAAGTGCATTGTGGGTCATGGGATGCTAACTGCTATATGCTATACGCTACTGCCGGAGCTATTAAAATGGATCACATCAACATTGGCGGTAACTTATAAAAACTGAGAAGGACTGAACAAAAATGGCACCGAAAAGGAAATCATATACTGCAGATTACAAGCCGAACGTAGTGAAATATGCAGCAGAGAATGGCAATCGAGCAGCAGAAAGAAAGGACATACCAGAGGCGACACCGGGGAGAAAGATTTCATGGGATTTTGCGATTGGGAGTGACAGATTGTTTGGTAAACGTATAGCATGTTCTATATGTTATAGTTATTTGAATGACTCTTGCCATAATATGTTACGTTAACATACCAGGTTCTCAGTTGGTTATTTATGCCTCATATAACGTACACTTATTCAGCCTGTTGTTCACTATTCTTTATTTATTTTAAATTGCCTTTCAAATGTCTATTCTTGGTGTTGGCTTTTATCAAATACATTTCCCCCCAAAAATACGACTTATACTCCAGTGCGACTTATACATGTTTTTTTCCTTCTTTATTGTGCATTTTCGGCCGGTGCGACTTATACTCCGGAGCGACTTATAGTCCGAAAAATACGGTAGTCATGAAAATAAAGAAAACCCATTGAATGAGAAGGTGTGTCCTAACTTTTGGCTTGTACTGTGCACATACACGTAGGAATCGCATTACATTAATCATATAGTTTGGGAGGGAAAAAGCAATACAATAATACAGGATGAGTATTGGCTCTAATGTCGCTAGCTTAATGCTGACGTATAATCGACCAGCTTAGTGACAGGCTCGCCCAAATTAGCGAGGCCAATCGCAGGGCACAACAATAATCATTCATATCTATGGACAATTTACATGGAATGTGGGAGGAAGCCTCAAGTACCCACACACACACACACAGATGTCCCAGCGGAGGTTCGAAGACGCACACGGCGTAAAGTTAGACGCCATTGTTGGTGGTAATGTCAAAATGAGGGAAGTTCACACAGGCTTGAACAAGTTCATTACTTTTGTCAAGTGTCAACTTTGTTCTAGGGTGGCTCAGGTGCGCGGCAGCTTGAACGCTTATGCTGACAGGCCATTTAGATGCACCTTTTTTTTTCTTGCTTAAAGCATAGAGCACGCCTGGGCAATTATTTTGACTCGGATGGGGGGGCAAATTTAGAGAAAAAAATGTGTCTGGGGGCTGGTAGTGTATATATATATATATATATCTATATGAGTGTGTGTGTGTGTGTGTGTGTGTGTGTGTGTGTGTGTGTGTGTGTGTGTGTGTGTGTGTATATACCAGGGGTGTCAAACTCAAATACAGAGTGGGCCAAAATTTAAAACTGAACAAAGCCGCGGGCCAAGGTTGAACAAATTAACCTTTTAATAGGGACCCAAACAAGTTTTGCATTGAATATTGAACAAGCAAGGCTCGTATAACTTTATAGTGACATGCAAAATCCAGTTTCAAATAATAATAATAATAATAATTTCAAAATATCAGTGGCATATCAAATACAATTTAAATAAAAATGTAATGCCTCTTTTCTATTTGCAGCCTTCTGAGGTAAATATCAACATTAACTTTTTCCACAGGCTAATACATTTGAAAATAAAATAACAATGAATAAACCAACCATTCAGGACTTTAAACTGCTCACTTTGCGACACACTGATCTAATCTGATGTGCCCAAGCCAGATACCTGCCATCTTTTCTTGGATGCTAGTTCATTAATGTCGGGGCTCAGGCTTTGAGCTGAGGCAACCTTCATTATCGAACAAAGGTGTTCATCAGTCATTATATCTCGTAGTCCACCCGGACCACAGTCTTGGGGCCTTTAACGTCCTCTACGAGCTGTCGTCACGTCCGCTTTTCATCCATTCTAACAACGTGCCGGCCCAGTCACAAGATATGTGCGGCTTCTGTTTGCACACACGTGAATGCAACGCAAAATTGATCAACAGCGATACAGGTTGCACTTTAACACTGTTAGAAACATACGCCACACTGTGAATCCACACCAAACAAGAATGACAAACACATTTTGGGAGAACATCAGCACCGTAACACAACATAAACACAACAGAACAAATACCCAGAACCATTTGTAGCACTAACTCTTCCGGAACGCTACAAAATCCACCCCCCTACCACCAAACCCTGTGATAGAGTGATTGGAGCACATGCTTGTTGGTCACAAAAAACATTCATGAAGTTTGCTTATTTTATGAATTTATTATGGGTCTACTGAAAATGTGAGCAAATGTGCTGGGTCAAAAGTATACATACAGCAATGTTAATATTTGCTTACATGTCCCTTGGCAAGTTTCACTGCAATAAGGCGCTTTTGGAACACCCAACTGCGCCCAAGACCCAACCTCTGGGCTGATGATTTTAGGTTGTCCTTAAGAATTTGGAGGTAATCCTCCTTTTTCATTGTCCCATTTACTCTCTGTAAAGTACCAGTTCCATTGGCAGCAAAACAGTCCCAGAGCATAATACTACCACCGCCATGCTTGACGGTAGCATTGGTGTTCCTGGGATTAAAGGCCTCACCTTTTCTCCTCCAAACATTTTGCTGGGTATTGTGGCCAAACAGCTCCATTTTTGTTTCATCTGACATCACATGGACAAAGATAAGACCTTCTGGAGGAAAGTTCTGTGGTCAAAAACACAGGGGGAGACGAGACACACATCTCGTCACGCGGGAACTAAGGGTTATGCTGCTGGAAGGGACGACAAGGAGGACACAAGACCATTTGAGCACGACGGGTGAGAAAACACAGAGAAAGATTTGCATAGAGCTTGCTAGGTTCGGCTTATTATACAGGACAGGTTGCTTTCGCAGTTTTATACATTTTTATGTTTAAAATATAACAATTGCCAAATTTAATTGCAAATTTGGAGAGAAAAATAGCAATTTTTAACTCAGTCGTGCAGCACGACTTTTTTTTATTGATATGGACTACGCGTCTATTGTAATATGTATTAATGTTTTTATAGACACAACACTAAAAATGTGTGTAATAGGTAAAAACACTGTTATGCGGATTCATTACTGCTACTTTAAGCTGCGGTGAGATAGTTTGTACAATGAAGGTTTGGTAGAAGGGAATGGGAAAGTGGAGAAGGATACAGCGGGCACTTGGCGTCGTCTTTGAACAGCTGCGACTCAAACAACGGCTGGGATGGAAACGTGCACGTTGGCCTCGTTACAAGCGCGCTCGCTCGCCGGACGACGAAACACTCTGTTTTATTCCGCGGCAAACGCTTGAGAATGTCCTCAAGGCTTTGCGAGAGAGAAAAATGGCTTTTACAATGCATACAGCTACAGATGGAGGAAAGGGCTTTCATAAATGGACACTTTTCTCTTCCGTTTGATGTTCACGACATTTGTGTTTGTATGGAAATGGACAATCTGTGCGAGGCAATGTGTATGCTAACCACTTGAATGAAAGATGCAATGTTTGCAGCTGATTTAAGAGTGGAGGCCTTCAAAAACTCATTATTTCCCACACTTGGACATGTAGCCAGGAACCTCTGTTGCCTAGCGTTCACATTTGAACCGATAAGGTACCAATTTTCTGTGTGTGTGTGTGTGTTAATGCAGGAAGTAACTTTTTACGAATGAAAGCAACAATTAGCACCACGCTAAAATGAACGTCATGTAAATTAGAAGGAGGCAACATCACACAGCAAACATGCAATACACGCACACTACAACTACGGGGGAATAACGAACAGCAAAGCAACGACGGAAGTGACAAGCTTGTAATCCGACAATACCTCGTTTGTGGACAAGGAGACTACAGTCTTTTCAATCTGTTTAACTAATACAAACCAGTGAAAACACACACACACTCTGCTCTCATGAAATCTCTCAACTGCATATGCCAGATATTTGTAACGCATTAATTACTTTCTGTAGTAATTACATTTACTTGTTAGTGTTCTGGGCATTAGATTCTGATTTACATTTCGACAGTCACATCAAATCAGTAACAAAATCGGCCTACTATCACCTCAAAAATGTAACAAGACTTAGAGGGCTCATGTCAGCTCAAGACTTTGAAAAACTTGCACATGCCTTTATTACCAGCAGGCTAGACTATTGTAATGGTCTCCTTGCAGGTCTTCCCAAAAAAACTGTCAGGCAGCTACAGCTTGTTCAGAACGCTGCTGCTAGAGTTCTAACAAAGACCAAAAAATGTGAGCACATTATACCAATTCTTAAATCCTTACATTGGCTCCCTGTACATCAGAGAATTGATTTCAAAATCCTCCTGCTCACATATAAATAACTACATGGTCTAGGGCCCAAGTATATCACTGATATGCTCCCACTATATAAGCCCTCTAGATCAGTGGTTCTCAACCTTTTTTCAGTGATGTACCCCCTGTGAACATTTTTTTAATTCAAGTACCCCCTAATCAGAGCAAAGCATTTTTGGTTGAAAAAAAGAGATAAAGAAGTAAAATACAGCACTATGTCATCAGTTTCTGATTTATTAAATTGTATAACAGTGCAAAATATTGCTCATTTGTAGTGGTCTTTCTTGAACTATTTGGAAAAAAAGATATACAAATAACTAAAAACTTGTTGAAAAATAAACAAGTGATTCAATTATAAATAACGATTTCTACACACAACTTAAAGTGCCCTCTTTGGGGATTGTAATAGAGATCCATCTGGATTCATGAACTTAAATCTAAACATTTCTTCACAAAACAAGTAATCTTTAACATCAATATTTATGGAACATGTCCACAAAAAATCTAGCTGTCAACACTGAATATTGCATTGTTGCATTTCTTTTCACAGTTCTTCTTGACAGACATTTTAGTGAGAAACCTGAGCTTGTGCTTCACTGAGTTTATGAACTTACATTCATATTTTGTTGAAGTTTTATTCAATAAATATATTTATAAAGGATTTTTGAATTGTTGCTATTTTTAGAATAATTTTTAAAAAAATCTCACGTACCCCTTGGCATACCTTCAAGTACCCCCAGGGGTACGCGTACCCCCATTTGAGAACCACTGCTCTAGATCACTAAGATCTTCTGAGACCAATCTGTTAGCGGTTCCAAGAGTAAACTCAAATCAAGAGAGAGCCTCATTCAGTCACTATGCAACAAATAGCTGGAATAAACTTCCTGAAGATGTCAGACTCTCCCCAACTCTGACTACTTTTAAAACTAGACTGAAGACTTTTATGTTCACCTTAGCTTTCAGCTAAATCTTTTAACTTTTAACGTCCGCACTGTTTTTATATTTGTCTGCATTTTAATTTTGCTTTTATTTTCTTTCATTTCACTTTGTTGTCTGTGAAGCACTTTGAGTCTGCCTTTTGTATGAAAAGCGCTATACAAATAAAGTTGCCTTGCCTTGCCATGACGTTAAAGTGCATCCGGCAGTGGAGGCTCCTCTATGGGGTCTTGGGGCACGAGGAGGTTAACCCCTTTACTAGTTACCCCAGGTGGCCCTTGGCAAAGGCCTAGTACCTGACTGCCCCCTAGCCAGGGATACGGTGAAGACCTCAACGGCGGAGCAGGCGGAAGACGGTAGATTTAAGAACTACCACAATGGCTGCGATGGCGGAAGAAGGCTGCAGCAGAAAAGGGTCCCCAGTTGTCTTGGACTCCACGCCACTGGACCCTAACCCGTCATACTCGTTCGAGTGACCGCCGATGATGATGATTCTGTTAGAAATCCAATTACTTTTATGGTAAAGTGACGAGTAACTATAATTAATTACTTTTCAAAAGTAATTTTCAGATCACTGGTATTAAAAAATATTGTTTTTGATATTTACACGTCGGGTAGACTATGTCTCCCGGCTGGCCTGGGAACGCCTCGGGATCACCCAGGAAGAGCTGGACGAAGTGGCTGGGGAGAGGGAAGTCCAGACTTCCCTGCTTAGGCTGCTGCCCCCGCGACCCGACCTCGGATAAGCGGAAGAAGATGGAAGGATGGATATTTAAATTTTAATAGAAAAAATTAGCAGATTTTAACTCCTGTCCAGTTTGTATATCTCGTTCTATTATCCCATTTCTGCGTCTCATTTGCAAGTATAACACTAAGATGCAATTACAGATGCAAGTCCAAGACAATAGATGGCAGTAGTGTATAGTTTACAATGTGTTTGTTTTTTTGTCGTGCCCTACACAGTGTTAATACTGTAAGTATTGCTTTGTGCACTGGTGCACAGTCATGTTGGAAGAGGAAGGGGCCCGCTCCAAACTGTTCCCACAAGGTTAGGAGCATGGAATTCTCCGAAATGTTTTGGTATCCTGGAGCATTCAAAGTTCCTTTCACTGGAACTAAGGGGCCAAGCCCCACTCCTGAAAAACAACCCCACACCATAATTCCTCCTCCACCAAGTTTCACACTCTGCACAATGCAGTCCGAAATGTAGCGTTCTCCTGGCAACCTCCAAACCCAGACTCTTCCATCACAGTGCCAGTTCTTTACACCACTGCATCCCACGCTTTGCATTGGACTTGGCGATGTATGGCTTAGATGCAGCTGTTCGGCCATGAAAAAACCCATTCCATGAAGCTCTCTGCGTACTGTACGTGGGCTAACTGGAAGGTCACATGAAGTTTGGAGCTCTGTAGCAACTGACTGTGCAGAAAGTCTTTGCACTATGCTGACCTCTCTGTCAGTTTACATGGCCTACCACTTGGTGGCTGAGTTGCTGTTGTTCCCAAACTCTTCCGTTTTCTTATAATAAAGCCCACAGTTGACTTTGGAATATTTAAGAGCGAGGAAATTTAACGACTGGAATCACTGAGCGCGGCCCATTCTTTCACAAATGTTTGTAGAAACATTCTCCATGCCTAAGTGCTTGATTTTATACACCTGATTCTCATCATTTGGATGGCTGGCCAAATACTTTTGGCAATATAGTGCATATTAGCATCACGTTAGCGCATTTTTGGAAATGTGGAGACTCACTTGGAGAGTTTTTTGAGTCAATAGCTTTGTTGGTATTGAAAATTGCAACATTACCTAGAGGTAGTTCGGCTGAGTCTGCAATTCAGTCGGTGCCAAAAAAAAAAGTACTGGATTCGGTACCCATCCCTAGCCAGGAAATCACACGCTAAACGCGTCGCATGGAAGTTTCTTTCTTCTATGCCGTGACAGCCTATATGACTCATTCAGGGTTTTACGTTGAAAAGCGCTGCCAGCCCGCCCCAGTTCTCCTTAAAATTTTAATTCAAACCTTTTAGTGGTTTTTCAAGCGAGTGGAGGACCCGGGAGACGACTAAGAGACTACGCGGCCTGAGAGCGGCATGGCTAGCTCATTAGCGTAGAGTAAATGTTGTCCTCGATCCCCCCTGCCGCGCACACACAAGCATGCAATATTCTTTACATTACTTCCAAGGTCCCATAGTATTGTGCAACATGTCCCAGAGGTGCTACAATAGTGTGTTCCTATTCAGACAGTTTAAAAGTGCTTTTAGTAACGCACACTTTTGTGTGTCCGTAGTTGTAATGTTAATGTGTCTCTCACAAGTACTATGTCATATACGACATACAACAACGTGACATTAAGTACGAGGACAAGAGGGCACAGACGTAAGAAACACTAGCATAGTTATGAATTTCATGCCAACAGTACTTTTTAACACCACGTTAGGTTAGCAACACAAGCATAGCTATGTGAGCTACATGCTAATATTACATTGTAACATCATGCTAGGTTAGCAACACGAGCATAGCTATTTGAGCTACATGCAAATTTTACATTTTAATATCATGCTAGGTTAGCAACATTAGCATATCTATATGAGCTACAAGCTTATAGTACATTTTAACATCATGCTAGGTTAGTAACATTAGCATAGCTATGTGAGCTATGTGCTAATATTACATTCTAACATCATGCTAGGTTAGCAATACGAGCATAGCTATTTAAGCTACATGCAAATTTTACATTTTAATATCATGCTAGGTTAGCAACATTAGCATATCTATATGAGCTACACGCTTATAGTACATTTTAACATCATGCTAGGTTAGTAACATTAGCATAGCTATGTGAGCTATGTGCTAATATTACATTGTAACATCATGCTAGGTTAGCAATATGAGCATAGCTATTTAAGCTACATGCAAATTTTACATTTTAATATCATGCTAGGTTAGCAACATTAGCATATCTATATGAGCTACAAGCTAATAGTACATTTTAACATCATGCTAGGTTAGAAACATTAGCATAGCTATGTGAGCTACGTGCTAATATTACATTGTAACATCATGCTAGGTTAGCAATACGAGCATAGCTATTTAAGCTACATGCAAATTTTACATTTTAATATCATGCTAGGTTAGCAACATTAGCATATCTATATGAGCTACAAGCTAATAGTACATTTTAACATCATGCTAGGTTAGTAACATTGATTGATTGATTGATTTAAACTTTTATTAGTAGATTGCACAGTAAATAAATAAATAAATGATAAATGGGTTATACTTGTATAGCGCTTTTCTACCTTCAAGGTACTCAAAGCGCTTTGACAGTATTTCCACATTTACCCATTCACACACACATTCACACACTGATGGCGGGAGCTGCCATGCAAGGCGCTAACCAGCAGCCATCAGAGGCAAAGGGTGAAGTGTCTTGCCCAGGGACACAACGGAAGTGACTAGGAAGGTAGAAGGTGGGAAATGAACCCCAGTAACCAGCAACACTCCGATTGCTGGCACAGCCACTCTATCAACTTCGCCACGCCGTCCCAGTACAGTACATATTCCGTACAATTGTCCACTAAATGGTAACACCCAAATAAGTTTTTCAACTTGTTTAAGTCGGGGTCCACGTTAATCAATTTATAGCATAGCTATGTGAGCTACATGCTAATATTACATTGTAACATCATGCTAGGTTAGCAACACGAGCATAGCGATTTAAGCTACATGCTACTATTACATTTTAACATCATGCTAGGTTAGCAACATTAGCATAGCCATATGAGCTACATGCTACAATTATAGCACATTTTAACATCATGCTAGGTTAGTAACATTAGCATTGCTATGTGAGCTACATGTTAACATTACATTTTAACATCATGCTATGTTAGCAACATGATCATAGCTATGTGAGCTACATGCTAATATTACATTTTAACATAATGCTAGGTTAGCAATGTTAGCAGAGCTATATGAGCTACATGCTAAAATTACAGTACATTTTGAACATTCTAGGTTAGTCCCATTGACATAGCTACGTGAGCTACATGTTAACGTTACATTTTAACATTATTCCCGGTTAGCTTTACTAGCATAGCAATGTAAGCTACATGCTAACCTTACATTTGAACATGCTACAGTATACATGAGTGTGAGAACAAGGGCTACACCTACTTATATGTAACTCATATGCTGTGTGTAGGGCACCGTGATCACGGGGCTTGCTTTGCTTGTAAAGCGCATGTAAAATGTCAGTTACTGAATAACACAGTCCTTTCTGCTCAGTAATATACTGGCACATTTTTAAATCTCCTTATTTTCACCCATAGTGCAGTGCGATGCGAGTACTGTGCTTGTAAAATAGTAGTACTCGGTTTGAGTTGTTTCAGGAAAGTTTGTCAATTTATGTCTTAATTACTGTATCTTATACATCGTATGTAAGCCAAACCCACTACATTTTTGATATTTTGTTTCCCATATATTAACCGCAGATATATGTTATGAAATGAGTTATTTACACTGAACGATTTAGTTAATGTTTACATACTTTGATTGTTTCCAAACGTTGTCTGTAACACTGCAGTAAAACGGCTGATCAAACAAAACAGAAGTCATCGTCATGGACCCACCAGCTGTGCTCTCCAACCAGCTAAACAGATTCAATAACTCCACGGTGACGTTTTGCCGAATTTAAGAAAGTGAAACAATACAAAAACATAGACAATCGTAAACGTGTTAGCACAAAACCATGTTGGCTTGATTCCATTACGATAGCACGTACAAATATGCATGAAGACATCACACATGGGACGCTTTAGTAAGTAAGAATTGTTTTAGTTATATTGTAAAACTTAAAACGTTGCTTGGAATGATGAGTGAAAAATCCTTCTGAGTAGAAACGCTATGGACGATTAGAAGACAGAAAAGCACTTCTACTTCCGAGTTAAAGCTAGACAGAAGGTTACCGCAGTGATCGAACTTGTCCAAAAGATGGCGACATAGCACAAACACATCTTTTCAGTGTCTTTGCTTGTTTAGTTTTTTTTTTAAACTATTTGCATTACGGCTGTCAGCAAAGAAAAATCGCTTAATAAACAATAGACATTTTTTTTACGGTATTTTCAATTTCGCACAAAAACGTATAAAACAATTTCTTTCTCTTGAATTAATTTTAGTACAATACATGCGTCGAGAAATTCAAAGAAGTATAAAAAATGTTTCATACAAAGTGTGAACACATTTTTTTTTAATTAACAAAAATCTGCTAAGGGCCCCATTTTGTAATTGTGTATAAGGACCATAGAGTGGTGGGGAACCTTTTTATGATGACGTCCCTGCGTGGACCTCACATGTTCCAGCAGCGTCCAGGACCAGTCAACAGGTTGTGAAAGTGGCACAGACTGTTCCAGAAGCACACACTCGCTGTCACACGCCCACGTGGCCAATGTGTGTGTGTGCGCCATGCTTTAAATCATAAATCTGTCATAAAGACACTTTTTCTTACATCTTAAATCAGAGGTGTCAAAGTGGTTTTCACTGGGGGCCACATGGCAGTTATGTTTGGCCCTAGAAAGCCGCTTCTAACAGTCAATGCTATTATTACACCATTTTTTAAATGCATTTTATAAGCAGATTTTTTTTTAACTAAAATGTAAAAAAAAGAAGGTAAGTTGCAATAATTTCACATCAAAATGTAGTGTGTATTACTGTAAATGGAAAAACGGTACTGATATTTTTATGGTAAAAAAAAAAAAAACTCAGCTCAGTTGCTAGAATTTTACTGGAAAATTAAAACATTTTTTTTTTACTTTAAATTAAAAAAACCCAGCAATTTACAGTAACATTTTGGCACTTGAGCTGTTTTTTTTTTTACCGCAAATCAACAACTGTAGATTTTTCAGTGTATTACTGTAAATGGCAAAATGGCACCACAGTTTTTAACAGTAAGAAAAGTACGGTTTTTTTCATTTAGAGAAAAATGCTGTAAAAACCACAATCTATTGCTAATTTTACATTGTACAATTTGATGGATAACTTGCTTTGAAATCATTATTAGTATTTATTTCTATTTAAAAAAATGGTTTGAATATTTGATCATATATTTTTGCATAATTAGATAATAATTAAGTGAACATCATTTGCGATTACATGGAGTACATCTATTTTTTTTCCTCCCAAAATAGAAAGAACACATTTAGTAAGAAAAGTTACAGTACTTTATTGACACATATTATTTCCAGGCTTTCCAGGGCCAAATAAATTGAAGTGGCAGGCCACATCTGGCCCCCGGGCCTTGAGTTTGACACCTGTGTCTTAGACGCAGCACCAGTGTTTGTTTACGGGTCACAAGAACTTTGCTGTGTGTGGAAGTGACACCATCGGTGACCAATCAAGTCATGGGTAATAAAACAACCCAGATGACCCACACCTTGAATTGTACATGAACGCAACATTCCTCCTCTGGAACCATGGTGGAAAAGTTGCTGAGATAGAGGCGGATAATATGTGTTACCTGATATTTACCACCTCAGTAGGTTAACAGGAAGGGGGTGCTGCGGGTGCATTTTTAAAGAGACAGTGCCCAGCAGGATGCCTGCCGCCGTGTTGGGAAGCGCTCACAAACACACCGCCACTGACCTTTAGCTCCAACAAACAGCATTAAATATGAATAAGGACATAATTGAAAGTAACCGCTGGCACTTTCTTCTTCCTCTTTCAACCTACACACACACACACACACACACACACACACACACACACACACACACACACACACACACACACACACACACCCACACACACACAGCCCTTAGTAAACCACACATTACCTCCATTAATACTCGCCGGTAATAATCCTGACATTTACTGCGGTGTCATTAAAACACTAAGAAAACCACAGATAGTTTTCAAGCCTTAGAAGCAACATCAAAATGCACCAATCAGATGTCTTCTTTTATTATTGAGCAAACTAAACAATGGCCGTCTGTCATTCAACCTGCCAGCTTTTTCATCTCATTGGAATACTTTTTATATCCTTCTTCTTTGTCATTTTCTTCTTGATCTTTGTCTTCTTCTTCTTCTTCTTCTTCTTCTTTGTTTCTGTTGTCTTTTTCTTTCTTTTTTGTCTTCTTCTTTGATGTCTTCTTCTTCTTTGTCATCTTCTTCTTCATCTTCTTTGTCGTCTTCTTCTTCTTTGTCTTCTTCGTCTTCTTTGTCGTCTTCTTTGTCTTCTTCTTCTTTGTCGTCTTCTACTGTCTTTTGTCATCTTCTTCTTTGTCTTCTTCTTGTTTGTCTTCTTTGTCGTCTTCTTCTTTGTCTTCTTCTGTCTTCTTTGTCGTCTTCTTCTTTGTCATCTTTTATGTCTTTTTTTTCTTTGTCTTGTCTTCGTCTTCTTTGTTTTCTGTCTTCTTCTTAGTCTTCCTCTTCTTTGTCTTCTTCTTTCATCTTCTTCTTCTTCTTTGTCTTCTTCTTCTTCTTTGTCGTCTTCTACTGTCTTTTGTCGTCTTCTGCTTTGTCTTCTTCTTCGTCTTTGTTTTCTTCTTCTGTCTTCTTCATCTTCCTCTTTGTCGTCTTCTATGTCTTCTTTTTCTTTGTCGTCTTCTTCTTCGTCTTTGTCTTCTTCTGTCTTCTTTGTTGTCTTCTTCTTTGTCGTCTTTTATGTCTTCTTTTTCTTTGTCTTGTCGTCGTCTTCTTTGTTTTCTGTCTTCTTCTTAGTCTTCCTCTTCTTTGTCTTCTTCTTTCGTCTTCTTCTTCTTTGTCTTCTTCTTCTTTGTCGTCTTTTACTGTCTTTTGTCGTCTTCTTCTTTGTCTTCTTCTTCGTCTTTGTCTTCTTCTTTGTCTTTGTTTTCTTCTTCTGTCTTCTTCATCTTCCTCTTTGTCGTCTTCTATGTCTTCTTTTTCTTTGTCGTCTTCTTCTTTGTCTTCTTCTTCGTCTTTGTCTTCTTCTGTCTTCTTTGTCTTCTTCTTTGTCGTCTTTTATGTCTTCTTTTTATATAATAATAAATGGGTTATACTTGTATAGCGCTTTTCTACCTTCAAGGTACTCAAAGCGCTTTGACACTATTTCCACACTCACCCATTAATTTTCTTTGTCTTGTCTTCGTCTTCTTTGTTTTCTGTCTTCTTAGTCTTCCTCTTCTTTGTCTTCTTCTTTCGTCTTCTTCTTCTTCTTTGTCGTCTTCTACTGTCTTTTGTCGTCTTCTTCTTTGTCTTCTCCTTCGTCTTTGTCTTCTTCTTTGTCTTTGTTTTCTTCTTCTGTCTTCTTCATCTTCCTCTTTGTCGTCTTCTATGTCTTCTTTTTCTTTGTCTTCTGTGTTCTTCTTTGTCTTCTTTTTCTTCTTTGTCTTCTTCTTTCGTCTTCTTCTTCTTCTTTGTCTTCTTCTCCTTCCGTCTTCTTCTTCTTTGTCTTCTTCGTCTTCTTCTTCTTTCTTCTTCTTTGTCTTCTTCTGCTTCTGTCTTCTTCTTTGTCTTCTCCTTCTTCTGTCTTCTTCTTCTTTGTCTTCTTCTTCTCTGTCTGCTTCTTCATCTTCCTCTTTGTCGTCTTCTTCTGTCTTCTTTGTTGTCTTCTTCTTTGTCGTCTTCTTCTTCTTCCTAATCTTCTTTCTCTTCTTTGTCTTCTTCTTCTTCGTCTTTTGTCTTTGTCTTCTTATTCTTTTGTCTCCCTTCTTTGTCTACATCTTATTCTTTTACTCTTTTCTTCTTCGTCTCTTTTCTTTTCCTTTTCCTTTTTCTTCCTCTTCTTTTCTTCCTTCTGTCATTTTTCTTTTTCTTTTTTTTTCTTTCTTCCTGTTCAATAAAGTTTAAGCTAAATTAAAAGCTAAGCCCCAGCTCATGACTCCACATTATAAGTTAAGGCATGTCTGTACTAATAAATAACCATCATAACGTTGGTTTCTGTTCAACAACAGTGTATTTGTATTGTTTGAATAACAATAACGTATAACTCAATTGTTTACCAACTTATTTCAAATTATTACTTTTGATTCTGCTACGTAACCAAGGTCATCCAAAAACTAGAGGGTTCCTGGTTCGAATCCAGATTCCGACATCCTAGTCACTGCCGTTGTGTCCTTGGGCAAGACACTTCATTGCCACTTACACTGGTGTATGAATGTTTGGTGATGGTAGGAGAGGCCATATGTGCACATTGGCAGCCATGCCTTGTAGTTCAAAGTACAATTATTATTAAATGTTGCTTACCACCGTCAAAATATAAGTATTATTATTATTAAATGTAGCTTATCACCGTCATTGTGTTAACTATTCTTAAATGTAGTTTACCACCATCAATGTATAATTATTATTACATGTAGCTTACCGCCGTCAAAGTATAATAATAATAATAATAATATGTATTATTAAATGTAACTTACCACCATCAAAGTGTTATTAAATGTAGATTACCACCATCATTGTGTCAAATATTAATATTCAATGTAATTTACCAACATCAATGTGTCATTAATATTATTAAATATTATTTATCACCATCAGTGTGTGAAGGAATGACGGCATTAGTTCCCACTGTAATACATAATATATACATATGCTATATATATTTAATACTTTAGTATTATTAAGATTGTGACTTTTAAGGATCTTAAGTGTCTAGAACTCAGTCTTTTTGGTTGTTTTCTTGTTTGTTTTTTTCACAAAATAGTGCCGGCAAATGTAATATGAGTTTTGATAATCATACAAGCTGTCATTATTTACTTAAAGATGATTATAAATGGTTCAAGATTCCCTTTACTTGATTGTGTAAGATAGCTGTTTCATATGTTCTAATAATCATCACCATATCATTATTCAAGCTTGCACCTGTCTTTCAAAACTAGTGACTCCTCTGATCCCCACCTCTTAATCAAGCGTCCTTAAACGCACCACCGTTAAGTGCAATGAGATGCAAAAGTGAAACTTTCTTATGCTGCCACAAATATATTTACAATATTTGTACCTAATCCTGCTTCCCAAATGTGTGAATGCATAAAAGTGAGCTTCTGTTGTACGAACACGTTTGCAAGGGTAGTGATACACGTTTATAACTCATGCAGGGATTGTTGAGGCCACGGGTCGGCCCCGCTGACTGTGTACTGCATTTTGTAGTGTGGACACACTTATGTACTCAAAAGGCTTGAGCGTACTAGGTTGCAGTGCGCCAATTGAGACCCAGCAGAAGTCTCGGCAAAGACAACTCGAGCAGAGATATTTACTCTGTGCATTGATCGACTTCTCTGCTGCAAGCCCCCGACGCCGCCGCCATGTTTGAACTCTGTGACTGCGCCTATCGATCGCTCTGACCGTGCAACCAAATGGATAGTTAATTCGGAGCAACAGGGTTTATTCTGCTCAGGTAGTTTTTCCAGCCTCTGTTTTGGCATTTCTTGGCTTGTTCAGAACCCCCCAACAGCGCACAGAGCAGTCGGACTAATCCTCCTAATTGTAATAATTACAGAGGAGGCGGTGAAGCCCTGAACGCATCGCCTCTGCTCCCCTAAACACATCCGTGCACACTTGTCGACGCACAATCCTTGTTTAACTTAACACAACTGGAACCTCTGTGCGGATGCCTTGAGTATTACCCACCTGCTAGCAAAATATCAATCAATGTTTATTTATATATAGCCCAAATTAACAAGTGTCTCAAAGGGCTGCACAAGCCACAACGACATCCTCGGTTCAGATCCCACATCAGGGCAAGGAAAAACTCAACCCAGTGGGATGACAATGAGAAACCTTGAAACCCAGTGAGAGTCCAGTCCATAGTGGATCTTACATAATAGTGAGAGTCCAGTCCATAGTGGATCTAACATAATATTGTGAGAGTCCAGTCCATAGTGGATCTAACATAATAGTGAGAGTCCAGTCCATAGTGGATCTATTATAATATTGTGAGAGTCCAGTCCGTAGTGGATCTAACATAATAGAGAGTCCAATCCATAGTGGATCTAACATAATAGTGTGAGAGTCCAGTCCATAGTGGATCTAACATAATAGTGAGAGTCCAGTCCGTAGTGGATCTAACATAATAGTGTGAGAGTCCAGTCCATAGTGGATCTAACATAATAGTGTGAGAGTCCAGTCCATAGTGGATCTAACATAATATTGTGAGAGTCCAGTCCATAGTGGATCTAACATAATAGTGTGAGAGTCCAGTCCATAGTGGATCTAACATAATAGTGTGAGCGTCCAGTCCATAGTGGATCTAACATAATAGTGTGAGCGTCCAGTCCATAGTGGATCTAACATAATAGTGTGAGAGTCCAGTCCATAGTGGATCTAGCATAATATTGTGAGAGTCCAGTCCATAGTGGATCTAACATAATAGTGTGAGAGTCCAGTCCATAGTGGATCTAACATAATAGTGTGAGCGTCCAGTCCATAGTGGATCTAACATAATAGTGAGAGTCCAGTCCATAGTGGATCTAGTATAATATTGTGAGAGTCCAGTCCGTAGTGGATCTAACATAATAGAGAGTCCAATCCATAGTGGATCTAACATAATAGTGTGAGAGTCCAGTCCATAGTGGATCTAACATAATAGTGTGAGAGTCCAGTCCATAGTGGATCTAACATAATATTGTGAGAGTCCAGTCCATAGTGGATCTAACAAAATAGTGTGAGAGTCCAGTCCATAGTGGATCTAACATAATATTGTGAGAGTCCAGTCCATAGTGGATCTAACATAATAGTGAGAGTCCAAGCCATAGTGGATCTAACATAATAGTGTGAGTCCAGTCCATAGTGGATCTAACATAATAGTGAGAGTCCAAGCCATAGTGGATCTAACATAATAGTGTGAGTCCAGTCCATAGTGGATCTAACATAATAGTGAGAGTCCAGAGACAGGTCAGCAGCGCAGAGATGTCCCCAACCGATGCACAGGCGAGCAGTCCACCCCGGGTCCCGACTCTGGACAGCCAGCACTTCATCCGTGGCCACCGAACCTGTGCTCCCCCCCTCCAAGAGGGAGAGGGGGGCAGAGCAGAAAAGAAAAGAAGCGGCAGATCAACTGGTCTAAAAGGGAGGTCTATTTAAAGGCTAGAGTGATCAGGCATGAAAAACACTAACCTATTAGAAAAATGTCTCCAGCATAAACGCCAAGACGGAACTCAGGATTGTTTTTACTATCACTTTATAACGGGAATATTCAATAGCTTACTAAAGACGATTGTGGAATCTAACTAGTTAGTGATCCTGCCTCAAAATGCATAAAACCTGCATTCATATGTTTAATCATTGATTTTACACTGGTATGTTGATAGAAATTTAAATCCTGTGTATCTTTATATTGTTTTGACCATATTTTGAAATGCAAATGTTGACAAATATTCTAAACCTACATCCTTATCTGAATAAAAATGAGCAAATGTTAAAGGTTTTCTTCAAAATGTATTGTTAAAACTCCTTTAGTAGCCTAATTCTTATAGTAAATGCTCAAAATAAAAGTGGTGTCCCGATATTGGAGGTTTGACTTTTCGCAGCTTACTGCAAGGATTGTTCTCCCAGGATGCAATCGGACTTTTCCAGACAAAGGTAGCAGGTATCAATCAATCAATCAATCAATGTTTATTTATATAGCCCTAAATCACAAGTGTCTCAAAGGGCTGTACAAGCCACAACGACATCCTCGGTACAGAGCCCACATACGGGCAAGGAAAACTCACCCCAGTGGGACGTCAATGTGAATGACTATGAGAAACCTTGGAGAGGACCGCATATGTGGGTAACCCCCCCCCCCCTCTAGGGGGGACCGAAAGCAATGGATGTCGAGTGGTTCTGACATAATATTGTGAAAGTCCAACACATCAGCGAAAGTCCAGTCCATAGTGGGGCCAGCAGGAACCATCCCGAGTGGAGACGAGTCAGCAGCGTAGAGATGTCCCCATCTGATGAACAGGCTAGCGGTCCACCCCGGGTTTGGAGCAGAGTAGAAAAGAAAAGAAAAGAAACGGCAGATCAACTGGTCTAAAAAGGGAGTCTATTTAAAGGCTAGAGTATACAAATGAGTTGTAAGATGAGACTTAAATGCTTCTACTGAGGTAGCATCTCTAACTTTTACCGGGAGGGCATTCCATAGTATTGGAGCCCGAATAGAAAACGCTCTATAGCCCGCAGACTTTTTTTGGGCTCTGGGAATCACTAATAAGCCGGAGTTCTTTGAACGCAGATTTCTTGCCGGGACATATGGTACAATATTTATTATTAATCTAACTACACAGGACAAAAGACAGGAACTAAAACAAAAAGAAAGCGTGCCGATTGCACGAGAGGCTAAGGAACATAAAACTTAACGCAGGAAACATACACTTAGACTGAACTATGGACATAAAAAACAACTAACCAAACTATGGCATAGAACGAACAAGACTTACTGCGGCATGAATGAAGCAATGTCATGAAAAGAGCAATGTCGCCAGGCCGACTAACTGGCAAAGACAAGCTTAAATAATAGTCTCTTAATTAGAGCAGGTGCGTGTCCCGAACACATGAGGCAGGTGAAACTAACAAGTTGCCATGGTAACTAAACAAACAAGGGAGCGCAAACAAGAACTAAAAGAGTTCAAAACAAACAGAAAATAACAAAAACATATTCCAGACCACAGATCATGACACTTATGCTGTCTTTAAATTGAAGTGGAGGGGTCATTGTTTTTTGGCAACACCACTAAATCAATAATTCATGAAGTTATGCTTGTGATGCAGACACGTTTGTTACTGGATACTTTCTACTACTACCTGGAAGACTTTCTATGTGTAAGTAGTATGCAACTGTAATTACACTTGTTTATATTGACGAATGTGTTGTTTTACACTGCAATATTGTGCAAGTATTTTTATGTGTGTCTAGCTTGTTTTGCTATTGTGTGCTTAGCTGTTGTGTAGCTGCTGGCTCCTATAGCCTAGCATGTTTACCTTTATGTAAATGACCTGACTAAAATACAAGACATAGCGTGCTTAGTGAAGGACATGCAGATGTTAACTGGCTGTCCACGACATTTCACATAGAAACTGATATCATCTCATACTTGTTTTCTTACTGATATCGGATTTGATTGGGTCATCCCAAGGCATTACCAGCTGTGGCTGTAGGCAACTTCCTTAAGTATTTTTTAATAAACGCCACATGATGGCCGTAGCTGCATTTGATGTGTGATGAGTGGTCCGCGTCTTAATCGAGCTCTGAATACGCTTTGAAATGTTCGTCGACACTTGTTGTACTTTTTTAACAGCGCTATTAATGCTGACTCAGACATTATTAACATGAGGATGGCATGTAATTAATGCAATTTTTCTCAAATACTGGGGCGGGCGGTGAACACGCTTTATCAGTATCACGCTTCAAAACACATTTTGAAAATAGATGTTAACCCGGACTTCCTCATTTTGATTACAAGTAATCATCAGTCAAGAAAATGTTTGTTTAATAAAACTCCTTTTTTTTTTTTTTTCTCAGGCAAATTTATGCACTTTATAAACAGTTTTTTGGTTTGTAACAAACAATTTAAAGTTAATTAATTAAATTAAATAATTTAAATGATTAAATATATGTTT
>NC_084735.1:15027086-15042086 GCF_033978785.1 Entelurus aequoreus | reverse complement strand
TGGAAAGGATAGAAATGTAGTTTGTCTCTTTTATCCGATTATTAATCGACAGATAAATCGATTATCAAATTAGTTGTTAGTTGCAGCCCTAGTTTACATTGTAACGTATGTGAGCTATTGTATCCTCCTACGGTGTGGAGTGAAGAATGTTTAGCTATTACTCGTCCTGCAGTGATAATGATACTTGTAAGAAACTCACTTTATTTTTCACCATGGAGACAAGGATTAGTGATTTAGAAGTAGCTAAAACACTGCAGACTGCGGATGGACGTTTGCTGCTAGCTAGCTAGCCATGTCTTAAATCACATCTTCGTCAGGGCGTTTCAGTGTTATAACTTCACCTTTATCTTTAATAAATAAACAATAATTTAAAAAAATGCGTCCATTCTCCCTTTTCTGTCTACACCCTGTGTCTGCTTGTAAGTACTCCGTGTGTGTGCGCTGCCCAACATGCTCCTCTGCTCGTAAAACCAGCAATGTCACGACGACGTGCCGTCATGCCTGTAAAAAAAACAAAAAACCCCAATAAACAAATTATGAACCGGTACTTTTCAAACAGAGTATAGTACCGTTTTTGATTCATTAGTACCGCGATACTATACTAGTACCGGTACCCTAGTGCCTACATTTAACCAACCACGGAAGACACCACACAATTTAAACCAATCAGAAATAAAGTAAGGTGTCTGTCTTTCACACGCCTCAGCTGTACGTTGGTTCTGATTGGTTTAAATTGCGTGGTTGGTTCAATGTAGGCACACCTCAGATTGTATTACACGCACGCACTTCTGATTGCACACGTTGTATTACACGCTCTCGAATCTGGACGCGCTCGCTCAAATCTTACACGGCAGAAGTGTGGCAAAAGTCAGGTGTAAGTCGACAGCCTATGGAGGGTTCTTTCTGATTAGGGACAGACAGAAAAACACACTGGGTTTGATACACAGACACACAGATTCATTTGCATGACACGCGCAAAGACCGAGATGCACGTTTTTAAATAATTTTGCTCCGACGATACTTCCATCCTCCCGTGATGCACGATACTGGAGGCGTCTTACAGTAATGGCACGTCTCACATTGAGAGTCCTTGGAGCTTATGTGTTCTTGGAGATGAGTCGCTGATAGATACGCTGGGCCTTTTTAACAAGCCAGTCACGTCTGCGCTGCATGTAGTGCTCTAATCACAGGACAGGAGGTGGGGAGAGATAGGAGGCCACAAGGAGCAGTGATTGCAGGCAATAATTGTTTGGAGCTTCTAGGAGGTCTTGCATTCAGTCACAACCTCCATAGAATGTTCTCTCTGTGTGCAGTTTGGGGAATACAAATAGCCTTTGTCAGCCTAAAAGTATTGACTTATTGTGCATACCGAGCACAGCTGCCAAAATGTCATTAGTGTTGTGTTGACAGCAAATATCAGGAGACATCAATAACGTATGACCACTGACAAGTTCTGTGGGTTGAATGAGCGGCCTCTGACCCCGCCGCCATAAATCTATCAGCATGAGTTCCAGCTTCATTCTCTTTCCTGTTCCGGGTAAGCAAAAAGCCTTCCAAGCAGGACTTTAAAGACAACAAAGACATTTGCATGGCAAAGAGGTGTTCTGACAAGCAGGCTGAGGACTCCTAGCCCACAGGACTGAATAGTGGAGAGCACTCGGCTGTTTTGTTTTTTCTCCTGCGCAGCTCGCCCGCGGGACCAGGACGAGTTGCACCGGGATGCATTATATGAAATTCAAATAAAGCTACTAATCCAGTCGGACAGTGCGGGCAAGGCCGAGAGGAGGGGAAGTCGCCGAGACCGGGGCTAGGAAAGACGCAGAGTGAGCTTTAATTCGTACAAGCCACGTCCAAGCGCATTCAGGCTGCTTGTGTTGGTTTGCGTGGTGACACGTCTGCGTGCTAAGTACCGAGCACACAAACTACAGCAAGAGCTTGTAAGGGACAATACTATAAATCAGGGGTGTCCAAACTTTTTGACATGGGGGCCACATTGGGCTAAAATATATATTAATTAACTATAATATACACTACCGTTCAAAAGTTTGGGGACACATTGAAATGTCCTTATTTTTGAAGGAAAAGCACTGTACTTTTCAATGAAGATAACTTTAAACTAGTCTTAACTTTAAAGAAATGCACTCTATACATTGCTAATGTGGTAAATGACTATTCTAGCTGCAAATGTCTGGTTTTTGGTGCAATATCTACATAGGTGTATAGAGGCCCATTTCCAGCAACTATCACTCCAGTGTTCTAATGGTACAATGTGTTTGCTCATTGGCTCAGAAGGCTAATTGATGATTAGAAAACCCTTGTGCAATCATGTTCACACATCTGAAAACATCTGAACTGACCTTCCTTTGAGCAGATTGAGTTTCTGGAGCATCACATTTGTGGGGTCAATTAAACGCTCAAAATGGCCAGAAAAAGAGAACTTTCATCTGAAACTCGACAGTCTATTCTTGTTCTTAGAAATGAAGGCTATTCCACAAAATTGTTTGGGTGACCCCAAACTTTTGAACGGTAGTGTATATTATACAAAATAACAAACTTTTAGCCCCACCTAAAACACATTTCACCAGCCGCCACTGATTATGATGCATTCTCATTTTAGGCAAAGTATAAGACAATACTTTCTTAACAGTATAATTGTAACCAGGAATAAGTCTTCAAGTAACAATATTCAAATACTAACATTGTTGGGTAAGACAGAATTTGGTTTTATTCTGAATCCACTGAAACAGATCGGTGGTTTTAGCTGATAAAAAGACTTTCAGGTGTTTATATATGTTTATGTTGAAGTATTTGGCAGACGCTTTTATCCAAAGCGACATACATAAAAAATACATATAAAACAATCACTGTAAACATGATCATTTAAGGGAAGAATGTAATACAAAATATCAATACAAAGTGTCAAGACAGAATAAACTCTCTGCTGCTGCAGCAACAGAGATCATACTTGCCAACCCTCCCGTTTTTAGCGGGAGACTCCCGGTATTCAGCGCCTCTCCCGATAACCTCCCGGCAGAAATTTTCTCCCGACAAACTCCCGGTATTCAGCCGGAGCTGGAGGCCACGCCCCCTCCAGCTCAATGTGGACCTGAGTGGGGACAGCCTGTTCTCACGTCCGCTTTCCCACAATATAAACAGCTTGCCTTACCAATGACGTCATAACATCTAGGGCTTTTAGAGAGTAGAGTGCACAACTGCGCACACAACAAGGAGACGAAGCAGAAGAACGAGGAAGTTACAGACATGGCGACGCCGTCGACGAGCAAGATGAAGAAATACGCTTGCAAGTTCCAAAACGAATGGAAACAAGAATTTCAGTTCATCCAGGACAGTTCGAAGGGGTATGTAATTATGTTGCCTGTACATATAGTAAAACAGACTTCTCCATTGAACACGGTGGCCGAGTCATGAACGGAGGAGAAGTTAAACAGGACAATACTGCCATCTACTGGATAGCCCCCGGAACACTGAAATTCAAGTATTTATTTTATTTATATGTATGATAAAATAAATATATACATATATATATATAGCTAGAATTCACTGAAAGTCAAGTATTTCATATATATATATATATATATATATATATATATATATATATATATATATATATATATATATATATATATATATATATATATATATATATATATATATATATATATATATATGAAATACTTGAGTTGGTGAATTCTAGCTGTAAATATACTCCCCTATTAACCACGCCATTAACCATGCCCCCAGCCCCACCCCCGAACACGCCCCCACGCCCCACCTCCCACCTCCCGGTATCGGAGGTCTCAAGGTTGGCAATTATGACAGAGATACAGTCTATAAGATATAGAGATATCTAATGTATTCATACATTGTTTATGTTGCATGTATATATAACCTAATCATATTGTTTCTTCAATTTAAAAATAGCTGACCGTTTTTTTACCCCTTCTCTGGGATTATATTCCCAGTTTTGATCTCGGACGTCTGGTCATTTATAGCATATAAGAATATTCTATTACTGTTAAACAAACTATGACTAATAAAACATGTGTCCTTTATCATAGCTACACGTATGACAAAAAAGCGCGTGAAAATCAGTGGTATTCAGTGAGGTAAGATGAATTAAATGCGCTGACAGTTCATTGCTCCTGCCAAATGAATTGCACTGAGTGGAGCGGATCACCACTCCAATATGGCGGCCCCGCGTCTCGTCAGCGCCAGTAGGCAGTAGCGCTCCGTTCTGCGTCTACTTATAAGATGTCTATGGCACTGACTCCATGCGCTCTGAATACGCGCTGCTGATTGGCTGTTACCGCTCTGCGTGTAACCAATCAGATGGTTGTGTGGGTGGGACAATGCTGGGTGCTGCAGAGACGTACTGGCAGAGGCAGAGGCAGAACGAAGCGCAGCAGCTTGTTAAGACGTTAGTTTAGGCAATGGCTCTTTGTTGTTAAGGCGCCTTAACAACAAAGCGCTGCGGGAAACCCTGGTGTATATGTATATGTGTATATACAGTACAGGCCAAAAGTTAGGACACACCTTCTCATTCAATGTGTTTTCTTTATTTTCATGACTATTTACATTGTAGATTGTCACATCAAAACTATGAATGAACACATGTGGAGTTATGTACTTAACAAAAAAAAAGGTGAAATGACTGAAAACATGTTTGATATTCTAGTTTCTTCAAAATAGCCACCCTTTGCTCTGATTACTGCTTTGCACACTCTTGGCATTCTCTCGATGAGCTTCAAGATGTCACCTGAAATGGTTTTCACTTCACAGGTGTCATAGTTTTGATGCCTTCACTGACAATCTACAATGTAAATAGTCATGAAAATAAAGAAAACGCATTGAAATGAGAAGGTGTGTCCAAACTTTTGGCCTGAACTGTAAATATATGTGTATGTATATAATTGGATATTAAGAGTATGTGAAAGTTCGACTCCTGGTATTGGTTACTTCTGTGACGACCTCAGTTTTATTATCAAGCAGTTAAAATGCGGCAAATATGGGTAAGTTTGGAGAGTGTTTCGCGTTTTCCCTTCGTGCATTGCAGGGGATATTTATGAGTGTACATTTTTTATTATATCTTGTGATTGGACATTTTTTATGATATCCACAGTTCAGTGAGTAGTTTGTGTTATGTGTGACTGTGTGTTGACCTTTTGTTAATTTGCGCCGTGAGTGGGAAAGCTTGTTTGGATTGGGTCATAGATAACAATACACTGTCGAGTATTTAAAATTAAGTCGATGTAGTCAGTGTACTTGTTTAACAGTAGGGTTGTCTAAAGTACTTTGATACCAACACGCTAAAAATACATCGTTACCTTTTTTTTTTCAGTATACTGTACCACACTTTTTTCAACGTTTAATGTCTTTAAAAACAATCCATTGTTTTCATATATTTATTTATTCATGGAATTCTGTTACAAATGTGGATTTGGTGCCTCCGGTTGGCCCTCGCTGATAAAGAAATGATAATGGAAGCGTGTTATTGTACGTGTGGCCAAACTCCACTTCCTGACACACCTCATACACGCTTGCTTTGTTAGAGAGTAAGAAATCTTTAAATAAAATGTTGCTTTTTTATTAGCATTAATTACAAATGACTTATCATCAAACTACCACCATTTTGAAATAATATTACAATAGTGTTTGTTTTTTGTACTTGAAGGCTCCACGTCACTGTTCTTTTTACAATGTAAAATAGTTACCTATTTTTATCATTCATGATCATATTTAATCACAGTATTGATTGTTTTGACATACTCGGAGGTTATAAGACACTGCTGTTTTTTTATTTTTTTTGGTGGTATTGAATAAGTATCAAATTGAGGAAATTCATATTGGTACCAACTACTGGCCGGATGGTATACCCCCAGAACCTTGGAAAGAAGAAAGCAGGGTGTCTGTTGAAGCTCTCCAACCACTCCTTAACAAAATATGGCAGGAAAAATATCCCCTTAGACTGGAAGAAAGGTACCATCATTAAAATACCAAAGAAAGGAGATCTAACATAGTTCAGGAACTGGCATAATGTTCCTCTCAGTTGCTCGGAAGCAACTCCGCAGAATAATCCTAAACCGGACAGCAAATGCCATGGAGTCTAAACTGAGAGACAACCAAGCAGGCTTCCACACAGACAGATCGCAACTCTAAAAATCATGGTTGATCAGTCTACAGAATTCAACTCACAACTGTATGCAGTTTTCATCGGCTACGAAAAGGCCTTTTATTCGGTTGACAGGTCCACACTATGGAACATTCTGGCCCACTATGGAATCCCCACAAAGATCATCCACATGATCCAAGTCTTCTACCCCAACTTCCAAGCTCAGGCAGTCCATGAAGGAGCTCCGACAGAGCCCTTCATCATGACTGCTGGAGTATGACAGGGTTGCCTCCCGAGGCCGCCGCTCTTCACCACCGCACTTGATTCGGTAATGAGGGAAACCACAAAAGAAGTCGGGACAGGGATACAGTGGCCTTAGATTGATATGCTTGATGACCTGGACTTTGCTGATGACCTGAGCTAACCAGATGAGGGAGAAAATGGGGAAACTAAAACACAAGACGAGTTGGACTGACGGTAAGTACATCAAAAACAAAAGAGATGCGGATATAGTGAATGACTTCAGGGAGTTCAGACGTGTCATCAGCAATGATGGAGGGTCAAACAAGGGTGTGGAGGCACGCATAGGGAAGGCCAAGGCCACGTTTGCCCAGTTAAAACCAGTCTGGAGGTCCAGGAACATTTCCACCAAAACCAAATTGCGGATCCTTGAATCCAACGTGAAGTCCATCCTACTATACGGCTGTGAAACGGGGGGCCTGACATATCATCAATCAATCAAAGTTTATTTATATAGCCCTTAATCACAAGTGTGTCAAAGGGCTGCACAAGCTACAACGACATCCTCTGCTCAGATCCCACATCAGGGCAAGAAAAAAACTCAACCCAATGGGCACAATGAGAAACCTCAGAGGGGGCCGCAGACGTGGGGACCCCCGCCCCTGGGCGACCGCTGCAATGGATGTCAAGTGGATCTAGTTAATAGTGTGAGAGTCCAGTCCATACTGGATCTAGCATAATAGTGAGAGTCCAGTCCATAGTGGATCCAACATAATAGTGAGAGTCCAGTCCATAGTGGATCTAGCATAATAGTGAGAGTCCAGTCCATAGTGGATCTAGCATAATAGTGAGAGTCCAGTCCATAGTAGATCTAACATAATAGTGAGAGTCCAGTCCATAGTGGATCTAACATAATAGTGAGAATCCAGTCCATAGTGGATCTAACATAATAGTGAGAGTCCAGTCCATAGTGGATCTAACATAATAGTGAGAGTCCAGTCCATAGTGGATCTAACATAATAGTGTGAGAGTCCAGTCCATAGTGGATCTAGCATAACAGTGAGAGTCCAGTCCATAGTGGATCTAACATAATAGTGAGAGTCCAGTCCATAGTGGATCTAACATAACAGTGAGAGTCCAGTCCATAGTGGATCTAACATAACAGTGAGAGTCCAGTCCATAGTGGGGCCAGCAGGGGATCATCTTGAATGGAGACAAGTCAGAGGCGCAGAGACGTCCCCAACTGATGCACGGATGAGTGGTCCACCCCGGGTCCCGACTTTGAACAGCTAGCGCGTCATCTGTGGCCACCTGATAACATCCCCACGCAGGAGAGGGGGGCAGAGCAGAAAAGAGACGGCAGATCAACTGGTCTAAAAGGGGGGTCGATTTAAAGGCTAGTGTATACAAATACGTTTTAAGATGGGACTTAAATGCCTCTACTGAGGTAGCATCTTTAACTGTTACTGGTAGAACATTCCGTAGTACTGGAGCCCGAATAGAAAATGCTCCATAACATTGGGTTCTGGGAATCACTAATAAGCCGGAGTTCTTAGAACGCAGGTTTCTGGTCGGGACACATGGTACATAACTCAACATCAAGAAACTCCAGACCCTCATTAACTCAAGATGATGTAACATTTTTGGAATTTGGTGGCCTAAGGAAAACAGTAACCAGGAACTGCTAGTAAAAAGAGATCCGGAGTTAGTCGAAGTTGCAATCAGAAGTCGGAAGTGGAGATGGATTGGCCACACCCTTTGGAAACGTCCAACATCCATGACCAGGGCTGCCCTTGAATGGAACCCTCAAGGGAAGAGAAGGAGGGGGAAGGCCACGGCTGTCCTGGAGGAGGGGTGTGGACAAAGATCTAGGCAGAGCAAACACCTCGTGGCAAGAGGTGGGACCGAAAGAGGTGGAGACAACTTGCTGATCTAGCAAGGGGGAAGAGGATTAATTGATCCACTACTGAAATTCCATTATCATGGAATATTGTATGTACATGGGATAGCCCCCATCGACCCTGAGTGGGACAAGCGGTAAAAAATGGATGAATGGATATTGCACACTTAAAGGCCTACTGAAATGAATTTTTTTTATTTAAACGGGGATAGCAGATCTATTCTATGTGTCATACTTGATCATTTCGCGATATTGCCATATTTTTGCTGAAAGGATTTAGTATAGAACAACGACGATAAAGATTGCAACTTTTGGTATCTGATAAAAAAAAGGCTTGCCCCTACCGGAAGTAGCGTGACGTAGTCAGTTGAACATATACGCAAAGTTCCCTATTGTTTACAATGATGGCCGCATGAAGTGAGAGAGATTCGGACCGAGAAAGCGACAATTTCCCCATTAATTTGAGCGAGGATGAAATATTTTTAAATGAGGAAAGTGCAAGTGAAGGACTAGTGGGGAGTGGAAGATGCTGTGAGAGCCGGGGGTGACCTGATATTCAGCTGGGAATGACTACAACAGTAAATAAACACAAGACATATATATACTCTATTAGCCACAACACAACCAGGCTTATATTTAATATGCCACAAATTAATCCTGCATAATAACACCTGCGTGTTTGTTATGCTAGCTCCTAGCTCCTCTGCTAGCTCCTAGCTCCATAGAACACGCCAATACAATTCAAACACCTGATCAACACACACAATCACTCAGCCCAAAAGACCGTTCACCTAACCCAAGGTTCATAAAGCTTATATATTTTTAAAAAGTTACGTACGTGACGCGCACGTAGGTACGGTATGTGTTATGCTAGCTCCTCTGCTAGCTCCTAGCTCCATAGAACACGCCAATACAATTCAAACACATGATCAACACACACAATCACTCAGCCCAAAAGACCGTTCACCTAATCCAAGGTTCATAAAGCTTATATATTTTTAAAAAGTTACGTACGTGACGCGCACGTAGGTACGGTACGTGTTATGCTAGCTCCTCTGCTAGCTCCTAGCTCCATAGAACACGCCAATACAATTCAAACACATGATCAACACACACAATCACTCAGCCCAAAAGACCGTTCACCTAACCCAAGGTTCATAAAGCTTATATATTTTAAAAAAGTTACGTACATACGCAAAAAAAAGCCAAAGCTGCATACTCACAGTAGCACGTCTGCGTCTTTGTCATCCAAATCAAAGTAATCCTGGTAAGAGTCTGTGTTGTCCCAGTTCTCTACAGGCGTCTGTGTATCCAAATCAAAAGTCCTCCTGGTTAGAGTCTCTGTTATCCGAGTTCTTCCATCTTGACTGCATCTTTCGGGAATGTAAACAAAGAAGCGCCGGCTGTGTACTGTTGTGGCTGACTACGTTCGAAAAATACGTCCATTTCGCACCGACAACTTTCTTCTTTGCTTGCTTGGCTTCCTTCTCCATAATGCAATGAACATGATTGAAACAGATTCACGAACACAGATGTCCAGAATACTGTGGAATTATGAAATGAAAACAGAGCTTTTTCGTATCGACTTCAATGTGGAAGGCATACCCGTGTTCGCCGGGCCACGTCACGCGCATACGTCATCCTCAGAGGCGTTTCGAACCGGAAGTTTAGCGGCAAATTTAAAATGTCACTTTATAAGTTAACCCGGCCGTATTGGCATGTGTTATAATGTTAAGATTTCATCATTGATATATAAACTATCAGACTGCGTGGTCGGTAGTAGTGGCTTTCAGTAGGCCTTTAAATGTACACACTCCGTATACATTTTGCACAGCAAAAAAAAAAGAAGAGTACAATATTCACATTTGTGTGTTTTTGGGGTGCAACAATAAATTTGTCGCGATAGTCGTGACATCTAACTCACGTTACTCCGGAGGGACGCCAGTCAGCATCGCCACCTGCTTCACTGGGTGAAAACATGGCAAGTGTGGGAATATTTCCTCCTATCCTTGTTAAAAACATGAATACCTTGCACATTTTGCAAAGCAGATCCTGTTTTAATGACACCATACCTGCGATACGGGAGCATTTAATGGGGAGAAATGTTGGACATCTGCAGGATGCGGTCTCAACTCGGTAGCTTGTGAGACGAAGTTGTGAGATTTGTATTTTTACCCTCCAAAGTCTGCCAGCTAAACTATGTCAACATCAATTCAAGTACTTCAGGCAGCGTCAATTTGCAATGCGATGAAGATTTCTGCTCACTGCAGACCCGATGAGAGCCAACACAACATCACTTACTGTACAAGGGCCGCTGTCATTAGGATGCCGACTGCTAGGATTTTCATATATTTCCATTTAAAAGAAAAATGTTTCATAATCCTTGCCAAGAAAGCGCTTTTCGTGTCGTCTTCGCCCGTTCCAGGTCCTAAACGGCGGTCATAGTGTTGCAACTCGTCGGATTATATTCTTAGCCTTGTACTTTCCAAGTGAGATGCAGGATTTATGATCTTTGTGTCAAACTCAAGGCCCGGGGGCTGATCCGGCCCGACACGACAATTAATGTGGCCTGGGAATAATGTGGATACTTCATCTTTCTTACTAAATGTTTTCATTGTTTCCATTTTGACAGAAAAAAATGTACCATATTTTTTGGAGTATAAGTCGCTCCGGCCGAAAATGCATAATAAAGAAGGAAAAAAGCATATATAAGTCGCACTGGAGTAAAAGTCGCATTTTTTGGGGAAATTTATTTGATAAAAGCCAACACCAAGAATAGACATTTGAAAGGCAATTTAAAATAAATAAAGAATAGTGAACAAGAGGCTGAATAAGTGTACGTTATATGAGGCATAAATAACCAACTGAGAACGTGCCTGGTATGTTAACGTAACATATTATGGTAAGAGTCATTCAAATAACTATAACATATAGAACATGCTATACGTTTACCAAACAATCTGTCACTCCTAATCACTAAATCCCATGAAATCTTATACGTCTAGTCTCTTACGTAAATGAGCTAAATAATATTATTTGATATTTGACGCTAATGTGTTAATAATTCCACACATAAGTCGCTCCTGAGTATAAGTCGCACCCCCGGCCAAACTATGAAAAAAAACTGCGACTTATAGTCCGAAAAATACGGTATGTAATACATGAAATTTCACATGTTTTAAACTTTGATATGTATTCAAATATTCCATTGTTATTGGTGTGAATCTTTGGGCACCTCGACATTCGATTCCGATTCTTGGGGTGAGGATTTGATTCAAAATCGATACTCGATTCAACACGATTTTTTCGATTCCAACTGATTTTTACAATGTATTATTTGGTATAAAAATAACACTTTAAAACAGGTTACAAAACCTCCTTTTGACACATACGTGCACCAAGTAAGCATAGCGATGGCCTAAAAAAATTTTTTTTTTAATTCGTAAAAAGATTTTTTATAAATTAGATTTTTGAAAAAGAATTAAAAAATCGGGATTCGAATCCGCTAAAATTTTTTTAGCATCGCTAATTATTATATACCTTATGATAGTTTGTAAAAAAAAAAAAAAAAAAAAAAAAATTAAATATCGCCTTGTCACCTTGACTTACGGCGATATAGCTCGGTTGGTAGAGTGGCCGTGCCAGCAACTTGAGGGTTGCAGGTTCGATCCCCGCTTTCGCTATTCTAGTCACTGCCGTTGTGTCCTTGGGCAAGACACTTTACCCACCTGCTCCCAGTGCCACCCACACTGGTTTAAATGTAACTTAGATATTGGGTTTCTCTATGTAAAGCGCTTTGAGTCACTAGAGAAAAGCGCTATACAAATATAATTCACTTCACTTCACTTCACTTATGATTTTAAAAGCAAGTTATCAATAAATTTGTAGGTACAAAAATCAAATAACCAAATGCATAGGCAATAATATAATGAGGCAATTATACTTTTATATTCTTAAATTCACTGTTACAAGCGGCCCTTGAAAACAAGTTCCACCCCCCTGATCTAGAGTAAAGTTACAGGGAAGCGAGGAAGCAGCAGACCACTCGATGTAAACATAGGGACACAGGAAGCGATCGTGACGCAGAAATAAATACTTACTGTGTTAGCGCTTATTATAACAATATCACTAATACTTGGTTAAAGGCCTACTGAAACCCACTACTACCGACCACGCAGTCTGATAGTTTATATATCAATGATGAAATCTTAACATTATAACACATGCCAATACGGCCGGGTTAACTTATAAAGTGACATTTTAAATTTGCCGCTAAACTTCCGGTTCGAAACGCCTTTGAGGATGACGTATGCGCGTGACGTAGCCCGGCGAACACGGGTATGCTTTCCACATTGAAGCCAATACGAAAAAGCTCTGTTTTCATTTCATAATTCCACAGTATTCTGGACATCTGTGTTCGTGAATCTGTTGCAATCATGTTCATTGCATTATGGAGAAGGAAGCTGAGCAAGCAAAGAAGAAAGTTGTCGGTGCGAAATGGACGTATTTTTCGAACGTAGTCAGCAACAACAGTACACAGCCGGCGCTTCTTTGTTTACATTCCCGAAAGATGCAGTCAAGATGGAAGAACTCGGATAACAGAGACTCTAACCAGGAGGACTTTTGACTTCGATACACAGACGCCTGTAGAGAACTGGGACAACACAGACTCTTACCAGGATTACTTTGATTTGGATGACAAAGACGCAGACGTGCTACTGTGAGTATGCAGCTTTGGCTTCTAAACATTTGATCGCTTGACCGTATGTGCGCAACTTTTTTTTGCGTATGTACGTAACTTTTTTAAAATATATAAGCTTTATGAACCTTGGGTTAGGTGAACGGTCTTTGGGCTGAGTGATTGTGTGTGTTGATCAGGTGTTTGAATTGTATTGGCGTGTTCTATGGAGCTAGGAGCTAGCATAGGAGCTAGGAGCTAGCATAACAAACACGCAGGTGTTTTTATGCAGGATTAATTTGTGGCATATTAAATATAAGCCTGGTTGTGTTGTGGCTAATAGAGTATATATATGTCTTGTGTTTATTTACTGTTTTAGTCATTCCCAGCTGAATATCAGGTACCGTGAGTATGCAGCCTTGGCTGCTAAACATTTGATAGCTTGACCGTATGTGCGCGTCACGTACATAACTTTTTAAAAAGATATAAGCTTTATGAACCTTGGGTTAGGTGAACGGTCTTTTGGGCTGAGTGATTGTGTGTGTTGATCAGGTGTTTGAATTGTATTGGCGTGTTCTATGGATCTAGGAGCTAGCAGAGGAGCTAGGAGCTAGCGTAACAAACACCCAGGTGTTTTTATGCAGGATTAATTTGTGGCATATTAAATATAAGCCTGGTTGTGTTGTGGCTAATAGAGTATATATATGTCTTGTGTTTATTTACTGTTGTAGTCATTCCCAGCTGAATATCAGGTCACCCCCGGCTCTCACAGCATCTTCCCTATCTGAATAGCTTCAACTCCCCACTAGTCCTTCACTTGCACTTTACTCATCCACAAATATTTCATCCTCGCTCAAATTAATGGGGAAATTGTCGCTTTCTCGGTCCGAATCTCTCCCACTTCATGCGGCCATCATTGTAAACAATAGGGAACTTTGCGTATATGTTCAACTGACTACGTCACGCTACTTCCGGTAGGTGCAAGCCTTTTTTTTATCAGATACCAAAAGTTGCAATCTTTATCGTCGTTGTTCTATACTAAATCCTTTCAGCAAAAATATGGCAATATCTCGAAATGATCAAGTATGACACATAGAATAGATCTGCTATCCCTGTTTAAATAAAAAAAATTCATTTCAGTAGGCCTTTAATATTCAAGTCACCAAATATAAATAGAGTATTGTTGGCACTTTTTGGATGGTTATCGGATTTTATGGTCGTAATAGTGGAGCTCCCATTGGCGCCACTGTAAGCAGACTTTCATTTACGTTTATTTGATATTTAGAATGCATTAAAAAAAGAAAATCCATCTGTCGTGTCTTTCATAACTATCACGATAGGCAAAATGCCCCCCCAAAGTGCAGTTCCCCTTTAAGAGGACAAAAGTGTGTTTTTTGTCATTGAATTGCTTCCTACATGATGGATGTGTGGGCCTCCTCTGTTGAGTCAAGTTGTTGTTGGCGGTGCAAAGAGCAGCATGAAAAATGGCAGGTGTGAAGGAAACAGGAGGAGGGGAGTGCAGGAGATCTTTAGTGGGAGTTTTAATGACAGGCAGAAAGTAACATGAAGTCAACACAACTCAGATTCATGGCTTTTATATCAGGAGACAATGTCTATAAAAGACCACCAAAAAAAGTTTTCTCTTTATTTTTATTATTTAATATTATTTTGTTATTATTCAATTAATAGAAATACAAAAATTACGGTTAATTATATATTTACATTTTTCATCACAACTTTATTTTTTTTTGTATTTATTTATTCATTTGATAGGGAAATCATAATACAGGTACTGAGAAAACAGACTGTTTTTTTTGTTCCCCCTAAAAAAAAAAATACAAAATAAATTACAGAAAAATAATAAAAGTAAAATAATCACACTACCTCCCACCCCCCGTCCTCCATTTCCGTCACAGTGGGTAGCAATGTACTGCCTTCCTCTTCACCACAAGCAGATAGAGAATCACAATGACTGACTAAAAAGAAAAAAAAGATAACAACAAAAATAAAAATCACAAAAATACATCACAACTTCTATGCAAAAAATCCATA
>NC_084735.1:15017086-15022086 GCF_033978785.1 Entelurus aequoreus | reverse complement strand
CCAGCCCTCATTTGCTCATCAACGCCCGTGCTCACCTGCGTTCCAGCGATCGGCAGAAGGACGAAGGACTTCACCCGATGCGTTTGGCGGCCCGGAGACGTAGGAAGTCAAGGTGAAGTCGGCGGCTAGCGCGACTAGCGCGGCTAGCGCTCCAACAAAGTCCTCCTGGTTGTGTTGCTGTAGTCCGCTGCTAATACACTGATCCCACCTACAACTGTCTTCTTTGCAGCCTTCATTGTTCATTAAGAAAATTGCAAAAGATGTCCAGAATACTGTGGAATTATGAAATGAAAACAGAGCTTTTTGTATAGGATTCTACGGGGTACCATAACTTCCGTTACTCGGACTTCGTCACGCGCATACGTCATCATACCGCGATGTTTCAGCCGGATATTCCCCGGGAATTTTAAAATGTCACTTTTGGCATGTGTTGCAATGTTAAGATTTCATCATTGTTATATAAACTATCAGACTGCGTGGTCGGTAGTAGTGGCTTTCAGTAGGCCTTTAAGTCTTTGTTACTTAGAATATGTTCCCCATACTAAAGTGTTACCAAAAACATATAACTTTGTCTTGAATTTGAAAAAAAAAACATTGTATTTTTCACTAAAGAAGGGTTCGGTGAATGCGCATATGAAACTGGTGGGGTTCGGTACCCAACAAGGTTAAGAACCACTGGACTAGACGTATAAGATTTCATGGGATTTAGCGATTAGGAGTGACAGATTGTTTGGTAAACGTATAGCATGTTCTATATGTTATAGTTATTTGAATGACTCTTACCATAATATGTTACGTTAACATACCAGGCACCTTCTCAGTTGGTTATTTATGCCTCATATAACGTACACTTATTCAGCCTGTTCACTATTCTTTATTTATTTTAAATTGCCTTTCAAATGTCTATTTTTGGTGTCGGATTTTATCAAATACACTTCCCCCAAAAATGCGACTTACACTCCAGTGCGACTTATATATGTTTTTTTCCTTCTTTATTATGCATTTTCGGCCAGTGCGACCATACTTGCCAACCCTCCCGTTTTTAGCGGGAGAATCCCGATATTCAGCGCCTCTCCCGACAACCTCCCGACAGAGATTTTCTCCAGACAAACTCCCGGTATTCAGCCGGAGCTGGAGGCCACGCCCCCCCCCCAAAAAAGTCTGCCGCAGCTGCGATTGGACCTGACCAGCCTCCGGGTACAAGTACTGGAGTACCAATTGCTTGCCAGGGAAGATCTTCCCCAGGAAGCAAGGATTGACCGGTTTTGGGCCATGCTAGGGAGAGATGGAAGATTCCACACTCTCGTGCATTTGATGAAAGCACTTTTGTGCGTGCCACACAGCAATGCATCATCAGAGAGGGTGTTCAGCATGGTTAGAAAAATAGTGACAGAGAATAGAAAGAGGATGGACAATTCAACCCTTAACAAAGCATTGTACTTTCAAGTACAACAATGAGTAGATGAGTGTTGTGTGTGTGTGTGTGTGTATGTGTAAATAAATGAACACTAAAATTCAAGTATTTCTTTTATTTATATATATAATAAAATAAATATATATATATATATATATATATATATATATATATATATATATATATATATATATATATATATATATATATATATATATATATATATATATAGCTAGAATTCACTGAAAGTCAAGTATTTATATATATATATATATATATATATATATATATATATATATATATATATATATATATATATATATATATATATATATATGAAATACTTGAGTTGGTGAATTCTAGCTGTAAATTTACTCTCCTCTTAACCACGCCCCCCCCCCCCCCCCCCCCCATTAGCATTAGCAAAATACAAAAAATGGTAACACTTTAGTATGGGGAACATATTGTAAGTAACAAAGACTTAATTTAGAGTTATTTGGCTAGTGTGTGAATGTGAGTGTGAATGTTGTCTATCTGTGTTGGCCCTGTGATGAGGTGGCGACTTGTCCAGGGTGTACCCCGCCTTCCACCCGAATGCAGCTGAGATAGGCTCCAGCACCCCCCGCAACCTCAAAAAAGGGACAAGCGGTAGAAAATGGATGGATGGTTAGTGTTAGGATTAGAGGGTTAGGGTGATGCAGAATAATGCATTAATAAGTACTTAATAATGACTAATTAAGAGCCAATGTGTTACTCATTTGCATGTTAACAAGCAACTAATTAATGGTGAATATGTTCCCCATACTAAAGTGTTACCAAAAAAATATATAATTATTATCTTTCAAAAGTTAAAGTTAAAGTACCAATGATAGTCACACACACACACTAGGTGTGGTGGAATGTGTCCTCTGCATTTGACCCATCCCCTTGATCACCCCCTGGGAGGTGAGGGGAGCAGTGAGCAGCAGCGGTGCCGCGCCCGGGAATCATTTTTGGTGATTTAACCCCCAATTCCAACCCCTTGATGCTGAGTGCCAAGCAGGGAGGTAATGGCTCCCATTTTTATAGTCTTTGGTATGACTCGGCCGGGGTTTGAACTCACAACCTACCCATCTCAGGGCGGACACTCTAACCACTAGGCCACTGAGTAGGTTTTTTGTATTGCTTTATTTTTTTATTGCTTTTTCTATTACCAAAACATGGCAACAGTGGATTTTACACAAATCTGTGCCCGATTTGGTCAGTTCCAAAAAAAAAAAAAAAAGGAGCGTATTTGGTCCCCATCCCTAGTTATAGTGTAATATTTGTATTTGTAATTATTATAATGTTGTGGTGATGGACAGAGATATTCACCAAGCGCTTCTGGGTTAAAGGTGAACAATGCTAACACGGCTTTTGGCTTAACAAGCTTTTGATGCGCTTCATCTTCAGCGCCTCCTGCCTCATCAATAACACATCTCCACACTGGCAAGCCTCTGGCGTGAGAAATATCAATAGACGCAAGACGTAGCACTTGATGCTAAGTGGAGATGATGCTTGTGTAGAACGCATGTTATATATTACTGCATTGTTTTTGGTGGCCATATCTGTCACTTTCCATATTATCAAACAAGTGGTCACGTGGTCTACAGCAGATGTGCTGACGCTGCATCTTCCACGATGGTCTTTAAGGCCTCATGCAACGGCGGAGCATTTCAAATCATATCAACTGCAAATCTATTTTCTTTTTGCTGCGTGTGAAGGTGTGTGTCTAAGTGAGGATGCTGCGTCCGTCTAATGGAGAGAAGGGGAAGGAGAGGCGGGCGATAAATCTGCAGGATTAGGTTATTGTCTGGCTTCGTTTTGTGGAGCCGAGTCGTATTGACTCCAGGGCGGCTTCTTCTTCAAGGATGCCTTTGCAATTAGAGCCGGCCTTCCCAGCGCAAACACGCCTCGGAAGGAGACGCTGACGAGAATCTCCAGCCCAACTTTCCACAAAATTTCCATTTTTTTCATTCAGTGCACCGCGCCAAACACAACTTATCTGGGGGGGGGAAGTGCAATCTGCATGCTCTCTTGAATATTTTACCACTTTTCACAGTGTCAGTAAACATGTCGGCTGCTCCTCGGGGGGAGAAACATGTTTTTATTTTTTTTAATTTTCTCTCATTACCATATTTCGTATTTTCAGGCTCAAAGATAAAACACGAGTTCCGTTGCACCGACTGTACTCGGCAACTACAAAACCCAAAAGCAGTGAAGTTGGCACGTAAATGGTAAATAAAAACAGAATACAATTATTTGCCAATACTTTACCTCTACCGATTTAAAAAAATATATAATTTCTGTTGGAAAATCAAAATGAATGTATAATTTGTTGTGTTTCCCGTAGTAATAACTTGAAAAATAAAACCATTTTAATGGCATATTGTATAGACATTATTTTTCAATGTTAAATTTGTTTTAGAATTGTTTTATCGTATATTTTTCGCCATCTTAACACTTTATATAATTTCATTACGTATGAACTATTTCAAATATATATGGTAAAAAACCATTGACTTTAAAAATTGTATGTCAATTGTGCACTTTTATTTCTTACATTCAATGATATATATCCTTAAATAACATATTTATGCAATTTCTAAAACTTTTGTAGTATACTATATTTTGTAGCCATCATACTACAAACCCAAAAACAGTGAAGTTGTCACGTTGTGTAAATGGTAAATAAAAAGAGAATACAATGATTTGCAAATCCTTTTCAACTTATATTCAATTGAATAGACTGCAAAGACAAGATATTTCATGTTCACACTGACAAGCTTCATTTAGTTTTGCAAATAATCATGAACATAGAATTTAATGGCAGCAACACATTACAAAAAAGTTGCCACAGGGGCATTTTTACCACTGTGTTACATGGCCTTTCCTTTTAACAACACTCAGTAAAGGTTTGGGAAGTGAGGAGACACATTTTTGAAGTGGAATTCTTTCCCATTCTTGCTTGATGTACAGCTTAAGTTGTTCAACAGTCCGGGGGTCTCCGTTGTGCTATTTTAGGCTTCTTAATGCGCCACACATTTTCAATGGTAGACAGGTCTGGACTACAGGCAGGCCAGTCTAGTACCCGCACTCTTTTACTATGAAGCCACGCTGTTGTAACACATGGCTTGGCATTGTCTTGCTGAAATAAGCAGGGGCGTCCATGGTAATGTTGCTTGGATGGCAACATATCAATCAATCAATCAATGTTTATTTATATAGCCCTAATGTTGCTCCAAAACGTGTATGTACCTTTCAGCATTAATGGCGCCTTCGCAGATGTGTAAGTTACCCATGTCTTGGGCACTAATACACCCCCATACCATCACACATGCTGGCTTTTACACTTTGCGCCTAGAACAACCTGGATGTTTCTTTTCCTCTTTGGTCCGGAGGACACAACGTCCACAGTTTCCAAAAACAATTTGAAATGTGGACTCGTCAGACCACAGAACACTTTTCCACTTTGCATCAGTCCATCTTAGATGAGCTCAGGCTCCGGGTGTTGTTGATAAATGGCTTTGGCTTTGCATAGTAGAGTTTTAACTTGCACTTACAGATG
>NC_084735.1:14984586-15012086 GCF_033978785.1 Entelurus aequoreus | reverse complement strand
GCACCAATGTTGTCAAGAGGAGTGGTCAAACATTCAAGCAGAAGCTTGTGGATGGCTACCAAAAGCGACTTATTGCAGTGAAACGTGTCAAAGGACTGGTAACCAAATATTAACATTGCTGTATGTATACTTTTGACCCAGCAGATTTGGTCACATTTTCAGTAGACTCATAATGAATTCATAAAAGAAGCAAACTTCATGAATGTTTTTTGTGACCAACAAGTATGTGCTCCAATCACTCTATCACAAAAAAATAAGAGTTGGATGGATGGATGGAAATTATTGGAAACTCAAGACAGCCATTACATGATGTTCTTCACAAGTGTATGTAAACTTTTGATTGCAACTGTATATATATATATATATATATATATATATATATATATATATATATATATATATATATATATATATATATATATATATATATATATATATATATATATATTAGGAGCCAGATGAGGTGGTTCGAGCCAGATGAGGTGGTTCGGGCATCTGGTCAGGATGCCACACGAACACCTCCCTAGGGAACGTCTCGGGATCCCCCGAGAAGAGCTGGACGAAGTGGCTGGGGAGAAGAAGGTCTGGGCTTCCCTGCTTAGGCTGCTGCCCCCGCGACCCGACCTCGGATAAGCAGAAGAAGATGGATGGATGGATATATATATGTATATATGTATATATATATATATATATATATATATATATATATATATATATATATATATATATATATATATATATATATATATATATATATATATATATATATATATATCAGTGTTTCCCATAAACTGCCAAGATACCTGTGGCGGTGGGGGCGTGGCTATGGGCGTGGTCACCATGACATCATCGAGTAATTTGCATAATTTACTACAATGATATGATTTTCTCTAAAAAGGCTCAAAAAATGTATACTTACTAATTAATAATAACAGTTTTGTTTTAAACGTCCATCCATCCATCCATTTTACAATATAATAACAACACTTTATGTACATATTTATATACAGATTTGAACAATAAGTTATTCACTGAAATATATTTATTAATTGTGGTTCTTACAAAAAATATATCTTATAAAATATAAAAGCTAAAATGTCTCTTAAAGCTCTGCCCCTTTAATTAGTGCATACTAAATAATTTAACTTTAGCCTGCTACTACAACCATATTATTTACCAGCAACATAAAGTGAAACAGAGGCAGAGGTGTCCTGCCACAGTCAGTAACAAATAAACAGAAAACGATGGTGGTCAAATACAAATAAGGCAACAAGAGAAGTATCCTACACTTCTCTTTTGTAAAGTAAATCTGAACAGCCTATATGGGCATCTACATCAACTATATGATTTTCCTGAGGAGCTGGTGGACGTAATTCTTTCGTGGCGGGCCGCCACAAATAAATGAATGTGTGGGAAACACTGCATATATATACATATATATATATTTTTTAAATTTATTTATTTCTTTTATTTCTTTTTTTTTTTTAGACAATATGAATTGCTTGAGCAGCTAGGAGACCCAGCGGTAGAAAATGGATTGATAGATGGGCAGAGAAGGACAGATTAAAAAAAAAAAATTAAAAATTAGTTTTTTTCTTACTCTGGACTACCCGCGGGCTGGATTTTGGACGCTGGCGGGCTGTATCTGGCCCGTGAGCCGTAGTTTGGGGACCCCTGCTCTAGTCATTGATGACAGCTGCCACTTTTCACTGGATTAACACATTCATAGTGAAGGAGGGAAGGGAAGAAAGCAAGGACAGGATAATAATAGTGAGGAACAAGCTAGAAGGAAGGAAGGAAAGGAGGGAAGGTAGGAAGCATGGAAGGGAGGAAAGAAAGAAACAGGGAAGGAAGTGAGTAAGGAAGCAAAATAATGAATATTGAGGAAGGAAAGAAGGCAGAAAGCGAGGATGGGATAATTATAGGAAGGAAGCCAGGAACAAGAAGGAAGAAAGGAAAGAAATAAAGAAGCGGCTAAGATTTTTTATCACTATATTAGTCTATTTATACCTGCATTGTCCTTTCCATCCTTACACTTTCCATCATTGTAACTGAGCTACTGTGTTGAACAATTTCCCTTGTGGATCATTAAAGTTTGTCTAAGTCTAAGGCAGCAAGGAAGCAAAAAAGGAAGTGAAGAGGAACGGAAGGAAAGAAGATATGTGCAAGGAGAGAGGGATGGTTGGAAGCATGAAAGGAAGAAAAGAAAGAAGAGGGGAAGGAGGGAAGCATGGAAGGAAAGAAAGAAACAGGGAAAGAAGTGAGGAAGGAAGCAAAGAAAGAATGAATATTGAGGAAGGGAAGAAGGCAGAAAGCAAGGAATGGATAGTTATAGGAAGGAAGCTAGGAAAGGGATTAGTGGCTAAGAAAGCGAAGAAAGAAAGAAAGAAGGAAGTGAAGAGGGATGGAAGGTAAGAATATACGTGCAAGGATAGAGAGGGAAGGTAGGAAGAAGAGGGGAAGGAAAGATGGAAGGAAGCAAGGAAAGACAGAAAGAAGTGAGAAAAGTACGCTAGGAAAGAACAAAAAAAGCAAAGGGACAAATACAAGAAGAAAGGAAGGAAGGTAGGAAGCATGGCAGCAAGGAAATAAAGAAGGAAGTGAGTACAGTGTGTTATATTATTATTATTATTATTACCTTGTGATGTCAGTACTTAGGTATGTAGTGACATACATGTCATTAGTACTGCTGAGTACATATGTGTTATATTATTATTATTACCTTGTGATGTCAGTACTTAGGTATGTAGTGACATACATGACATTGGTACATATCATAGTGTGCTATATTTCCATACCTTTGTCGCATATGATGTCACCTGTGCTGGCAGACTCAAACACTTGGCGGGCAAACAAGCGTATTCGTAGTAAACTGCTTCCAAGTAATGTTGTCATTTTCACTGCCAAAAAAGCCAGCATGTCTGATGGAAAGCACTTCAAAAGTAAGACTCCACTTTTCCAAAGTGTGCTAGCTTGATGCTAGTTTACAATGGATTTGCCATGCACATGCTACTCATTAGCATGAGTGATGTTTACATGGCGACTTCCACACCTCCAAATATGTTAATACCAACTACAACTGAAATGCATGTGTTTGTATAAGAATTACATGCTTACACACACACTTTGTACTTTTTTAACTCATTTTACAACAGTTTACCAAAGTCATATCACTTTCTTCTTGACATATGTTGACTGTTAGCATGCTAATGCAAGTATGCTAACTTTTTTGGCTCATTTTACAACAGTTTACCAGAGTCATATCACTTTCTTCTTGACATATGTTGACTGTTAGCATGCTAATGCAAGAATGCTAACTTTTTTGGCTCATTTTACAACAGTTTACCAGAGTCATATAACTTTCTTCTTGACATATATTGACTGTTAGCATATTAATGCAAGTATGCTAACTTTTTTGGCTCATTTTACAACAGTTTACCAGAGTCATATAACTTTCTTCTTGACATATATTGACTGTTAGCATGCTAATGCAAGTATGCTAACTTTTTTGGCTCATTTTACAACAGTTTACCAGAGTCATATAACTTTCTTCTTGACATATGTTGACTGTTAGCATGCTAATGCAAGTATGCTAACTTTTTTGGCTCATTTTACAACAGTTTACCAGAGTCATATAACTTTCTTCTTGACATATATTGACTGTTAGCATGCTAATGCAAGTATGCTAACTTTTTTGGCTCATTTTACAACAGTTTACCAGAGTCATATAACTTTCTTCTTGACATATGTTGACTGTTAGCATGCTAATGCAAGTATGCTAACTTTTTTGGCTCATTTTACAACAGTTTACCAGAGTCAAATAACTTGCTTCTTGACATATGTTGACTGTTAGCATGCTAATGCAAGTATGCTAACTTTTTTGGCTCATTTTACAACAGTTTACCAGAGTCATATCACTTTCTTCTTGACATATGTTGACTGTTAGCATGCTAATGCAAGTATGCTAACTTTTTTGGCTCATTTTACAACAGTTTACCAGAGTCATATCACTTTCTTCTTGACATATGTTGACTGTTAGCATGCTAATGCAAGTATGCTAACTTTTTTGGCTCATTTTACAACAGTTTACCAGAGTCAAATAACTTGCTTCTTGACATATGTTGACTGTTAGCATGCTAATGCAAGTATGCTAACTTTTTTGGCTAATTGAACAACAGTTTACCCCAGAGTCATATAACTTGCTTCTTGACATATGTTGACTGTTAGCATGCTAACTTTTTTGGCTAATTTTACAACAGTTTACCAGAGTCATATAACTTGCTTATTGACATATGTTGACTGTTAGCATGCTAATGCAAGTATGCTAACTTTTTTGGCTCATTTTACAACAGTTTACCAGTCATATAACTTTCTTCTTGACATATGTTAACTGTTAGCATGCTAATGCAAGAATGCTAACTTTTTTGGCTCATTTTACAACAATTTACCAGAGTCATGTAACTTTCTTCTTGACATATGTTGACTGTTAGGATGCTAATGCAAGTATGCTAACTTTTTTGGCTCATTTTACAACAGTTTATCAGAGTCATATAACTTTCTTCTTGACATATGTTGACTGTTAGCATGCTAATGCAAGTATGCTAACTTTTTTGGCTCATTTTACAACAGTTTACCAGTCATATAACTTTCTTCTTGACATATGTTGACTGTTAGCATGCTAATGCAAGTATGCTAACTTTTTTGGCTCATTTTACAACAGTTTACCAGTCATATAACTTTCTTCTTGACATATGTTGACTGTTAGCATGCTAATGCAACTATGCTAACTTTTTTGGCTCATTTTACAACAGTTTATCAGACTCATATAACTTTCTTCTTGACATATGTTGACTGTTAGCATGCTAATGCAAGTATGCTAACTTTTTTGGCTCATTTTACAACAGTTTACCAGTCATATAACTTTCTTCTTGACATATGTTGACTGTTAGCATGCTAATGCAAGTATGCTAACTTTTTTGGCTCATTTTACAACAGTTTACCAGAGTCAAATAACTTGCCTCTTGACATATGTTGACTGTTAGCATGCTAATGCAAGTATGCTAACTTTTGTGGCTCATTTTACAACAGTTTACCAGAGTCATATAACTTGCTTCTTGACATATGTTAACTGTTAGCATGCTAATGCAAGTATGCTAACTTTTTTGGCTCATTTTACAACAGTTTACCAGAGTCATGTAACTTTCTTCTTGACATATGTTGACTGTTAGCATGCTAATGCAAGTATGCTAACTTTTTTGGCTCATTTTACAACAGTTTACCAGAGTCATATAACTTTCTTCTTGACATATGTTGACTGTTATCATGCCAATGCAAGTATGCTAACTTTTTTGGCTAATTTTACACCAGTTTACCCCAGAGTCATATAACTTTCTTCTTGACATATGTTGACTGTTAGCATGCTAATGCAAGTATGCTAACTTTTTTGGCTCATTTTACAACAGTTTATCAGATTCATATAACTTTCTTCTTGACATATGTTGACTGTTAGCATGCTAATGCAAGTATGCTAACTTTTTTGGCTCATTTTACAACAGTTTATCAGACTCATATAACTTTCTTCTTGACATATGTTGACTGTTAGCATGCTAATGCAAGTATGCTAACTTTTTTGGCTCATTTTACAACAGTTTACCAGAGTCATATAACTTTCTTCTTGACATATGTTGACTGTTAGCATGCTAATGCAAGTATGCTAACTTTTTTGGCTCATTTTACAACAGTTTACCAGAGTCAAATAACTTGCTTCTTGACATATGTTGACTGTTAGCATGCTAATGCAAGTATGCTAATTTTGTGGCTCATTTTACAACAGTTTACCAGAGTCATAAAACTTGCTTCTTGACATATGTTGACTGTTAGCATGCTAACATGAATATGCTAACATGAATATGTTAGCATGCTAATGCAAGTATGCTAACTTTTTTGACTAATTTTACACCAGTTTACCCCAGAGTCATATAACTTGCTTCTTGACATATGTTGACTGTTATCATGCTAATGCAAGTATGCTAACTTTTTTGGCTCATTTTACAACAGTTTACCAGAGTCATATAACTTTCTTCTTGACATATGTTGACTGTTAGCATGCTAATGCAAGTATGCTAACTTTTTTGGCTCATTTTACAACAGTTTATCAGACTTATATAACTTTCTTCTTGACATATGTTGACTGTTAGCATGCTAATGCCAGTATGCTAACTTTTTCGGCTCATTTTACAACAGTTTACCAGAGTCATATAACTTTCTTCTTGACATATGTTGACTGTTAGCATGCTAATGCAAGTATGCTAACTTTTTTGGCTCATTTTACAACAGTTTACCAGAGTCAAATAACTTGCTTCTTGACATATGTTGACTGTTAGCATGCTAATGCAAGTATGCTAACTTTTGTGGCTCATTTTACAACAGTTTACCAGAGTCATATAACTTGCTTCTTGACATATGTTGACTGTTAGCATGCTAATGCAAGTATGCTAACTTTTTTGGCTCATTGTACAACAGTTTACCAGAGTCAAATAACTTGCTTCTTGACATATGTTGACTGTTAGCATGCTAATGCAACTATGCTAACTTTTTTGGCTCATTTTACAACAGTTTACCAGAGTCCTATAACTTTTTTCTTGACATATATTGACTGTTAGCATGCTAATGCAAGTATGCTAACTTTTTTGGCTAATTTTACACCAGTTTACCCCAGAGTCATATAACTTGCTTCTTGACATATGTTGACTGTTAGCATGCTAATGCAACTATGCTAACTTTTTTGGCTCATTTTGCAACAGTTTATCAGATTCATATAACTTTCTTCTTGACATATGTTGACTGTTAGCATGCTAACATGAATATGCTAACATAAATATGTTAGCATGCTAATGCAAGTATGCTAACTTTTTGGGCTAATTTTACACCAGTTTACCCCAGAGTCATATAACTTGCTTCTTGACATATGTTGACTGTTAGCATGCTAATGCAACTATGCTAACTTTTTTGGCTCATTTTACAACAGTTTATCAGATTCATATAACTTTCTTCTTGACATATGTTGACTGTTAGCATGCTAATGCAAGTATGCTAAGTTTTTTTGGCTCATTTTACAACAGTTTACCAGAGTCAAATAACTTGCTTCTTGACATATGTTGACTGTTAGCATGCTAATGCAAGTATGCTAACTTTTGTGGCTCATTTTACAACAGTTTACCAGAGTCATATAACTTGCTTCTTGACATATGTTGACTGTTAGCATGCTAACATGAATATGCTAACATGAATATGTTAGCATGCTAATGCAAGTATGCTAACTTTTTTGGCTAATTGTACAACAGTTTACCCCAGAGTCATATAACTTGCTTCTTGACATATGTTGACTGTTAGCATGCTAACATGAATATGTTAGCATGCTAACTTTTACAGCCAGTGGTTCCCACCATACAGCTCCGAGTCATACAACTATGCTACTTTACCCGTGACTAAGCAGGTCAGACTCAACTAAAGCATTCACGTTAAGGAAGATGTGGTCAGTTGTTGCTAAATTCCAAAGTTGTATTTTGCAAAGGCATGTACTAAAATGTTGACGTCGGGAGAAGACGGCTGCTAGTTTTGGGAAAGATAGTAGCAAGTGAATGAGTGCAATAATGTAGTTGTGCTGTGTGCCACTTTCATCTGGCTGCAGAAATTAATTACAGCGCTTTGTGGCTCGGGGGAACGTTGGTGACCTATTGCTGGGAGTGTGCACGGGAGAGAGCCTGCGCTACATGGCGGCTCAAATAACCACAGTATTCACCTCTTTCTTCATTGTTGGACATGCTGCCATCCATTTGGACTTTCTAAGTACATCTTGCACATTTAAAGGAATCTATTGTCAGCTTTTATTGAATACATATGTAAGACGTGCTAGCATACATGTAATACGTATGTAAGATGTGCTCGCGTACGTGTAATACGTATGTAAGACGCACTAGCTTACGTGTAACATATATGAAAGACGTGCTAGCATACGTTTAATACATATGTAAGATGCACTAGCATATGTATAATACATATGTAAGACATGCTAACATACATGTAAAACATATAAGACATATGTAATCTACATGTAACACATATGACATGCAAGCATACTCTATATGTAATATATATATAAGAAATGCTAGCATACACTATATGTAATACATATGTAACACATGCTAGCATACATGTAATACATATGTAATGCCTGCTAGCATATGTGTAACACATGCAAGATGCGCTAGCATACATGTAACACATATGACGTGTAAGCATTCGCTATATTTAATACATATGAGACATGCCAGCCTATACTGTATGTAAACATACGTAAGACGAGCTAGCATACGTGTAACACATGTAAGACGCGCTAGCATACGCTATATTTAATACATGTATAAGACATGCTAGCATACACAATATGTAATACATATATAAGACATGCTAGCCTATACTGTATGTAATACATATGTAAGACGCGCTAGCATACGTGTAACACATATGTAAGTCGCGCTAGCATGCACTTTATTTAATACATATATAAGACATGCTAGCATACACTATATGTAATATATATATGACATGCTAGCCTATACTGTATGTAATACATATGTAACACATGTTAGCATACATGTAATACATATGTAATACCTGCTAGCATACATGTAATACATATGCAACACTTGCTAGCATACATGTATTTGTAAACCACATATGCTAGCATGTCTTACAAAGCTTTTTCAACGACACCAATATGGGCGCCACACATGTTATGACTACCGTAATTTCCGGACTATAAGCCGCTACTTTTTCCCCTCGTTCTGGTCCCTGCGGCTTATACAAGGGTGCGGCTTATTTACGGCCTGTTCTTCTCCGACACCGACGAAGAGGATTTCGGTGGTTTTAGTACGCAGGAGGAAGACGATGACACAATGATTAAAGACTGACTTTTCATATACCGGTAGGCTGGTTATTTTGATAACGTACAGGCGAGCACTTTGTATTACTTTGCACCGTTGTATTATTTGTACTCTGCACGAATGCTGTTCGCCATGTCAAAGATGTGAAAGTTTGATTGAATGATTGAAAGATTTATTGTTAATAAATGGGACGCTTTGCGTTCCCAAACAGTCATCTCTGTCCCGACAATCCCCTCCATGGTAGCAGGAACCCCTATATACTACGCTAATTACACATCAAAACCCTGCGGCTTATAGTCGGGTGCGGCTTATATATGGAACAATCTGTATTTTCCCTTAAATTTAGCTGGTGCGGCTTATAGTCAGGTGCGGCTTATAGTCCGGAAATTACGGTATAGAGTGAACACATGTAAACACAATATAATAGCAACTGGAGTGAGTCTAAAGTAAGACTATGGTCCAGCAGGACTCAACCCTGGTTTTCTGTCTTTTGTCCTTCCAGCTGTCCTTCGCGGCGACCACACCCGTCTTGGCGGACAGGAAAAAGTACCCCAACTTCTTTCGCACGGTGCCGTCGGACAACGCTGTCAACCCGGCGGTGGTCAAGTTCCTCAACTACTACAACTGGAGCCGCGTGGGGACGCTCACTCAGGACGTGCAGCGCTTCTCTGAGGTACGTGTCCTCTTGTTTACTTCCAGAAGCTGCACTTTGTCAACAGTAAAGAGCAGGATTTAGACAGTCAGGAACAGGCCAAGGTGTTGTAAACGATGCAATTAGACCACACTGACACAGCAACATCACATGCTCAACACCTTCAGTTTAGCATGCAAAATTATTTTCAGCTAATTTTGTCGGTATACATCTTCTTTATTTTGGTATTTGATGCATGCCAGAGTTAGCAATGTAGCATTTTAAACACATTTTTCAAGTACACGCCTCAGACTAATATATTTTGTTACTTAACACATGTTACTGTTAGCATTTTAACATGCTAAAAGTAGCACAGTATTTATTTTCTTTAGTTAACTTAACAGATTTACACCTCAAGGTCATATATTTTGATATTTCACTAATGCTAACTGTGCGCATGCTATTGTTCGCATAGTACTATTAGCATAGTAGCTTTTTTTGAACTCATTTTGTCGGTATACACCTTAGTCATATTTTGGTATTTGATGCATGCTAGAGTTAGCATCGTAGCATTTTAAACACATTTTTCCAATACACGCCTCAGACTAATATATTTTGTTACTTAACACATGTTACCGTTAGCATTTTAACATGCTAAAAGTAGCACAGTATTTATTTTCTTTAGTTAACTTAACAGATGTACACCTCAAGGTCATATATTTTGATATTTCACTAATTAGCATAGTAGCTTTTTTTCAACTCATTTTGTCGGTATACACCTTAGTCATATTTTGGTATTTGATGCATGCTAGAATTAGCATCGTAGCATTTTAAACACATTTTTCAAACACACACCAAAGACTAACATATTTTGGTACTTAACACGTGTTACTGTTAGCATTTTACCATGTTAAAAGTAGCACAGTAGTTTTTTTTCCTTTAGCTAATTTAACAGGTTTACACCAAGTTCATATATTTTGATATTTCACTAATGCTAACTGTGCGCATGCTATTGTTCGCATAGTACTATTAGCATAGTAGCTTTTTTTAAACTCATTTTGTCGGTATACACCTTAGTCATATTTTGGTATTTGATGCATGCTACAGTTAGAATCGTAGCATTTTAAACACATTTTTCAATACACACCTCAGACTAATATATTTTGTTACTTAACACATGTTACTGTTAGCATTTTAACATGCTAAAAGTAGCACAGTATTTATTTTCTTTAGTTAACTTTACAGATTTACACCTCAAGGTCATATATTTGAATATTTCACTAATGCTAACTGTGCGCATGCTATTGTTCGCATAGTACTATTAGCATAGTAGCTTTTTTTGAACTAATTTTGTCGGTATACACCTTAGTCATATTTTGGTATTTGATGCATGCTAGAGTTAGCATCGTAGCATTATAAACACATTTTTCCAATACACGCCTCAGACTAATATATTTTGTTACTTAACACATGTTACCGTTAGCATTTTAACATGCTAAAAGTAGCACAGTATTTTTTTTCTTTAGTTAACTTAACAGATGTACACCTCAAGGTCATATATTTTGATATTTCACTAATTAGCATAGTAGCTTTTTTTCAACTCATTTTGTCGGTATACACCTTAGTCATATTTTGGTATTTGATGCATGCTAGAGTTAGCATCGTAGCGTTTTAAACACATTTTTCCAATACACACCAAAGACTAACATATTTTGGTACTTAACACGTGTTACTGTTAGCATTTTACCATGTTAAAAGTAGCACAGTAGTTTTTTTTCTTTAGCTAATTTAACAGGTTTACACCAAGTTCATATATTTTGATATTTCACTAATGCTAACTGTGCGCATGCTATTGTTCGCATAGTACTATTAGCATAGTAGCTTCTTTTTAGCTCATTTTGCTCATATTTTGTTAGTTGACGGATGATACCTGTTAGCATGCCAACGTTAGTATGCAAAATTATTTTCAGCTAATTTTGTCTGTATACATCTTCATTATTTTGGTATTTGATGCATGCCAGAGTTAGCATCGTAGCATTTTAAAGACATTTTTTCAATACACGCCTCAGACTAATATATTTTGTTACTTAACACATGTTACTGTTAGCATTTTACCATGCTAAAAGTAGCACAATATTTTTTTTCTTTAGTTAACTTAACAGATTTACACCTCAAGGTCATATATTTTGATATTTCACTAATGCTAACTGTGCGCATGCTATCGTTCGCATAGTACTATTAGCATAGTAGCTTTTTTTAAACTCATTTTGTCGGTATACACCTTAGTCATATTTTGGTATTTGATGCATGCTAGAGTTAGCATCGTAGCATTTTAAACACATTTTTCCAATACACGCCTCAGACTAATATATTTTGTTACTTAACACATGTTACCGTTAGCATTTTAACATGCTAAAAGTAGCACAGTATTTATTTTCTTTAGTTAACTTAACAAATGTACACCTCAAGGTCATATATTTTGATATTTCACTAATTAGCATAGTAGCTTTTTTTCAACTCATTTTGTCGGTATACACCTTAGTCATATTTTGGTATTTGATCCATGCTAGAGTTAGCATCGTAGCATTTCAAACACATTTTTCAAACACACACCAAAGACTAACATATTTTGGTACTTAACACGTGTTACTGTTAGCATTTTACCATGTTAAAAGTAGCACAGTAGTTTTTTTTCCTTTAGCTAATTTAACAGGTTTACACCAAGGTCATATATTTTGATATTTCACTAATGCTAATTATGCGCATGCTATTGTTCGCATTGTACTAATAGCCTGGTAGCTTATTTTTAGCTCATTTTGCTCATATTTTGTTACTTGACGGATGATACCTGTTAGCATGCCAACGTTAGTATGCAAAAAACTTTTTTAGCTCATTTTGTCTGTGTACATCTTTATTATTTTGGTATTTGATGCATGCTAGAGTTAGCATTGTAGCATTTTAAACATTTTTCAAGTACATACCTCAGACTAATATATTTTGGTACTTAGCACATATTACTGTTAGCATTTTAGCATGCTTAAAGTAGCACTGTATTTTTTTTCTTTAGTTAACTTAAAAGATTTACACCTCAAGGTCATATATTTTGATATTTTACTAATGCTAACTGTGCGCATGCTATTGTTCGCATAGTAGCTTTCTTTTAGTTCATTTTTCTCATATTTTTAGTTACTTGACGCTACCTGGCCAGCGTGCTAACTGTTATCATTTCAGTTTGGCTTTGGCTCTTCAGTGTTCACACCAAATTTCTACCAAATTTGCATTTTCTAGTTCTTTGAAAATAATATATTTTGTACTGGTTTCAAAGGTAAAACCTACCAAAATGGCTCCCGCATTCTTTCATTTGTCGGTCTGTGGCCCTCCGTGGAAGTTTGGGTTGAACTGCCATCTGTGCCTTGGGTCGCCGGAAGCCGCCGTGCTTTTAAGATGGTGCAGAGTGTCAGAATCCGTGAATTTTAGGTGTAACTGTACAAAAAGAGCTACAGAGCTAGCCTAAAATGTTAGCATGCATACAGAAAAATGCTAACATTTAGCATGTGTGCTAACGACGCCATGCTAGCAGTTAGCATGTTTCACATTTCAAGTAACACAGCTGTAAGGTGTACAACTGCAGAAATAGAGAAAAAAATGTAAACTTAGATGAAATAGTTAGCATGCTTAAGTTAGCTTGCTAGCATTCTCACGTTAGCACACTAACAGTTAACAGCTGTCACATACCAAGTTATATGACTCTAGGTTAAACAGTTGCAAAATTAGCTCAAAAAGCTAGCACTTTAATGATAGCATGCTAACGGTGAGCATGTGTCACATACCAAGCTATATGACTGTAAGGTGTATGGCTGTTTAATTAGAGGAAAAAAAGGTAAAGTTAGCTAAAATGTTAGCACTTTGATGTTAGCCTGCTCGCATGTTAAAGTAAACACGCTAACAGTTAACAAGTGTCACATACTAAGTTATATAACCCTAATGGTTGCTAAATTAGCTGAAAAAGCCAGCACTTTAATGATAGCATGTTAACGTAAACATGCTAACGGTGAGCATGTGTCACATACCAAGTTATATGACTGTAAGGTGTATGGCTGTTTAGTTAGAGGAAAAAAAGTTAGTTAGCTAAAATTTTAGCACTTTGATGTTTGCCTGCTCGCATGCTAAAGTAAGCATGCTAACAGTTAACAAGTGTCACATACCAAGTTATATAACCCTAATGGTTGCTAAATTAGCTGAAAAAAACAGCACTTTAATGTTAGCATGCTAACATAAACATGCTAACGGTAGCACGCTAACAATTAACAAGTGTCACATACCAAGTTATATAACCCTAATGGTTGCTAAATTAGCTGAAAAAAACAGCACTTTAATGTTAGCATGCTAACATAAACATGCTAACGGTGAGCCTGTGTCACATACCAAGTTATATGACTGTAAGGTGTATGGCTGTTTAGTTAGAGGAAAAAAAGGTAAAGTTAGCTAAAATGTTAGCACTTTGATGTTAGCCTGCTCGCATGCTAAAGTTAGCACGCTAACAGTTAACAAGTGTCACATACCAAGTTATATAACCCTAATGGTTGCTAAATTAGCTGAAAAAGCCAGCACTTTAATGTTAGCATGCTAACGGTGAGCCTGTGTCACATACCAAATTATATGACTCTAAGGTGTATGGCTGTTTAGTTAGAGGAAAAAAAGTTAAAGTTAGCTAAAATTTTAGCACTTTGATGTTAGCCTGCTCGCATGCTAAAGTTAGCACGTTAACAAGTGTTACATACCAAGTTATATAACCCTAATGGTTGCTAAATTAGCTGAAAAAGCCAGCACTTTAATGTTAGCATGCTAACAGTTAGCATGTGTCACATACCAAGTTATATGACTGTAAGGTGTATGGCTGTTTAGTTAGAGGAAAAAAAGTTAAAGTTAGCTAAAATTTTAGCACTTTGATGTTAGCCTGCTCGCATGCTAAGGTTAGCACGTTAACAAGTGTCACATACCAAGTTATATAACCCTAATGGTTGCTAAATTAGCTGAAAAAGCCAGCACTTTAATGTTAGCATGCTAACAGTTAGCATGTTTCACATACCAAGTTATATGACTAATGTGTATGGCTGCGGAATAAATAAATAAAAAGTGTAAAATTAGCCAAGTTAGCACTTTGATGTTAGCGTGCTAGCATTCTAACAGTTAACATGTGTCACGTTACAAGTTATTTCATTGTACATATTTAGTAGCACCACACCTGGCATACCATAGTTAAATGGCACAGTTTTGCTTGTTTTTAGCGCTAGCAGCATCAAATAATGCTAGCACAAAGATTGTAAGCGTAGTACGAAAGTAGAACTTTTTGCAACCTTGTCTCTGGGTGGATGGCGATATGTTGTGAGTAGGCGGCAGTCATTTCCATTCAAGCACTTTCTCATTTGTTTCCTCCCACGTAACTGCACAAAGACATTTACCCTTCCTGAATAGCAGCCAGTTAATGGCCAGACATCTTTTCTTATTCATCCTCTGCCCAAAGTAGGGCTGCAAGTCATCAGCTGCAGTTTGAAAACCAATTAGCTTGTTATGAAAGATGTTGGTCATATTTTGTACTGTACTAGGGTTGTGTGGTATCGCTGTACCAATGAATCCAAAACGCTACTATACTCTGTTTGAAAAGTACCAGTGTCGTCACGTGGTGACATTGCTGGTTTTACGAGCAGAGGAGCATGTTGGGCAGCGCACACACACAGAGTACTTACAAGCAGACACAGCGTGTAGACAGAAAAGGGAGAATGGACGCATTTTGGCTTAAAAAACTGACGATAAAGGTGAAGTTATAACACTGACACGCCCTCAGGAAGAGGTGCTTTAAGACAACATTTTCAATTTATGTTTGTTTATGTAAAACTGTTTATTTTGTTGACCACTGACCAAAGAAAATAATAATAATAAACATGGCTAGCAAGTGTTGCGTCTGACCAGTCTACCTCTCAAGGAATTAAAGTCACTGGTCAGTTCTTTCAGATGACATATATGCAGAGTAAGAAGGACCATCAAGACAGAATAGGAATATGATCATGTTTTACTGAAGCTTCAGGAGACCAGCCCACATCAATACAGTCGTACCGTCATCTCGGGATGGTCTAACATTCACACGGGAAGAGACAACTTCTTGAATACGCAAACAGCCCCCACCCTCTCCAGAAAGGAATACAGGCTCATTGTTCTACTACAGATAAGATATAAGGGAGTACTCCAACTCCTACATTGCAAGCCTTCAAGGTAACACACACAGTTTACTTGCAGACATATTCCTAAAAAAATAGAAAGAGTACAAATGGAAAATTACTAGCTGATTTAAACATGACTATGAATAAAGAAAGAACTCTTAAACGTATATGCATTCTCCACACAAGTTAGAAGCTAACATCCATCAGCAGTGTTTTAGCTACTTCTAAATCACTAATCCTCGCCTCCATGGCTACAAATAAAGTGAGTTTCTTACAAGTACCATTATCACTGCAGGACGAGGAATAGCTAAACATGCTCCACTACACACCGTAGGAGCATACAATAGCTAACTGGCGTCACAATGTCAACAAATGCCATGGGTGGATCTACACCTGACATCCACTGTAATGATACCAAGTACAGGAGCGTATCTAGTCGATACTACTATGATTACATCGATATTTTTTATCGTCACATAATCTTTATTCCTTTTTTAAAATTCATATTATGTTTACAAACTCAGGAAATATGTCCCTGGACACATGAGGACTATCATACTAATACTATCATACTCAGTTGCTACCAGTGATCATGTGTGCAGTGGAAACATACTTTGAGGTGTAGATCTGCAACGTTCGCGAGAAAGCAAGCATGCTAAAGTTGGCGTGCTAGCATGCCCCACAGAGAGAATGCGTCAAATAACAAAATATTTGACTCTGAGGTATACACCTTTAACGTTAGCTTGAAAGCTAGCACGCTAACCTTAGCATTCCGAATTGCAAAGAGTGAACTTGCTTCAAGTAACAAAATATTTGTCTCTGAAGTGTATACCTGGGAAGCTAACATGCTAACAACATTTTAGTTTAGTAACATGTTAACAGTGAGCAAAAGTCAAGTAGCAAAATATACCTGCAAAATTAGGTAAGGAGCTAGCATGCTAATGCTAGCATACTAAATTATTAACAGTGAGCATGTGTCAAGTAGCAAAATAGTCCAGGGCGTATTCCTGTGAAATTAGTTGGAAAGCTAGCATGCTAATGTTAGCATATTAACAGTGAGCATGTGTCAAGTAGCAAAATAGTCCAGGGCGTATTCCTGTGAAATTAGTTGGAAAGCTAACATGCTAACATTAGCATATTCAATTATTAACAGTAAGCATGTGTCAAGTAGCAAAATAGTCCAGGGTGTAGACCTATGAAATTAGTTGGAAAGCTAGCATGCTAATGTTAGCATATTCAATTATTAACAGTGAGCATGTGTCAAGTAGCAAAATAGTCCAGGGTGTATACCTGTGAAATTAGTTGGAAAGCTAGCACGCTAATGTTAGCATATTAAATTATTAACAGTGAGCATGTGTCAAGTAGCAAAATAGTCCAGGGTGTATAACTGTGAAATTAGTTGGAAAGCTAGCATACTAACGTTAGCATATTAAATTATTAACAGTGAGCATGTGTTAAGTAGCAGAATAGTCCAGGGTATACCTGTGAAATTAGTTGGAAAGCTAGCATGCTAACCTTAGCATATGAAATTATTAACAGTGAGCATGTGTCACGTAGCAAAATAGTCCCGGGTATATACCTGTGAAATTAGTTGGAAAGCTAACATGCTAATGTTGGCGAGCTAACATGGCCAGCAGTGAGCATGTGTATTTGACTCAGAGGTATACACATGCAAAGTTAGCTACAAAACTAGCATGCTAACAATTGACTAGCATTAGCAGGATCTGGAGCTGTAATGTCAGAAGAGAGTGTTTGTATGTACAGTATTATGATGTTCTTCTCCTGCATCAAGTCACAGCTACAAGTAGTTAGGTTTCCCTCTCACAAGCCCCACATCACCGTACCACACCTTCTCCTTCAGCTTATGTGGAGTGTTGGCAGCAGACAGAAGTAGTAACATGGCACACACCACATCTTGGCTGGGAAGTGTGGGAAAGAGCAGTTAGAAGATGGCACTGTGGGTTGGAGGTGTGTGTGTGTGTGTGTGTGTGTGTGTGTGTGTGTGTGTGTGTGTGTGTGTGTGTGTGTGTGTGTGTGTGTGTGTGTGTGTGTGTGTGTGTGTGTGTGTGTGTGTGTGTGTGTGTGTGTGTGTGTGTGTGTGTGTGTGTGTGTGTGTGTGTGTGTGCGCGCGGGTGGGTGTTTACCCTTCTTGAGACATCAACAAGGAAAAGTACATTCCACATGAGACCGGTGAACAAGCTAGGACCGAAACCATTGCATCTAATAGAGAGCCAAATACTAGAGTCCGTGAACATTGCTCCAAAGTCAGGATTTTTTGTTGATTTAATGTGCATACAAAAGTAAACATGGGCAGGTGCAAAGACAGCAATATATGATAAAACAAGACAGCAGATAAAGACTTCCCTATTCATCCCGAAAAAACCTGCCAGGTGAACAGCTGACTTTTGTCAAAATTTTGCCAAAATGTTACAGTTTTCTTATAATATTGTGACTTTTGTCGAGTAAAATTATGACTCTTTTCATAAAATTGCCAAAATTTTAAGCTTTTCTTGTAAAATTCCGACTGTTATTGAGTAAAATTCCAACTTTTATCATAATGTTGCACAAATGTTCAGTTTTTCTTGTAACATTTTGACTTGGGTTGAGTAAAATTACGACTTTTATTATAATACTAGAGGTATTTTTCGGAGGTCTCAAGAAGGTAACAAGTGTGTGTGTGTGTGGGTGTGTGTGTGTGTGTGTGTGTGTGTGTGTGTGCGTGTGTGTCGCCGTGCGAGGTTGTAGAAGAATCCTTTTATCGCTCCTCTCCTGAAAGCGGCTTAGGACCCAAGGCCCGATTCAGTCAGGCTGCTACCAGATTGTCTTCTAATCCTGGTGTACAAATATGCAGCCATCATTATTTGCACAGAAGAACCTTTTTGACTTTCACTTTTAGGGTCTTGGAGCTAGAAAGCAGCTACACAAAGGCAGAGAGTGTAGGAATGAAATCTGCCTTCACACATACAGTTGACTGATAACTTTTGTCCCCACCCAAACAGCAGCTCACACATTTCCTGGACATGTAAAACCAACTACTTGTTCCTGTTGAGGAATGCAAGTTACTAACTTACTGGATCTGCGTTTATACCATTTGTCAAAAAGAAAAGGGAGTTACAACAATAATAGTGATATTTGAACATGAACTATATATTTTGGGTTAAAAAGCAACTATAGTGCTATAGTTGTTGTATTATCAGCACAGAAAATAAAAACTACTTACATAAAAGATGCAGAGTTGCATGTTGACTGAATGAGGCACACCACTTATATTTATTTATGCTGCTACCATTCCTCACACGTGGACTTGTTGCATGGTCAACATCGCCATTTGACTCACTTCTTTGCGCAGCCCTGGTAGACAATATACTAGTTTGAACCCTAGTTGACAATATACTAGTTAGCTCTGCTTGAAAATATACTAGTTTGAACCCTGGTTGACAGTATACTAGTTAGAACCCTGGTTGACAATATACTAGTTTGAACCCTGGTTGACAATATACTAGTTAGCTCTGCTTGAAAATATACTAGTTTGAACCCTGGTTGACAGTATACTAGTTAGAACCCTGGTTGACAGTATACTAGTTAGAACCCTGGTTGACAATATACTAGTTTGAACCCTGGTTGACTATATACTAGTTTGAACCCTGGCTGACAATATACTAGTTAGCCCTGCTTGAAAATATACTAGTTTGAACCCTGGTTGACAGTATACTAGTTAGAACCCTGGTTGACAATATACTAGTTTGAACCCTGGTTGACTATATACTAGTTTGAACCCTGGTTGACAGTATACTAGTTTGAACCCTGGCCGACAATATACTAGTTTGAACCCTTGTTGACAATATACAAGTTAGAACCCTGGTTGACAATATACTAGTTAGCCCTGGTTGACAATATACTACTTAGAACCCTGGTTGACAATATACTGGTTAGAACCCCGGTTGACAATATACTAGTTTGAACCCTGGTTGACAATATACTAGTTAGAACCCTGGTTGACAATATACTGGTTTGAACCCTGGTTGACAATATACTAGTTAGAACCCTGGTTGACAATATACTGGTTTGAACCCTGGCTGACAATATACTGGTTTGAACCCTGGTTGACAATATACTGGTTTGAACACTGGTTGACAATATACTAGTTAGAACCCTGGTTGACTATATACTAGTTTGAACCCTGGTTGACAATATACTAGTTAGAACCCTGGTTGACAATATACTGGTTTGAACCCTGGCTGACAATATACTGGTTTGAACCCTGGTGGACAAAATACTGGTTTGAACCCTGGTTGACAATATACTGGTTTGTACCATGGTTGAAAATATACTAGTTAGAACCCTGGTTGACTATATACTAGTTTGAACCCTGGTTGACAATATACTAGTTTGAACCCTTGTTGACAATATACTGGTTTGAACCCTGGTTGACAATATACTAGTTAGCCCTGGTTGAAAATATACTGGTTAGAACCCTGGTTGACAATATACTGGTTAGAACCCTGGTTGACAATATACTAGTTAGAACCCTGGTTGACAATATACTGGTTTGAACCCTGGCTGACGATATACTGGTTTGAACCCTGGTCTACAATATACTAGTTAGAACCCTGGTTGACAATATACTAGTTTGAACCCTGGTCGACAATATACTAGTTTGTACCCTGGTTGACAGAATACTAGTTAGAACCCTGGTTGACAATATACTAGTTTGAACCCTGGTTGACAATATACTAGTTAGAACCCTGGTTGACTATATAGTAGTTTGAACCCTGGTTGACTATATACTAGTTTGAACACTGGTTGACAATATACTAGTTAGCCCTGGTTGACAACATACTAGTTTGAACCCTGGTTGACAATGTACTAGTTTGAACCCTGGTTGACAGTATTCTAGTTTGAGCCCTGGTCGACAATATACTAGTTAGAACCCTGGTTGACTATATACTAGTTTGAACCCTGGTTGACTATATACTAATTTTAACCCTACCCACACAGCAAAAACACTCCGCGGCGGATCCCCCGCGCAGGTATCGCGCTTTCCGGAACGGAACCGCGAAACGGACCAGCATCGGCGTCCATTTGCACTCAGGAACGTATCCGCCACGGCGGCAGGTAGCGGATCCGCCGTGGCGGCGCGCTGAATGCGCTCCGCACCCATGATCAAAGCCTTATTTCCGCGGCGGGTGCGCCATGACGGCGCGCTGCATCCACTCCGCACCCAAGATCAAAGCCTAGCCTCCCGCCGCGGACCAGCAACGGACTCATAAAAACCCTGGCTCATCTGGCCCTTTTGGACCCTTTTATCTTATTTTCAAAATCCCTTCTGTTCTTGCTGTAGGATAAAATAGGAAACTAAAAAATTCATTAAGCCCTACTACAGCAATATAGGCTTACATATGCATTGCCTTGTATTTTTAAACCAACAATATTGTCAATAGGCAGAAACAGAAAATGGTCAATTCACTCTATAAAGTAAATATATATAATATATATTTAAAAAGTAAATATACATATTTAATCTATTAGGCTACAACTTCAAGGAAACGCTGCTCCATGCACAGCTAACATCAGAAAATGAATAACTGGTGAATGACAAGAAGTCCAATAAAAGGTTGTTTATTTATACATATACATCTCTATTCCTCCTGAGGAGGTGGAAGCGGGACTCGTCTCCTCGTTGCCCGATCCCCCGCCAAGTTGAACCACCTGATGGCGTGTTTGGTGACCTCAGCGTCCGTGGCTGACCTTGTCAACACATTTTTACTCACAGCACCTGTAATCAAACAAGATTACAAGACAGATACGTTTATGTTTATGGTAGGAAGCATCCAAAGCCAAGTATGCTTACACAATACAAAATATGTGATAGGTATTAAGGAGGTTACATTTGAAAAAAAAACATGACTTAAAGTTAGTGGAGGTGGTTAAAATAAGGTGCGTAAACTATGAATTTGTGATCAGGGTATAGGTGTGCAAGACATCCAAAATGTTTAAACAATATCGTTATTTGGTTCCTTGATCAAAGTACTTGTTTGGCTCTGTTGGATGACGGCGGCGGGGGGTTGGGGGTGGGGGGCATAAATAAATATCCATAATCCAACTTTGGGAGGTTGACATTGTTTTCTTATTATATTTGTACTATCATTCTATGTTTGTATTCGTGTAGGCCAGGGGTGTCCAAAGTGCGGTCTGCAGGTCATTTTTTAACGGCCCCAGGGCACATTTTTAAAAAATATGATCGAAATAAATAAAAAACATTAAAAGTGGTATTTAAAGAGCAAACAGGTGAAATGTAACAAGAAAATGTAGCAATGTTTACTCTAATCACACAAAGCTGCCATGTAGGCTGTTTCTTTCTTTAAAAAATAATAATGAATCAAAATCAATGTCATTATGAAATATTGACCTATTCAAGGCTTAAGAAGTTTACCTTTGCAATCAGCTGGTCTTGGTTGTGCTTAATAGTTTCCAGCAGGCTAAGGATGTGGATTACCTCAGGCGCTGTTGACAAACAGCAGTATAAAATTAACATGTTTCAGTGTTTATCCTCATTACTCATAATCCTGACATTAGCTATTGACCTTAGTTAATGACAAAAGTTATTGACAAAGTTTGAAGAAAATATGTGATTGCTTGTGAATTTGAATTTTTTCCAAAATTTGTGGCACAGAATGACCATCCGGTATTTGTCAGTTATTGCTCACCAGAGCAGGAAATGTTGTCGGCCATTCTTCCCCCTCGCCATGTTGGCCTGTAGGCCAGGCTGGATCCAGGCTCCTCTGTCTGCCACATGTTGAGGGCTGCTGGTGAGGGGGGTGGAGGGAGTCGAGGAGGGACTGCCGTTCCTAGTGAGGTGGGCATTGTGAGAGAGCCATCAGTTAACCATGACTGGTAATACCCAAGGGGCCTATCTATACACTAATATTTCAGAGATCAGTGCCTACCTTGTGTAACTCTCTGCATGTTTAATGCAGGTGCTGGTGAAGGCATATGAATGCATCCTTCCCCATGGTGAGGTGCTAAGGGAGATAAATTGGTATTAAATGGTTGTGATCTGTTAACCATGGTTACTGGATGCTGAGATATTATTTCAGAGATCAATCTTTACCTAGAAAGTTATCTCCAGTTGAGGAGTCGAGTTGACAAGTACTCATGACTCTTGCTGGCACTCGGCGAGACGGTGGAGCTGGGAGAAGGGATACAATGAGAGGGGAATATCTTTAGCACTAAGAATGTTAACCATATCTTTTGGTGGTTTTGTTGTTTTCGATGTTAAGAGATTATTCCTTACTCTGCCTGTGCAATTGGCTTGTCAACCCCAGAGATGTGAGGTCACTATTTCCCGGGTCTTCTTCGCTATCATCTGAGTCCCCGAGACGATGGCTGTTGGGTAACCATATCATTAGGATTATTGCAATACCAAAATTGCCAAATATACATATAGTACAAGCATCTCTGGTCTATTTTTGAATGCTACCGGAAATAACCTTCCTATTACTGTAGAAACATGACAAAAACAAGACGGAACACACTGGCTTCCTGTTCCTTTTTTCTGGCAGCTTCTCGTTCTCTGCCTCAGATTGCAGGTCTGAGGTGTCGCAGCCCTTTCCATATTGTTGCATTATTTTTAATGCGTCTTTGTAGTTGTCTAAAATTGAATCTGTTAAAATGAACATGAGTTTCAAATTAGCTGTAGAGCTGAACAGAATATTATTATTATTGATGATGATAAATCAGGTCTCTCTCTTACAAGAGACCTGGTCAGAACATAGACACAATAGGTTATTCCAAGCATAAAGAGAAGCAACTATGACGTTATTTTTAAACAAGAAGATTATGAATTGGCATACCACAAGTTCGGACAACAGAAACGTCAAATCTTGGCCAGTTTGGCTCATGCTGCTCCTCATTTAAAGCTGCCCTTTCAATTCTGTCGGTGTTTTTATAGCTGGGCCAGAAAACCATCCTATCATCATACCATCCACTTGGGACAACCGCAATGTCCCTGTTCATTATAAATTTAATCAGATGAAAAGGCACCCTTAATGTAGAAAGAAAGAAAAGGGGTATTTATTCATCGTCAAAGAAACAACGTGGACAAAAGCATGCACAGGTGTTAGTGTATACAAATAAGCAAGTAAGATGAGCTGAGATTTTACCTGAATGGTGCCCCAAGGTGGTAAGAACTATAAGAAAGGTAAAAGTACAGGTCATAATAGTCAGAACTTCAGCTCAATCGTAAAGTAGGGTTTGAAATTATGGGTGTAGTGTATACAGAGATCAGTCCCTACCTTGTGTAACTCTATGCATGTTTAATGCAGGTGCTGGTGAAGGCATATGAATACATCCTTCCCCATGGTGAGGTGCTAAGGGAGATAAATTGGTATTAAATGGTTGTGATCTGTTAACCATGGTTACTGGATGCTGAGATATTATTTTGGAGATCAGTCTTTACCTAGAAAGTTATCTCCAGTTGAGGAGTCGAGTTGACAAGTACTCATGACTCTTGCTGGCACTCGGCGAGACGGTGGAGCTGGGAGAAGGGATACAAGGAGAGGGGAATATCTTTAGCACTAAGAATGTTAACCATATCTTTTGGTGGTTTTGTTGTTTTCGATGTTAAGAGATTATTCCTTACTCTGCCTGTGCAATTGGCTTGTCAACCCCAGAGATGTGAGGTCACTATTTCCCGGGTCTTCTTCGCTATCATCTGAGTCCCCGAGACGATTATGTGGTGGTTTCGTCTACAACGCTAAATATATCCTGTGGTGTACCTCAGGGATCAATATAGGACCTAAATTATTCCATGTCTAGATAAATGACATTTGTAAAGTTACAAAAGATTTAAAGTTAGTATTATTTGCGGATGATACAACAGCGTTTTGTTCAGGAGAGAACACACAGAAGATAATACAAATAATAACAGAAGAAATTAACAAATTAAAAAGATGGTTTGACAAAAACAGACTATCTTTGAATCTCAGTAAAACTAAAATAATGCTATTTGGTAACAGTAGAAGAGAAAGTCAAACACAAATACAAATAGACAGAATAGAAATTGAAAGAGTAAATGAAACCAAATTTCTAGGTATAATGATTGATGATAAATTGAACTGGAAATCTCAAGTAAAAAATATACAACATAAAGTAGCAAGAAACACGTCAATAATGAATAAAGCAAAACATGTTCTAGACAAAAAATCACTTCATATTCTCTACTGTTCACTAGTGTTACATATCTGAGTTATTGTGTAGAAATATGGGGAAATAATTACAAAAGTACACTTCATTCATTAACGGTGTTACAAAAAAGATCAGTTAGAATAATATATAATGTTGGATATAGAGAACACACAAATCCTTTATTTATTGAATCAAAGATACTGAAATTCCACGACATAGTGAATTTGCAAACAGCTAAAATTATAAACAAAGCAAACTATAACCTGCTACCCAAGAATATACAACAATTCTTCTCAAAAAAAGAGGAGAAAAATCATCTTAGAGAGAAATGTAATTTAAAACATTTGTACGCATGTACAACACTTAAGACCTTCAGTATATCAGTATGTGGAATTAAATTATGGAATGCATTAAGCAAAGCAATCAATCAGTGTACTAATATGATCAATTATTTATGCTTACATGTGGAAATAATAATAATAATAGTAAATAAAATAATAATAAAAAAAGGTAAATAAAGCATAAAATAGTCTCTAATAAATTAATTAAATAAAAAACAGCATATAAAATATATACATCAGCAAATAACAAAAATATAGATCAAGAAAAAGGATCCTTAATATGTGCAGCAATTTTTCCCACTCACATCACCTCATTTTATATTTTTTTCTACAATTAACTATAGCAAAAAACACATAGACATACCCTTTTTTTTTGTAATGGAAACAAAAACAACATGGCGTCACACACAGCTAGTCCACAGTAAACAGGATCTCGAGCTCCACTAAAGAACAAAGAAATAAATAATACACACTCATATTAATAGCAAAGAACGGCTGTTTCCACTCTGTTAACGTTACGTTGTTATAACGAAGTAATAGCGACCTGGGCCTAAACAACACTGACAATAAAGTAATACGCTTTCGTTTCAACCAGTTGGAAATATGTGGAATATCGTAGCATGTAACCTACACACATTCACAGCGTCTAACAAAAGATAGCCTAAGTTAAAACACAGATAAAAGACAATTTTACAATAGCACGGCGAAAAAATGACCGTCGTCGTGTGGGTTTTTTGACGAATAACACTCTTTTCCACTTTTCTTCGCTCGAGCCTCACCTCCCGCGTGCAGCCATTTCGAATTTTCTGAATACTTGACGTCAGACGCACGTCCCCATGCAAAGCATTCTGGGAGGCGGTGCTGGAAATAAAAGCCTTTTTTACAGAATATAAAGTTTTACTGCTAGTCCTAATATCAAACAACGTCATTACAATCATACATAAATGATGATGGAAACACAAAGGCCGATCTTTACTGCGAATGTAGCAATAAATCAATAAATCTATACTTACGTTCGTGTTCCAGCAAAGAAAGTCCAGAGATCTAGTAGGCGCGTCCACGTCTGCGGGTGCAGACATTGGTCGGCTCAGCGCGCGTAGGCGGGGCCTATAACTCTAGGCGGCGCGCGCCGGTTTAGTTTGTCGCGTCCGCGTATGCGAATCAGACACGAGTCCGCTCAGGATCAGCTGTCTGACCGTACAATTTTCAGAGGCGGAGCTGTATCCTCTAGGCGGAGCCAAAACGAATGTGACAGTAACGCGGGTTGGGCGACTTGAAGGCGGATCCGTATAGCAGTCTTCTGCTGTGTGGGTAGTTGACAATATACTAGTTAGCCCTCGTTGACAATATACTAGTTAGAACCCTGGTTGACAATATACTGGTTAGAACCCCTGTTGACAATATACTGGTTTGAACCCTGGTTGACAATATACTAGTTAGAACCCTGGTTGACAATACACTGGTTTGAACCCTCGTTGACAAAATACTGGTTTGAACCCTGGTTGACAATATACTAGTTAGAACCCTGGTTGACAATATACTGGTTTGAACCCTGGTTGACAATATAAAAGTTAAAACCCTAGTTGACAATATACTGGTTTGAACCCTGGTTGACAATATACTGGTTTGAACCCTGGTTGACAATATACTAGTTTGAACCCTGGTTGACAATATAATGGTTTGAACCCTGGTTGACAATATACTAGGTTGACAGTATACTAGTTTGAACCCTGGTTGACAATATACTGGGTTGACAGTATACTAGTTTGAACCCTGGTTGACAATATACTGGGTTGACAGTATACTAGTTTGAACCCTGGTTGACAATATACTGGGTTGACAGTATACTAGTTAGAACCCCGGTTGACAATATACTAGGTTGACAGTATACTAGTTAGAACCCTGGTTGACAATATACTGGGTTGACAGTATACTAGTTAGAACCCTGGTTGACAACATACTAAGTTGACAGTATACTGGTTTGAACCCTGGTTGACAATATACTAGGTTGACAGTATACTAGTTTGAACCCTGGTTGACAATATACTAGGTTGGCAGTATACTAGTTTGAACTCTGGTTGACAATATACTGGGTTGACAGTATACTAGTTTGAACCCTGGTTGACAATATACTGGGTTGAACGTATACTAGTTTGAACCCTGGTTGACAGTATACTAG